>NW_022146414.1:648323-831042 GCF_002938485.1 Sitophilus oryzae
AAACGGGTCAAGTTATATCAAAATCGACTAAATAATTTTTCACATATCTTAATTTTTTTTTCTTTTTTAAGTAACTTTAACACCCTGTATCTCGAAAAGGAAGCTTCAAATCTTACAAGTTGATATGAACTTTTTGTTTTATTTTTGCAAGTTCTATCGTCTATTAAGTTTTCCCGATTAAAATCTGAGACACCCTGTATATCTATTCTAAAACTGGAAAAATAAATAACTCTAAGAAAAAAAATAATTTATTTAAAATTTCATGAAGATAACTAGAGAAAATAATACTATTCTTTGGCAAGCAGGACAAATCTTTATACAAGACGATGGTCTTGTCGCATGATTGAAAAAACGGGTCAAGTTATATCAAAATCGATTAAATAATTTTTCAAATATCTTAATTTTTTTTTCTTTTTTAAGAACTTTAACACCCTGTATCTCGAAAAGGAAGCTTCAAATCTTACAAGTTGATATGAACTTTTTGTTTTATTTTTGCAAGTTCTATCTTCTATAAAGTTTTCCCGATTAAAATCTGAGACACCCTGTATATCTATTCTAAAACTGGGAAAATAAATAACTATAAGAAAAAAAATAATTTATTTAAAATTTCATGAAGATAACCAGAGAAAATAATACTATTCTTTGGCAAGCAAGACAAATCTTTATACAAGACGATGGTCTTGTCGCATGATTGAAAAAACGGCGCCCATTTGGCTTGGAAATGAACATCGATGACATTACCCATATAATTTTACATATAAAATGGCAGCGATCTTCATTTCATAGCCATCGATGACACCGTTTTTTTTCGATCATACAGTATATCAAACCAAATCAAATCAAACAAGCTTATCTACTGCGCAGTCTAAATTTTGAAAGAAAAACTCAATATATGGGGCTATTTCCATATTTCAACCAAAAAAAGTATATTATACAGGGTGGTCCAAACTGTATTCCGGAAACTTCGGCAGCATATTCTGCAGATAAAAATAAGTAAAAAAGTTCGTATAAATGTATGTTCTAAAATACTTAATTTCGAAGTAGTTGATATGAACTTTCTTGTTAAAATTAACTTTGAAGATACATGGGTGTAGAAATTTCATGTTTATTTCGATTTTTTCCAAATAATTTATAAAGTAACGTCAATATTTGGATGAAAATTAGTGTATGGGAGTCTTTTGACATGAGAAATTTGATTTTGATATCAATATGACTCCTACTTGTAGAGGGCGCCACCTACATTTCTTTTACCGCTTTGAAGAGTAATAACTTTTGGTTCGTACCTGTATAAAACTACGGAGTAAAAAAATATACATCTACGACGTTTTTTACCTAAAAAAGGTCTCTTGGTAAAAATCTCTATGAGTAATGGTTCTCGGGATATTTGAAATCGAAATTATCAATACCTGTTATGCATTGACATAAATTAAACATGCCAACTAAATAATTACTGAAATCGTAAATTTGAAATGTTTTTGCCAAAAGTTCCACTGAAACTGTTTTATCATCATTTTTTTGCAGAAAAATTTATGATTAATTTAAATAAAATAAAAATTTCCAAATTGATTATTTTAGTCAAATAACTATCTACTTAACGTGTTTATTTTTTGTCAATAATGACATGTATTGACTATTTCAATTCTAAATATCTGGAGAACAGTTCCTCGTAGCGATTTTTACCAAGGGATATTTTTTACGTAAAAAGACACACTCAGTAGTTTTAAACGGACGAAAAGTTATTACTCTTCAAACCAGTTAAAATACATGTAGGTGGCGCCCCTTACAAATAGGAATCATATTGACATCAAAATCAAATTTCTCATGTCAAAAAACTCCTATATACCAATTTTCATCCAAATATTGAGACTACTTCAGAAATTATTTAAAAAAAATCGAAATAAAAATTAAACTTCAACACCCTGTATCTCCGAAACTAAGCATTTTAGGAGATACATTTATACGAACTCTTTTACTTATTTTTATCTGCAGAATATGCTGCCGAAGTTTCCGGAATAGAGTTCGGACCACTCTGTATATTTAAAAATTGGTACAGTATTACTTTTATTGTTCATTATTATAAAAATATGTATTGCTTTTAAAACCCCTTAACTTATACAGGGTGGTCCGAATTGTATTCGACATCATATTCTGCACATAAAAGTTAGTAAAAATGTTCATATAAAATGTATGTCCTAAAATGCCTCGTTTCAGAGATACGATTTATAGAAGTTTCTTTTTTAATTCGATTTTTTCTAAATAATTTAGACACCATTTTTTCCAAATAATTAGACAATCCCAGACACTTATTTTCGGCGTTAGCTAAGAAATTATTTGGAAAAAATTGAAATTAAATGAAACTTCTACACTCTTTATCTATTACAGTTGAGAGTTGGAACCTTTGGTGTTAAACAGCAAAATAAAAACACTAAATCAATACAACAATATGTTCGGCAACGCAAGATTTATCCGGTCTACCATATCTTATCTGAGCTAAATGTTCTTTAAATCTAGTTAATATTGATCTTCTAGTTTGCCCAACATATTTCTGATTACAATCTTTACAAGAAATTTCATAAATACCTGACCTTTCCAGTGGAGTTGTTTTATCCTTTGGATTACCTAATAATTATTGTAATTTATTATTAGCACTATACACAAGTTTATAATTGACATTCTTAAAAATTCCTTTTAGACCACGGGATAACTCTCTATCAAACGGCATTAAAAAATATTTAGACGTATCTTTCTCCACTTGAAAAGTCGAATTTTCAGAAATCATTAACCTATACCTACGTTTTCTAATTAATTTATCAACTAGTGAAGGAGAATATCCATTACACTCAGCTACATCCCTAATATTGTGTTCTATTTCATATCTTTCGTTGGAAAGTGGGAAACTAAGTAATCTATGAACTAAGAAATTTAAACTAGCCATTTTATGTTCAACACTATGATGTGATTCATTAGGAATATATCTGCGTGTAGTCGTATTTTTCCTATAGATATCAAATTCCAGGCAATTATTACTATTTCTAATAACTAATACATCTAGATATGGTAATCTGTCGTTGTTCTCAATTTCATGCGTAAATTTAATGGAAGGAAAACGATTATTTAACTTAGAAATAAAATTATCTATGGTGTCTGAATGTGTGTCAAAAACAGCAAAAATATCATCCACATACCTAAACCATACTCTTGGAAAATACTCAAACTGATTCTTAGCCTCCACTTTGACTCGGTTGGCTAGATTTTGCTACGCCCACTCGGTGCCCACTGGACGAGTATATAAACGCTCAACTTGTAGATTGTACTTTAGTTTATAATCATCTGCTGATGATTGATAACGAAACGCGCGTTCAGTGTAAAAGTAAAAGTGTTTTGGTGTATTGTGGTGATTTAGTGTTTTTATTTTATCCTTTATCTCCAAAACGAATCATTTTAGGACATAAATTTATACGAACTTTTTTAGTTATTTTTAACTGCAAAATATACTTAATAAATTTTTCCGAATACAATTCGGACTACCCTGTATATCAAGTAACGCTAAAACTGCCTATTTTAACGATAACTACAGAAAATATTATTTTCAAGACTTTATAGTATTAGTCTCCCCTTGAGAAAGTTTAAATTTCAGTATAATAATTTATCTTATTCAAAAAAATATTCTTATAATGTTTCATAATTATTTTCAGCCAAAAAACTGTTAAAGACTAATTAATATATTAAGGGCGAGGAATCATTCTGACCCTTTTTTATTTCTTTACAGCTTCTTTGTGTCTTTTTAATTAAAATGATGACGACCGCCTTAATTTCGTCGTACCTATTGCCAAAAAGGGGTTAGTTAAAAATAAGGGGTTTTCCAAATTACGTACGAAGTCGAATTGCTTTGTTAATAAATTTAATTACGAACGGAAGTTGCAGAAGAATTTTTTTAATTAAATGGGGTTTTATTAATGAAGATATTATCTGGATACTGCGCCAAAAATATTGTAATTCTTGTGCGAATTGATGTGATTTAATGATTCAAACCATTTATTTGTCACTTTTTGGACTTTTTTTCAAGTGAATATCAAAATTCACATTATGAATTGGTGTTCAACTGATATTCTTGTAAAATGTATACAAAGCCACTTTTACAACCACTTGAGGCCAACTCCAGCCGTGTTCTTCAATCTCCGAATTCTGAACTATAGTAATATTAAAACCGATTTGCTTGAGAATGGTTACTCTTGAAAATCCTTAGGCAATATTATATCCAACTGCAAGCCTGGCTCATTGGTGCGCCAGTCTGAGAAGGATGCTCTCTATCTCTCTCTTGACGATTCGATATGCGAAAGGAAGATCAAGCGAATAGGTAAGTATTATAAAATTAAAACTGTTTTCTGGGAAATCTGGGATCAGCGGCGGATACAGAAGGTGGTCATGGGGCTCAACCCCCCCCCCCCAAAAACTGTAAATTGGGCTAAATATTAGGCTTTTGGGTTAAAAATGGCGTCCTAAAAATGTCTTAACAAAAACAAAACCGGAATCATAAAACCAAGAAAAAGAGTGCATCTACTAGGTACCTTGCGAGTGCGGTGAAATGTATATTGGAGAGACAAAACGTCCTCTACATGTACGACTTACATAAAAAAACATACGCAAAGAGGTAAAACAATACAGTCGGGCATTGCAGATCATGTGTGGTCCAAGCACCACGACATAAAATGGTCGGAAGCTCGGGTTGTCCACAAAGGACCCCATTGGAAAAAGCGCAAATTTATAGAGGCCCTTATTCTTTCTAACAATAATAAAATCTTTAGCAATCCAAGTATGGAAATTTCAACAATATGGCAACCACTCAAAAACGCTCCAATGCAGGTATTCTTAGTAGAGAACCTTATGCTTAACTGCACCCAACTAATTTACTGTCCCAAATAATTGTTTTTTTTGTAAATATTGATGTTACTTCAGAAATTATTTGGAAAAAAATCGAAATAAAAATAAAACTTCTACACTCTGTATCTCCGAAACTAAGCATTTTAGGGCATACATTTATACGAACGTTTTTACTTATTTTTATCTGCAGAATATGCTGCCGAAGTTCCCGGAATACAGTTCGGACCACCATATTATTCTTCATATTAGTAGAAAAGTTAACTATAATGTAACGCCGTCTTCATAATTATGAAAAAAGCGTATTAATGAAATATGCGCATCAATAGACTTATACAAAAGCCCTAAACAAACATCATGGGTATAAAATGCAAGCGATGTGAAAGTTGTTAAAAATTATCTACATATTATATAAAATGCTAATGTTTATCTTCTCTACTGAAGTAACACTTGCTCTAGAAAGTTGCTTTTTTTACTAAAAGATAGCTTATTCGCTGTTCTAAAAACTGTCCGGATTTTTGTTTTTCATTAAAAAGTAAAAAGTATTTTTTTTCCTGATGTCGTGACGCATGCGCCAGGCTTCAACTAGTATCTATAAAATATCTATATATTTATAATATAATAAAATTATATAAGGATTCTTACCACTTAACTGCTTATATAGAAATTTAATTCTACGCTGTGTTCGTCATAATGTGGATCAACCTGCTCTCACTACCGGTTTCGGAGCCCTACTCCATCATCAGGTGAACTTGGACAGATCCACAAAATGACAACCACAGCGCAGAGATAGTTAATTCCGACTTGTCGAAAAGTGTCGGTTAGATATTAACTTTTTTCGTTTTCCTGTTATTACCGATTGTGAACCGTCCTAGAATTGTGATGCGTATGCGCAGAAGGAAATATGAAGACATTATTTCATTTGCGCATGCGCTGGAGAGTTCTAGGACGATTCAGAATCGATAATAACAGGAAAACGAATAGACCTATTAAGTCCCGAACGGGAGATAGCGGCCTGTGTGCAAGCAACTATAGGTCTGTTCCCAGAAGAATTCCTGATTAGTCAGCACGTTTCTCATTGATTAAAATGCGTAGAAACCTGATTGTTAGTCAGGTTTCTACGCATTTCAACCAATAAGAAAAGCGCTGACTAGTCAGTGATTCTTCTGGGAACAGACCTTATATAAGCAGTTAAGTGGCAAGAATCCTTATATAATTTTATTATATACCTATACTGCAAGAAATTTGTTTTCTTTTTTATATTTATAATGTGATACGGAAAATGAGTCTGTACGTTCGTTGAAAGGAACGAATCGTCGAGAAGAATAACGAAAGAGTCAATTCATTATGAGAAATTGAATCGCGTATTCGATTCACTATAAGTTAAATTAATTATTAAGTCTGTGGTCAAGTCAAACAGTATATAAACAAACGGTTTGTTTACATGTTGATTGCATATTATGTTTCAAATATCTATGGTCTAATCTTTTAGAAATATTATTCTTTACTATGTTGCGTTATTTTTTGTTATGTTAAACACTAAATATCCTCAATTTGTTTTTATAAACGATCTCTATATATTTGCGTTATAATATTTGTCCAAGTTGAATTTTGTTTATGACGTTTAAAGCCAAGAAAGACTATTTCGTTTTCTTCAGCTGCTGTAATTCCAGAGCAAAGGATATTGTGTGGTTCTGCGGAATAAGCATTTCGAAACAAAAGGAATGCAAAATATAAATTTCAGCGTCGCGAGCTGAACTTAATATAGAGTTTATATATGTATAGTATCTTTGTTCTTAAGGCGTTGTGCTCATTGTTTAGACCTTATTTATTAGACCTTTTTACTTAGTAGAAACTTCTATTCTAAAATTTAAGTATATTCTTTTTTAGGCGTGATCACGCAACATTTTTGAGTGAAACATTTTTACGCGCGTTGGGAGTAAAAATTCAAGGCCTTGAAACGACTCATTTGTCACTTTAGAATTAGAATTATTACAGTTAGTAACTCGCATTTTTATTGGAGGACACTGTCATATTTATTTCAAAATAATGATCAACGAGAATATTCGTATAATATAATAAAATTACTGTAAATCACTATGAATAATGAATTGTTTGTAATTTCTATGTTATTAATCCGGCAAATGATGAAGATAAACAATTGTGATTAATTAAAATTTTATTTTAAGATGAAACTTTTGTTAACAATATTCTGAGAATTCGAATAATGAATTGCACAATGACAAGACAAGTGACATCTGTCTAAAAAAACAGCGATTTAAAGTGACAATCCTGGTTATGCAAAAGAAATACATATTCTATGAGTGTACTGGTTGCCTAACGATTAACATTAATTTAAATAAATCCCCAACAAAAAAAAATGAATATAACATTTAAACAAAAACAGACCACAGACCACACAAACCAAATTGTTGATTAATAGCAGTTATAGTTCAGTCATTGGGGATCAAAAAAGGGGCTGGTTGGAAAAAAGACCGGAAGTTTTGAAACTTGGTAGAATTGATAATTTGGGTATCCAGCACAAAAACTCACAAAATGCACATTTCCAGACTTGCCAAGATGGCGCCCAAAATCGGTATTTTGTAAATATCTCGAAAACTATGCGTTTTTTGCAAAAATTTAAAGAGAGCAAAATCATAGAAAATAAAATTTTCTATAAAAAAGATTCTATTAGTATTTTCGCTAAAGTCAACCGTTTAGGCACAAAATCCCCGGAAATTTTATAATTTTGCGTAAAGTACGATATATAGTCGATTCTCCGAAATCAAATGTTGATTAGGATTCACTAAAACTAGTTTTAGTTTAGTTTCTTCAATTTTGTCATGAAACAGTGGCGTATCATTAATTGGCTCATTAATTTATGAATAATTATTTTTAATTATTGAAAATGTATACTTGTTTCCACACCACCCAAGAGGTAAAGTACATGGCGCGTTTTTTTAACGTAGTCTCCTCGGAGGCCTACTCCACTAGGTAAATTAAAAACTTTAACTTATCTGCACTAGCCCGACGGACCTGGCTCATTGATGTCAAAGTCGATCGTGTCTGCTGTACTGGGCTCATCAGGGTGGTCTCTCAATTCGTCCAACTCTTCATCTTCAGCCGCCGCAGAGGGATATCTACATTTAAATCCAACTCCTCTTCATCGAATTCGTCGAGTGACACTTCAGTGACGTTGTCACAGGATTTCCCATTGCAGTATCCACAAATCATTGAACATTTTAATCCTGTTTTTCTGCATCCGCAGGCTTTACCACAGTTGTTGGTTTTGCATTTACAGGATAAAAATGCCAATAGGGATTTTGGAGCTGGATCTTTCAACGTTGTGACTGGAGTAATGCCTGTTTTTGTTTTCTTCCAACCCCATTCTTCGGCATCTTTGGTACAACCAGACCAATGCTGAACCTGGTCGTAAGTTCGCAATGAATGCTGTCGTGCTGCTGCTCTAGTCTGTGCTAAAGATGCTAAATTAAATTTACTTTTGGTTACGGATTTGACGAAACACTGGTATCGATATTTATCCAGATTTAGGTTCTCGTTTGTCTTTGCATCCATAGAGAGCAAGAAGAAATTTCTCACCTGCAATAGCAACTTACTTAGAGGTTGTACCAAAGATGCCGAAGAATGGGGTTGGAAGAAAACAAAAACAGGAATTACTCCAGTCACAACGTTGAAAAATCCAAAATCTCTATTGGCATTTTTATCCTGTAAATGCAAAACCAACAACTGTGGTAAAGCCTGCGGATGCAGAAAAACAGGATTAAAATGTTCAATGATTTGTAAATATTGCATTGAGAAATCCTGTGACAACGTCACTGAAGTGTCACTCGACGAATCCGATGAAGAGGAGTTAGACCTTCTGGCGGCTGAAGATGAAGAGTTGGACGAATTGAGAGACCACCCTGATGAGCCCAGTACAGCAGACACGATCGACTTTGACATCAATGAGCCAGCTCTGTCGGGCTTGTGCAGATAAGTTAAAGTTTTTAATTTACCTAGTAGAGTAGGCCTCCGGGGAGACCACGTTAAAATAAAAGGACCATGTACTTTACCTCTTGGGTGGTGTGGAAACAAGTACACATTTTCAATAATTAAAATTAATTATTCATAAATTAATGAGCGAATTAATGATACTCCCACTGTTTCATGACAAAATTGAAGAAACTAAACTAAAACTAGTTTTAGTGAACCCTAATCGACATTTGATTTTATAGAACCTTTTTTATAGGAATTCTTTTTTCTCTTTAATTTTGCTCTCTTAAAATTTTTGCGAAAAACGCAGTTTTCTAGATATTTCCAAAATATCGATTTTGGGCGCCATCTTGGCAAGATGGCGGCTCCGGCGGCAAGTCTGGAAATTTGCTTTTTATGGATTTTACTTAGGGACCCCAAAACCTATAAACCTGCAAAATTTCAAAACTTTCGGGCTTTTTTCCAAGCAAAAATCCCCAATGACTGAACTAGTAGTAGTATTTTGGTTTAATGGCCACAGCGGGGCTATCCGACGTCTTATCCGGGTGATAAAATTATCGTTTTTTAATAATATTAGAAAAAAAAACATTATAAAATTATAAAGTTGGAATAGTATACGATTTTATATTAACTCTATTTTTTTTGAAGTATAAAATAAAAAATATATGTATATCCATCAAATCTATAAATTAATTTAATACCTGTTGAAGTTTCACTTCAAATATGTGCACATAGTGTAACCACAATTTTTTTTTTCTAAGATTGTGCACCCCGAAGTATTCGAACACGAAACACCACTGTTCTCAGTTTTATCAACCCTCATTTGGAATTAATTGAAATAATATTATTCTAAATCCAGTTTATAATTTTACGTTTATATATAGGATATTAATTCTATAACAATTCAGATTTTCAAATAATTAATTTTCATATACAAATTTTCGACTCATTGTTTTATAATTATTATATTCTAATTCTAGTATATAATTTTATATTCATAATATCAAGAATATTTTATATTTTGTCCTAGTGGTTTATTTTATGATTTCAGAGTAATTGTTATGCTTGCAGTATTTTCAAAAGAATTTCTTTACTATATATAAAGAAATTTTAATTAAATTATTTTTTTTAAATATTTGTTTATAATATTAATGTGTTCAATTATTATTCATATTTTCACTCACCACATTCTAAGGGATTCTCTACTTTTTCTCTATTAAAAGGAGTATTTTAATTTTTTCTTTGAAAATAATGATTTTAGCGCTCTTTCTATATAGCCTCACAAAAAATCAATTACCACATAAATTGAAAAACTTCCACTTCTTTTTTCTAATTTTCCAGCTAGATTGGTCCTTTTAGTTCAGGTAAAGGAGAATCCCATGAAACTATCGAGGAAAAACAGTTTTAGTAAATTATTCCCTAGAATATTCTCCTTTTCATACAGAAAGTGTTTAACCATTTTTTTAATGAAATTTACTCCATCGTAACTGTAATTTTTATGGTTTGTACTATTTACTCATCATACAACAAACACACGTAATATACAGGTTGTTCTATTTTCGTGTGTTTTACAGGGTTGCTCGTTTATAAGTAGAGATACAAAGATGCGGTTTTCTCATCATTATGCTACTTTTCTATACACCTAAAGATGCTACACCCATATTTGTCCTAGCTCTCTTGGTTCCTGAAATACAGGGCGAATTTGAAATTGTTGCAATTTTCGACTCCCCTCGTATCTCGGCTAGGATAAATCCACGAAGGAATGAGGGGGAGGCGCTACAGCTGTTGCAAAAACAGGTTCTGCATTTTTCTCAAAATTGAATGTTTTTTATCGATAATTTGAGTGTTTTCTATTACAAGAACATTAAAAATCTGGATGTCGTGTGCTGTACGCAGTTGTAGAAGCGGGAAAGGTATCGACTCAAAGAAACTCAGCGGCGTAATATTTCACAGGTAACATAAACAGCATGCAGGTCCGTAATGACTGAATGAATTAATTAGTATTTTATGCCTATTTTAAGTTTGGTGGAGTAATGCCAAGTAATTTCTTCATTGCGATACACACGATAAATGATTACACAATAATATTACTTACAGCTCAAGGCAAATTTTAATCATTATTTGCTTTTATTATTTGGAGTTTTACCTAATCCGGTCCTGTCCAAATGGTACACTTTTGGCTCCGCCCGAACAACGAAGTGATACCGTTTTTATCCTACAGAAATACGTGTAGTAGCATCTCCCCTCTCTTATTCCTCCTTGGACAAATCTTATAACTTATCGAAAAGATGAAAAATGGGTCTTTTCATAAAAAAGGGAAAAATGTATTTGTTCATAGAATCTTTTTGCTTGCGATCTAGTAAGTGTAATAAGCCACCAACTCAATAACCATGAGTTCAAAATTTGCCAAAGAATGCCTAGAAAAGCTGAACAAAATAGGCAAAAAAAAATCAAAGATTTTCCTTGATTTAAGTAACAACGACCTTGGGATTGTCACGGGGGCACTCCACAATGAATACTTCAGTAGATTTAAGCTAAGAAATAACAGCGACTGCACATTCTGTGTGGAAAATGGGAAAACACCACAGATCACCACAGAACAGCGCCGAGACCACAACCCTTGCCACAACCATTCGTGCCATGAACTTTGGTACAACTGATATCGGAGATGGAGAACTAACCTTTGTAAAACCTACTGGCTTTTGTCAAAACCTGTATGACGAGTTATAACTCAAGAAAGGAGGACACAATAGATCTGTAAGGTCGCTGTGATTAACCCCTCTCCTACACCTTCTAGATTCTATAACCTTTCTGTTTTATTTTTATCTCTAGAATCACTTACTGAAGTTTGGTTGGCTATTTTTTTGATATCTGTATAAACGATTACACTAATTTATCGATTTTTCATTTAAATTAATCATGATTCAGCTCTCTATATTTTAGAAATGTTCATTTTCTGCAGAAAATAACTCAGTAGAACTGTTTCTGGCTTCAAAAACAAATCAATTACCCCACAAATTGAAAAACTTTTTCTCTTTCTATGTTTTTTTTATTTTCTAAATGGTTCAGCTCTTGCAGTTCAGGTAAAAGTAAAATTCTATGAAAATTGGAATTATCGAAAAAACCAATTAACTAAACTATACCCTAGAATAATTTCTCTTTGAATGGTTTAATTATATTGTAAATATTTTCTAGCGCGTTTTTCTATAACTTGAACGAGCTTGAAAGAAATGTCTTTGTGTTTCTTTAATAGTAGGGGAGCCCAACCGGCGATTTTTTTATATACAGGGTGGTCCGAACTGTATTCCGGAAACTTCAGCAACATATTCTGCAGATAAAAATAAGTAAAAAAGTTCGTATAAATGTATGTTCTAAAATGCGTAGTTTTGGAGATACAAGGTGTAGAAGTTTCATTTTTATTTCGATTTTTTCCAAATAATTTCTGAAGTAACGTCAATATTTGGATGAAAATTGGTGTCTGGGAGTTTTTTGACATGAGAAATTTGATTTTGATGTCAATATGACTCTTACTAGTAGAGGGCGCCACCTACATATTTTTTAACTGGTTTGAAGAGAAATAACTTTTCGTCTGTACCTGTATAAAACCACTGAGTAAAAAAATATAAATCTACGACGTTTTTTACGTGAAAAAGGTGTCTTGATAAAAACCGCTACAAGTAATGGTTTTCGAGATATTTGGAATAGAAATTATCAATACCTGTCATCATAAATTTGAAATGTTTTTGTGCCAAATGTTCAACAGAAACTGTTTTATCATCATTTTTTGCAGACAAATTTATGATTAATTTAAAAAAAATAAAAATTTCCCAAATTTATTATTTCAGTGATATAAAACTATCAACTCAACATGTTTATTTTTCGTCAATAATGACATGTATTTACTATTTTCATTCTAAATATCTTAAGAACGGTTGCTCGTAGCGATTTTTAGAAAGAGATATTTTTTACGTAAAAAATCACAGAAATGTATATTTTTTCGCTCGGTAGTTTTATACAGGTACGGACAAAAAGTTATTATGCTTCAAAACAATTAAAACACACGTAGGTGGCGCCCTCTACTAGTAGTAGCCATATTGACATCAAAATCAAATTTCTCATGTCAAAAAACTCCGAGACACCAATTTTCATCCAAATATTGACGTTACTTCAGAAATTATTTGGAAAAAATGGAAATAAAAAATAAAAATGAAACTTCTACACCCTGTATTTCCGAAACTAAGCATTTTACGACATACATTTATACGAACTTTTTTACTTATTTTTATATGCAGAATATACTGCCGAAGTTTCCGGAGTATAATTCGGACCACACTGTATATAAACTTAATAATAATTAATAATACAAAAATTATAAAATTACTTACAAGATGACTTTTTGTAGCACTATCTCTAGGTCTTATTTTTTCATAATTCTAAAACAGCCTCTACACTATCCCCAAATGTGTCACGAAATATTTCCAGAAATATTTCGTAAAACATTTCAGGGATACACTATATATCGCTGTATTACAATCTTGCCCCAATTATATTTTCCCGAAACCCTCTCTCTTTCCTACGTGAGATATACTTTGTTTTTTTTTCTCAGGTAAGATTTCGACAGACGATGACAGAAGAAAAGCAGATGACGTCCCAACCAATCTATTTATTTTACTAAAAAAAGTTTCTAATATTTTTATAGTTGACTATGGATGGGTTTAAATATAAATCCGTCATACATCGTCTCTTGTTGTTTTTAACCAGTTTTATTGGTTTATTTCAAAAATGACAGATCATATTTCAATTTTATTGGTTTGACGGAACGATGAACGACAAACGGACGCCCATGCGTATGAACTCGCCTTTAAATTTTTGAGGCTTGTAAAAGTCTTGCCAAATTATAGGTTATAATTTTGTGTCAGCTTATGTCAAATATCTGCGTTTTGGAAGATGATGCATTTTGATTCGTGTTATTACGTGTGTTTTGTGTCTTTTGAAGTCAAGTGGAGGAAAAATCGAGGGAAAATTAAATGTAGACTCAGAGCACGTTTATAGTTAATACTCGCTGCCTAGGCAGAAACTCATATACACCAATAAAATTTGTATACCATCTCGTCGTAGATAAGTGCATCTCGTATATGCTACAAAGGATCCTACTAAACACATACTACTGGAGTAGCTGTAAAATATCGACATCACACGATAGGTAAATAATGGATTTTAGTACTGCAGAAAAATAATGTCAAAAGGTGCTGGCTTAAAAAAATTAAGATTAAGGTTAATCAACCTTTAAAGTATAAAATGTTGTTTTATTTATTCCTGTGGAATATTATAAGTTTGTATTTGTACATAAGTTATATTGGTAAATATGATAATAAATGCGGGAAGTTTCTTGAAGCTTGAAAGTAAGAAATAGTTCTTTTTTAATTTTTTTTGGTATGTGGTGCTTTGTTCTTGTTTGTTTTGTATTAACACATACCGTTTTTTTTAAATAAAATAACACGATTACATTTTTTCAGTTTTATACAGTTTTTTTTCACGATATTTTGAAGTAATCACTTATCAGTCAAATTTTAAATATATTAATTACCTGCTATGCGTTCCAGTTGTACCAACTTATTTCTTTGTAAAATAAAATAAACTACTTTGAAATTAAAATGACAGATACCACTATCACTGTCAAGGATCTTGTCGTTGGACAGAATATATACTCTGTTTTTTTTTTCTCAGGTAAGATTTCGACAGACGATGACAGAAAAAAAGCAGATGACTTCTATACCAATCCATTTATTTCATTAAAAAAAGTTTCTAATATTTTTTAAGTTAACTATGGATGGGTTTATAAATAAATACGTCATGCGTCGTCTCTTGTTGTTTTTAACCAGTTTTATTGGTTTATTTCAAAAACGACAGATCATATTTCAATATTATTGGTTTGACGCAACGATGAACAACAAACGGACGCCTGTGCGTATGAACTCGACTTAAGATTTTTGAGAGTTGTCAAACTCTTGCCAAATTATAGGTTATAATTTTGTGTCATTATGTCAAATAGAAATGATAAAAAATATTTTGCATTTTGCATTTTGGTCTGTTGTTACTTGTGTTTCGTGTTTTTTAAAATTAAGTGGAGGAAAACTCGAGGGAATATTAAGTATTTATCCAGACCAGTTTACAGTTAACATGCGGTGCACAGAGACCGCCAGAAACACACTTTGCCAGAGACTATGGCCAGAGAGTTGTATTAGCCACACATAAAGTTGTATACCATCTCGTATATGGTACCAAAAACTGGAGTATCCTAAAAATAATATCACACATATCACACAGGTAAATAACACATTTTAGTACTGCAGAAAAAATTAAGATTAAAGTTAATTAACCAAGATTAGATTTTTTCAGTTTTATACAGTTTTTTTCACAATATTTTGAAGTTGAGGAATCACTTGTCACTCAAAATTTAAATATATTAATTATGCGTTCCAATTGTACCAATTTATTTCTTTGTAAAATAAAATAAACTACTTTAAAATTAAAATGAAAGACACATCTATCACTGTCAAGGATTTTGTCGTTGGACAGACTATATAGTGATATAGTGAGATTTGACTTGACATAATGAATGGGCGCCCTCAAATATAATTTTCCAATTATCACTCAATATTAGATCAAAATACACCAGAATCGATAATAAAACTGAATATTCAGACTATACCAGGGTTAACGATTTCGAAAACTTCATTAATATACCATCGAATATATAAATTTCTGATTAGTTTTTATCCTATCCGATATTATTCTACCCGGTGACGTTGTTATTGTATGAGTAAAAAAGAACTAAATTGGAGTGCACAGAAAAAAATATGAATCTCATGAATATTTTTCGGGTATGTATAAAATATTACTTGGAAATAGGCAATTTTTCCAGGCTTACAAAAGAATGACTTTCGATACAAATAACAAAAAATTGTAAAAAATACAGTAGATATAGTTAAATTAAATAGGTTTATATATACTTTTTATTGTTTTAGCTTAAATAAATATAATAAAATATATAACAATAGATTTTTTTCAAACGTCACAAAATTATTAATATTTGCGACGTGATTGACAATATAAAAAAGTCATTTTAATGCCTAGGCATAAAAGTAAAGCACTTTTATGCCTAAACATAAAAGTACGAAAATATATTAACTGGTATTATTAAACTTACAAAGTGTCAAATTCAACGAGCCCGTAACCATAGATCCTCGATAATATATAATTACATACATGGTATGACTTTTAAATATATTATTTGGAAGGTTTTAAATTGACACACGAGCTAGCGAAATTGTTTAAAACTTATTTATGGCATTTGAAAAAAAATTGCATGTTCTATTCGGAGTGAAAATCGCTTTTTGTGCCTTGGCTGTATGTCGTGAAACGTACAGCCGCGACAAAAATGGCATTTTTACTCCTAATAAAACAATACCGAGAGCGTCTCAAAAGTGGCTCATCCCTATAACATTTTTATTTTTTCAGATAAATAAACGAGATTTGGTATGTTAGTATATGACATAAATTAGGATTGATTGACGTATTCAATTGTTTTTGGTCACTTCTTGTTTCACAGAAAATGACTACAGCTTGTAATTTTTAAATGACAACCTCGGTATTTTTTTGCTTTATTCGATAGAAAATGACATTCTGAATAGAATGACATATCATACGTCAACTTTTGACATTCTCGCTTAAAAAAAATTGTATTTTAAAATTCAATCTAGAGTGCCATGGCTATGTTAAAAACACTAATTCCTAATCAAGGAGCCTTGGAAAAATAAATTTGATCGTCTAATATTTTTAGTGTCTTGTCCTGGCCAGTTAGAAAATGCTCAAATCGTATTTTTAATCATATCTCAATTTTTTCAAATGGAACAAGGGTGGCTCATTAGCATATCTGGAAAAGGTATTTTTTACGAATAACATGATGCCACACATGAACTTCGTATTTCGAGTAAAATTTTCGTTACGAACCGCAAGTTATAATTTCAAATAAACCATATGCGAAAATGTCAAAAGTTGACATATGATATGTCATTCTATTTAGAGTATTATTTTCTATCGAATAAAGTAAAAAAATATCGAGGGTGCCATTTAAAAATCAAAAGTTGTAGTCATTTCCGGTGAAACAGGAACTCACCGAAAACAATTGAATACGCCAATCAATCCTAATCTCGTTTTTTTAACTGAAAAAATAAAAAGTTATGGGGGTGAGCCACTTATGAGACGCATCCGGTAGATATACTATTATTTTAGAAAAAATATGTGAAGTAAAATTCATCTAGTAAATAAAATTATCCTGTCACAGTTTTAGTTACCATACCCCTCCGAAACGGCTTAACCGATTTTATATGTATAGTTAGTAAATCTGAAACCTACTATATGTATATTTAGTATAGTCTGTCCAACGAGAAGATCCTTGACAGTGATAGATGTGTCTGTCATTTTAATTTCAAAGTAGTTTATTTTATTTTACAAAGAAATAAGTTGGTACAACTGGAACGCATAGCGATATATTTAAAATTTGATTGACAAGATGACAAGTGATTACTTCAAAATATTGTGAAAAAAGTGTATAAAACTGAAAAAATGTAATCGAGTTATTTTATTTAATAAAAACGGTATGTGTTAATACAAAACAAACAATTATTTATTTTTTATCAATATAACTTATGTACAAACACAAATTTGTAATATTCCACAGGAATAAATAAAACAACATAGGTAAATAAAACAAACTATTTTATTAATAATAACACCTACCAAATTTTATTCCTTAAAAGTTGATTAATTAATTTTAATCTTAATTTTTTTAAACCAGTACCTTTTGACATTATTTTTCTGCAGTACTAATATCCATTATTTACCTAATGTGTGATGTCGATATTTTACAGCTACTCCAGTTTTTAGTATGTGTTTAGTTTGATCCTTCTACCATATACGAGATGCACTTATCTACGACGAAATGGTATACAAACTTTATCGATGGCAACTTCATTGGTGTAAAAGACTTTCTGCCTGGGCAGCGAGTATTAACCATAAACTCTGCTCTGGGTCTACAGTTAATTTTCACTCGATTTTTCCTCCACTTGACTTCAAAAGACACAAAACACACTTAATACGAATCAAAATGCATTATCTTTCAAAACGCAGGGTATTTAACAAAAGTTGACACAAAATTATAACCTATAATTTGGCAAGACTTTGACAAGCGTCAAAAATGACAAAAATCTAAAGGCGAGTTCATACGTATCGGCGTCCGTTTGTCGTTCATCGTTCCGTCAAACCAATAAAATTGAAATACGATCTGTCATTTTTTAAATAAACCAATAAAACTGGTTAAAAACAACAAGACACGACGCATGACGGATCTATATTTAAACCCATCCATAGATAACTTAAAAATTATTAGAAACTTTTTTTAGTAAAATAAATAGATTGGTATGGGACGTCATCTGCTTTTCTTCTGTCATCGTCTGTCGAAATCTTACCTGAGAAAAAAAACAGAGTATAGGTCTTGTTATCTAATTTTATAGCACTACGTGATAAGGGTGGTCCGCTATATTTTTTTTATTTTCTGGATATTTTTTTTAATTTTTTTATGATCTGGTATTAAAAAAATACATACCATCTACCGCTATTTTTAATAGCGATATTGATAGTTGTCCCATAAAAAAATATTTATATGGCAAACAGCCGGGTCAGCTAGTAATTTTAAAAAATTTAAAAAAAAAACAGCTTGATATATTTTAAAAACTTTTTAGAAACTATCGGAAGTTGAGAGCAACTTCCTTATTTTAAATAAATACGCTTATTTTTTATATACCGTATAATCGAGAAAAAAAACTGTATCAAAGATCTATTATCTTTAGACGTTATTTACTAAAAAGTAAAAAGTAAAGATTTCAGTTAACGTCTCCTTTTTGCTGCCAGGGCTAATCTGGACGGGGCCTACTTTGTTTACGCGGAATCCGAACCGCGGTCCTCGGCCATATCATGGTCAATTGCCTACCGACTTGGCAAGTGTCTAAATCAACTCTTACTCACAAGATATCCGATCTCATCCGGCCTCGAACCGGCGTGAATGAGCAGTGTGTGTCAATAGATTTTACACTTTTGTCTTTATTGGACAACAGCACGATACAGAGTTTCGAACCGGTCACCCGTCCATCCACTAGTATCGCCTTACGTCGCTTAACTTCGGTGTTCTAGTGGGTACCGATGTTTCGACGTAGCTGGGCCGTTGTCTTACGTTATTTGCTAAAAATTGACATAAAACTTGTCAAAAATGAATACTAAATTATAGAAAGATTCAAAATGGATAAAACGTTTCCAGACACAGAAATCTATTTCTAAAAAATATTATTCCTCGAGTTTTAACTTTATAACTTTAAATAATTTTTACTCAATATAAAAATAAAGTTGAACTCTCTTAAGGCCAACGGACAGTAAGCCCCATTAAATAAAAAAAACAGATTTTCTTCGCTCAATATAATACGGACCAAATAAATGACGTCTAGGGCTCTCGCCAAAATTATCATCGATTGTCATTTCCCAGCCGTCTTTAATGCCGTTTTTTTTAGACTGTATGGTATCTATCACACATTATTTAAATTATACATATAGAAGATACAAAACAAGCGTAAGTTTTTGAAGTGATACACGAGCTAGCGTCATGAAAAGTGGCAACTATCGAAAAAGTATTAAGCCAATGAGATTATTTGAGATTGGCCTTTGGAGCATCATAACTCGGGCCCTATGTGAACAATGAAATTATTTATTAATATTTAATTTATTACTTTTTCAACATTTCAAATATGGGCACATAGTGCACACACAATTTTTATATATACCTAAATATATTTTTCCGTGAAATTTTCTTCGCCCAATTTAATTTTGAAAATACCTCTGGCTCTTTTTTTAGCTTTCATTCATAACCATGTCGTTTAATTTCCCCCAAGACTTAATGACTAATGAAATTCCTTCTGGTGAAACGTTGAAGTCTCTATGCCCGCAATAATTCCTGCTACTGTAAAATATTGCAGTTTATTAAGTACTGTAGTAAAACAGGAATTGTTCTCACGTAGATTCGGAGAGGATTTAGAGTTGGCTCAGGTCGAATTGATGGCACGAAGTTTACAGAGAAATTCGGCACTTAATAAAATTTAATTTGAAAAATGTATTTTCACTGCAAAAAAAATAGAACTATAGATTATAAATTATGTTAATTCTAAAATTCCAAACTTTACGTTCCAAACGCAATAGTGTTTGAAGTTTAGAGCGTTGATTGCATAGATAAATGAAACAAGTTTAGATTGGAAAGTGCCCAAAAGGACAATGTAAACACTATTTGCCGCTATTTTTGCAGCGGTCGCGACCCAAAGCTTTTGGTAATTTTGAATCGGTTCGGCTTTTTCCGGAATTATGTCGCCAAATATTGTTTATTCAAGTTTCTTATTATTTTCGTTTAATTTTATAAATAAAATACAGTGTGTTACATAAAAAAACTTTATTTTATATAAGGACGTGTATATGAAATACCTATGAAACATTGGAAACCGACGTTATGCCACGATCCACGATGGTTTTTGCAGTTCACAGTTCACGACACAGTTTTTTAGTTTTTAATGCTATTTTTTCACAATTATCACGGTTTTGAGTAAGTAAAATTTAAATTAAACTCACAAGATAGCAATAATTACTTTAATTACGCTTTAAACACTTTTCGGTATTTTTTCAATGAGGGCGGTTTAAATTTTGAAAGATTTTATAATTTTTGAAGATTCTGACTTTGACCATATACTTACAAGAGACAAGAGAAAATTATTGCTCTTATTGTTTGCGGTTGCTCTTAGCAACCGCTATAGCAGTGCCAGTATCGCGTACAACGGTCGCGACCAAAAACAATTATATATTTTGACGGACTTTCCAATCTAAATTTATTTCTTTTATCCACGATACACGTCAGTCTTTTATCTTTTGATTGCTTTTTCAAAATGCCAAAAACTTCAACTAATTCAAATAATAAAGGCATTTTGAAAAAGCAATTAAAATATAAAAAAACGCTGCTAAGACTATCAAAATGCTGATCTAATAACAATTTGACGTTTATACTATTACGTCAAAAGCAACTTTTTCCAAAGCCCACCATGACTTCACTGAATCATCGTTTCTTTTTCACTGTTATTAATATCTTAATTATTAGATATTAATACATCTGGTATTATGGTATTTCGTCGATTTTAAAATGAACTAACTGTTTCTATCTTATTTTTTTGTTAGAATGGGCATAATCAAGAGCGTTACTGATACTATGTTGGAAAAATAAGGTAATTAAGAGTCCATTTGTGCTACACCGCTCGGGTCGGTCTCAGGGGTCGGGTAGAGCGGGTGTGCTGTGGAAGGCGGTCCGTTCACGATCCCCCACCGCCTGATTTTTGGTCGGACGCATTCAGTGTAAATCACATCTGAATATTTCCCATATTATTTCAGTGGAGTAAAAACGATATCAAATTTTACAAACTTTAAAATAATTTCCAGCAATTGCTCATAGTCCCTTTAGTTATAAATATTTTTTCCCTAAGCCCTACGCTTAATACTTTCCGAGATACAGCCGAGAGCTATTCTTAGTGGGACACACGGTACAATTTATAACATTACGAAAGTTTTTTTTTAAATTTGTATCTTTTGATAAAGGTAATAGGTTTAATTAACAGGTGAAAGAATAAATCATATGCATATCAGCAAAATGTTCAAAGAGCTAGTACAAATGTAAGAACTTGACAACGCTGTTTCCGACACGCTTCAGTCCTTCCGCCAAAAAAATGTATGGAAGGAAAGGATATGGAACGGAAGGGAAACGAATATCCTTAGAAACCTAAAAAAAGACCTTCACCTCGCCAAAACTATCACCGATTTTATTTTTACAGCCGTCTTTGACGTCGTGTTGTTTCTGAGATAGAACCGGCGTCCATTTTTAGTTAGTCACCCAGTATATGTTTCTTAAAGTACTTTCCGCATATTTTTCCTTGGAGAATTTTATCCACATTTTCTTAATATCAGTGTTTCGTGGAAAAAGTTTTTTAATATGCATGAGTCTCGCCTTAGACTAAGCAATCTCTAACTATACCTTCCTTTATCACATTTTCTTCAACACGGTTTTATCAAAATTTACCGAGATTCTTCTAGAATAGCGCAGTTTTGATAAAATAAATTGCGAATATGTCAGAAAAATGTATTTTTTTAGATCCTGTTTGATGAAACTTGGTAATTATCAAAATTTATTTTTTCTAGGGCAAAACTTCAAAATCTCCTATAGCAAAAGATGTTTGCCCAAATCAACACAAGATTCAGTAATGAGAGACTACATATTTGTCAACAGAGATAAGTTATGGACACTAAAGCGCAGTCCACAGGCAATGGCTTATTGCAGATATAACGTACAGACCAAGTTGTGTTCACATTACAACGATTTGCTATTCAGTCATATACAGGGTGTCTCAGGCTGGGCGTGCATTAGAAGTTTCTAGAGAACTACAATTTCTAGATCGGAGATTTTGTGCACATCATTGTTTTACAACGAGATCTATCGATTAAAAATATTTTCAATATGGCGGCACTTTCGAAAATACCTCCATTTTTTATTTCATAGTTAAATTATCTGTGAAATTTTATCATTATTGATATTAAACACTCTATACGTAACATAAACGTTTTGGAAAAAAATATTTTATATATAGCCTAAACATCAAATTTAGTGATTACCACCAGCCACTGTGACATAAAGAGAAGACGTTTCAAAAAGAGATCTATTTCAAAAATTAAATTGTTAGAATGTCATATAATAATGGCCGCAGCTGTCATGGAATTGAGCATAAAGAAATTATCACAAATAATTTTTTCAAAAAATCCCACTTTTCTTATTCCTGTAATGTAACGAATTGAAATAAAAAAAGGGGGTTTCCATTTGAAAAATATGATTTATGATAATTTTTTAATAGCTCAATTCCATGACAGCTACCGCCATTATTATATGACATTCTGACAGTGGCTGTTAGTGAAATTTGTGATTACCTAAATTTGATATTTAGGCTATAAAAATTTTTTAACAGGCAGTTTTTTTTTCGTCCAAATTTTTTAATTTTTTTTCTCAAAAATGGTTAATGTTAGTTACAGAGTGTTTAATATCAACATTCATAAAATTTTATATCGAATTTAATTATGTAATAAAAAAAGGGAACACCTATTTAAAATAAGAAAATTGCTTTCAACTTCCGGTATTTCCGAAAGTGCGGCCATATTGAAAATATTTTTAATCGATAGATCAGCAATGATGTGCAAAAAACCTCCGAACTAGAAATTGTAGTTTAGAAACTTCTAATGCACGCGCAGCTTGGGACACTCTGTATATATTGTCATATCATCATGGAGGAAACACTGTTGTGGTAAGGTTTTGCTACTTGTTTAAATGAGTTAAAAAAATGACAGTTAAACGTCTTAACTACATCTCTACTAGAATTTCTTGGGTGTTTCTTGATCATTCAGAAAATTAAGTAAATTAAAACACCATGGAGACGGTTTATAATAGTTTTACGTCGAATAGAACATGCTGTTTTTTCAAAAGCCACAAATAATTTTTTAAACAATTTCAAACGTTCCAAATAATATAAAGGAATATTTCCCAAACCCGAAAAACCAACTAACCAATGAATTAACACCCTCCAAATAACCACGCTAACAAACTCGCCAAATAACTAAACCAATCCAATCAAAAAGAGTGAAACCAATGAAAAAATCAAATCACACTACTTGTATTCATTTAAAACTTCCCAATATGGTGGACTGCAGTATGGGAGGCTTAAAAAACGAAAATCTCTAAACTAGAATCGACTGTACTTCAAATCGTTCGAATTGATAATCTGTGGTAAATCCAATTGAACTCTGACACTTGGCTGACATTGACGTTTACGGTTCCTTTTTCTAAATATTTTCATTATTTTTCGAGTTTTTATTCACAAATTCTACTTGATTTTGTTCTTTTATTTAACCTGCAACCTGCAGTACTAATTATATAGTTATAAATAATCTTTTCACCGATCAAGAAACGACGAATAGGCTGGAAGATATTCAAAATGTGTAAAACGCTTAAAAACGTATTAGAAAACATGGACTCGTTCACAAATTCGTGAAAATAAATTAGTCCAGATGTTTGTAAAAAGGTCTCTAATTATTTTGAGAAGTTTCCTCGTATCAGTAATTTTCAGGTTTGTAATATGTACTAAATGATAATAAATAGATTAAAACTTATATTTCAGGAAACAGCGCGGGCATTACAGATTGTTGTAAATCAGTTTTAAAATATAAAGAAGGTTTAAAACGGATTTAAAAGTTGAGTTAGTAGAGAAGACCTAAATAAGGTAATGTTGGTAATGGGACCAAACATCAAATAACACTTGAAATATATAATTATGTACAACTGCAAGTAGTTTTTATGAATCTGTTTGATATCTATTGCATTGTTTTTATATTTCTTGAAATATATATATTTTTTACTTTACAGGATACACAAAGAATAATAAAAAATACAGTTACTCACTAAAAGCACTTAAGGTTTGTAATAGATGTAG
Organism: Sitophilus oryzae; assembly: GCF_002938485.1. Taxonomy (NCBI): domain Eukaryota; kingdom Metazoa; phylum Arthropoda; class Insecta; order Coleoptera; family Curculionidae; genus Sitophilus; species Sitophilus oryzae. Next base: position 672,860 of record NW_022146414.1, read on the forward strand.
TCAGAATATCAAACACCAAACCAAACCAAAAATTATGTTTTATTTTACTGGTATTCCTCACATTTAAAGGGAGTCATTTCATAAATAAGCAGGACATTGTATAGTACACTCTATATTAATAATTGTTTTTTATCCTATACTTGTTAGTTAACACATCACTTACTAGGTATAAAATTTAGTACTGATTAACCTATAGTTGTGGTTGTGATATATTCTGATGTGTTTCTGGCAATTTAAAATAAGTTAAATTTAAACAAACATTTCTGGCTTTCCTGACAGGAGTGTGGACACAAATTTAATAAAGGTATAATGTGGATAACGTTCTGATTATTACAGTTTGCATGGATGTTTTTGTATGTTGTTATTTTTAATAAAGTATATGTAATGAGTTTTTGAGTATTTCTTTTTCCTTCAGAGGATTGTGTTCTAATCTTTATATATTATAAATTTTCATAAATTATATCTACAAAATGTATTACCTTATAATTTTTTGCTAAATACTTTGTAGTTGATACAGTTTAATAGTATATAAAAGAACTATTTAAATAAGATGTTTGAGTATATATAGCTGTTTTTGCACACATCAATTCAATTTGTGATTAACTGTACTGAAATAAAAACAAATTAAGAGTAATGGGGTGATCTATCAACTATAACATGAAAAGCATCATCCTATTTCCAAGTCTTCTATTAATTTCACTTATTAAACAACTATTTTTGGTAACAGTTTACAAAACGGGTTTCCGCTATTTTAATAATATAAGAAATTTTATGCATACAGACACTTTCAAATGATTGTAGAGATTACGAACCTACCTGCGGAGCTTCAAAAAACGGTGTTTTTTCTTAATTTTTCAGTTTAGAAGCTTACAGGACCTGGGAGCGAATAGGGGTGCTGGGTGGGGTAAAACCACTGTGAGAATGATAATAGCTCCCTAGTGTAACCATAAAAAGGCGGATAAACCACTTTTATCAACGAAAAATGCAAAAAGAGAAGTATTTATTCACTGTTTCGATGTTTTAATATGAAATCCGTCGAGCGCTTCGCCTTCGCCTATGAATCAGCTGCTGCTGTTTGCGTTCCGAATGTTCCGATCGAATGCAACGTTGCCACCTCCACATAAAAATCGTAAATCCGCAGAATCAATTGCATACAATACACACTATTTTACCTTGAGCGACTTTTTTATATATAAGTTATAGACTCTTAAAACCATGCGTATAAAGCAAAAACTTACCTGCGGAAACAAGAAAATCTCCTTCGTTTTGTCCATTTTCGACAAAAAATTTTACAGGTTCTGGGAATGACTAGGGGTAGTGGGTGGATAGAAAGGGAATTGAAAAACAGAGTATTCCTCATAATAGTAGTCACTGTAGCACATAAATGGAAAAAGAACACATCTGTCACTTTTTAACACAGTAAATCGTTCGTAGAATGGTTATTGCGTTGGCAAATGAATGTAGAAGAAATAAAATTGCATTTAAAGAAGAAAAACGAAAGGAATTATTAGAATAATAGGAAAATATAATTAAACTTGGGGTGGATACAATTTAGCGATTTGAAGAAAGATTTGATGTATATCACAATTATCTTGATTGGCATTTTTGAATAAGAATTCAGCTAAATATCCAATAAAGTGGTGTTGCTTTCGACCATATCTGGGAATTGCACCGCGGACGTTCCTCCAAATTCTTTCAATATTCTGTGTATGAATATTAGAATCATTAGGATCGACAAAATGCAAAGAATGATTGACGGCCAAATGATTAAACCCTTCACGTTCCAAATTATCGTACGCTCTCCAACAGTCTGAAATAATGGTCGTTCCAGGCAAAATCCACTGTTTAATTACATTTAATAATGTTTGTGCAGTCCTGTCAGGAACAGGCACAAAAAACACTTTTCTTGATTCTCTGTCAATTCCACCAAACACCCATTGCCCTTCGATACTACGTCCTCTATTATATTTCCTCCTGCCGAATTTTGCTTCATCAATTTCTACGATTTTCCCTATTCCCCCAATTTTGTCCGAATGTTCAACCACCCACTGAACACATAATTCGCGGCAAAAAGAACTCCAATCTACAACTGTTTTCGAACTACAATGTAACTCCCTCATAATAAAGTTCTGTCTTGGAAATGGTAGTCTTAGCCACAACACCACAAAATAAACAATATCTTCCAAGGAAAGATGTGCCTTAGAAAACCAAGTGCCTTTCTTAGCACTTTTTTTGGTTTTACATTTACGGATCCGATTTTGGCGGCGATATGTCTTGGAACAAGTGTAAAACAAAGAATTAATATTAAGTTCAATAATATTGTCGCACGTAACACACGTCGAAAATCGACAAAGAACACCATGGTCCACTAAAAAGTCGATAAGTTGTCTTCGGTTCGAAGAAAGGTGCAAAAACTCTCGCACTGTAAAAGTACATGTCACACAAGGCATTTCCGAAAATTATTACTAAACGATTGACAAATAGAATATTATGCGTGAAACAGCATTCAACGTAAAAAAAACTCAACTGAACACATAGTCACAAAACATAGTAGTAAAAACCACAGATCCTCTTCTCGACCTTTGACACAGATCAATGAATAATATCTATTCTTATCAACTTAATATCACTATCGCTACCACATCCTAAATTCCTAAACAGCATTTTTTATTTCATTTAACTTAGGTAGGAATCTTAAAGTTATCTTACAAAGAAAGAAAACGCAGAAAAAAAATTTCAGAAAGAATGAAAACTTGGCAACAAAGCATAGAAATGTCAACACGTTAATCGTTATAAATACTGAGGGTATGACAAAAAAAGAAATATTTTATCCAATTCGTATTATGTATGTTTTTTTGAAATATTTAACATTATTTCCGTTGGAAAGTGGATAATTTCTGTGAAAAATGAATTATGAACTTGTATTGTATAGTAAAATTATAGGTATAAGTGTATGAGTCAATAAATATAAATAGAAGCGAAAACACGGCTCAGGGAAAATGCCGTTTTTAATAAAAATATGGATTTTTTCGTGTCTCCGCAGGTGGGCTCATATTCTTCATAATGAGTACAAAACAACTATATAATCAACGTCGACCACATTACAAAAATAGTGAAAAACCGTTTTGTAAACTATCACAGGAAGGTAATTATTTAGAAAACGGTTTTCGATTAAGTGCCCAATATTTACGAAAAAAAAAATCGTTTCTCCGCAGCTAGATTCATGTTCCCTACACACAATAGAACGTGTCTATGCAAAAAAAATCACGATTAGTGCTAAATTAGCAAAAAACCGTTTTGTAAATAATTACCCTATTTTTATTCAATAATCTTGATAATTCTAGGAACTCTCAGATATCATCAAAACATGAAACCAAAAATTCACTTCCTATAGTTCTTATGTCCCTTTAACTGAAATATAAGAAACAGGGGAGTTAATATTCTGACTGAGAAAGTTTATAAAATACCTTTAAGTAAAATCTCTTCGGATCTGCGGTAAAATACCTTTATTCTTATTAAATAATTTCAATAATCTATGTTTTTATTTATGACAACCACCTAATAACCTAACTTTAACGTCAACTTGACAATCCTGAAAAATATTATTGTTAACCAAAGAGTAAATCAATTTCTGAATTCGCTAACGCCAACTTATTTTTCATTAAAAAAAATTACCAATTTTCGTAACTAGGTCGGCCATATTGAGGAACTTTTAAAAGAATAGTACTATATAAGCAAAAAAAATAATCGAATAAAATTAATTAATTTTTCGGGTTTGGGAAATATTCCTTGCTCGAAATTAGATTTGCGTATTTTTCTCGGGCATTGTCCGAATTCGACTATTAAACCAACTAACCAATGAATTAACACCCTCCAAATAACCACGCTAACCAACTCGCCAAATAACTAAACCAATCCAACCAAAAAGATTGAAACCAATGCAATCAAATCACACTATAAGCAAAAAAAAAAATAATCGAATAAAATTAATTAATTTTTCGTGTTTGGGAAATATTCCTTGCTCAAAACTAGATTTGCGTATTTTTCTCGGGCATTGCCCGAATTCGACTATTGAGCGTAATATATACACTTTCAAATACTTTCCTATTAAATGACCAGTTTACTAATAAGTAGCTAAGAGTGTTGTAGTTATTCGTTTGTTATTTGAAACTTTTTTTTTTCAAAAAAAATTACCTGTCGAGTTAAAACATTATTCAGTCAATTAAATGTGGAAGATGTAAATGAAGCGTGACAAACAGTGTTACTTACTTATAATTTGAGTCGAAAATGATGGTATTCTATTGTTGGAGACGGCCGTTTGTATTTTGCCGGTGGGCCGTCAACAACGACAACTATAAACAGTAAAATATAGCTAGAAGTTCTAGCTAACTAAGCTCCGATGTAACTGCTCTAAAGAGCTATAAAATACAGTAGAGCTGTAAATAAACTTGTCGCAAACACTATTGGCTTGAAGGCACAAAGAAACTTATTCCCTACAGAAATTTAATATTCTAACTTATTAATTACGAAGATAAAAGTAGATAAAATTATAAAAGTCGTACATCACTATTAAATAAAAATTAATATTTCTTTTTAATACCATCATTCGTCATGGCTAACTTTGAAAACCAATTTCGCCTAAATTATAGAGTGTAGAGATGGGGAGAAATATCACTTATGGGACTTTATTTAAAAAAACTGATCACAAAAATGGGAAGAAAAGGGGTTCACCAAATGACCACAGTGGCGCTAATGACACATAAATCTAAAAAATGAAAAGTAACCATAGATAAGAGAATAAAACTAACATAACCAAACATTACCCAAAAAAGCTTTGTTTTTATTTTTTAGAATATAAAACAATTATTTTTATATATTAGTCTATTGCTGCCCAGTCTATTGCTGCTGAATAAAAGTCGATAATATATTTCATTTGACAAAAAAATAAAATTTGTATTTTTTTAGAACCTGCGTCTTCATCTCAAATATTTATCTCTTTTGAATCAATTCCTGTTCTAATAATTTTCGGCGCATATTTTAAATTTTAGGTTTTTGCTATAGGAGCGCTTTAAGTCTTACCTTTTTATGACCATTTTTTAATGCACGAAGATTTTTCTCCTTACCTCTACACTCCATAGCCTAAATTGCGCCTAAACACGCCTAAATCGAAAATAGAAACGATCTTGGTTTGCACTCCAAAACATGTGCAAGAACTTTTTGGGTAACCACAAAAGTAATGATTATGTCTCTCACATCAATGAATTGCTTAGTGTACAGGGTGGGTCAAATTCGACGCTTTTAAATGGAAACACCCCTTTCTATAGGAGATAGACGAAAACTCATATCGGTGTCTGGAGCTCAATTTTCATCAAAAACATGATGATGAAAACCGCACATCAATATCTGTTACCGTTTCGGAGTGTTTTTCAAAAATGTTCATTTTTAACAAATCGCTGTAACTTTTTTGCTATGGAAAATTGTGTATTTTTATCCAAACATTTCCAAAGCACCTTTTTACGTAGAATTTAATGATTTAAGTATAATTTTTTTAAAATTAATAATTTAAGAATTATCAACAGAAAATTTGATTTTTTATATGGGATACCCTATATATTTTTAATTAGCTGAAAAGAATTTAAAATTACCTTTCCAAAAATATAGCATACATCATATAATAAAAAAACGGCGGCAGGGAAGGTTACGAAATAAAAATCGCTTTCATTTTATACGTAAAATTATATGGGAAATGTCACCGATCGTCATTTCCAAGCCAACTGGGCGCCGTTTTTTTTAGATCATACGGAAGACATCGCAAGTGGGTGCGGTAAGGCTGTTAAGTTCCACACAAAGACTTGCGTGCCTGTGTGTAACTGGCGCCATAAAAACCACTCCCACAAATGCGATGGAAGTCTTGTCGAACCCACCACTACATATTTTCATACAAGGCGAAGCCAGATCTGTCATGCACAGGTTAATTCACGGTCAGCAGCACATAAGCCAGACGCATAGTGCTGCTAACCAGAAGCTAATCGAAGAGCTAAAAGCAGATAAAGTATTGGGATTACCAATTGATGCATCAGCTACAAGGTATAGTTTCAACAACAAATTTAATATAACCATACCAGGAAGGAAAGACTGGAGCAAAGGTGTACCCATTCAAGCTGTGATAATCTGGTATATAGACGGCTCAAAAACGTCAGAAGGCGTCGGAGCTGGGATAGTAGGGCCAAAACAAGGGAGATCCTTCCACGTAAGCCTATCTAAGGATGTCACAATTTTCCATGCAGAAATAACGGCAGTCCACTATTGTGTAGAAGGAATAATAAGGCAACAAAGAACAAATCGTTCTGTGGCCATCTTCACGGACAGCCAAGCGGCGCTAAAGGCACTCGGCGCGGAGGTCAATTCTAGACTAGTGTGGGACTGTGTGCGTGCTCTGAATACTTTAGGCGAATGTAGCACTGTTACATTTGCCTGGGTGCCAGGGCACGAGGGTCACAAGGGTAACGAAAAGGCAGATGAAAGGGCCAAGCACGGCTCATCAATGCCATTCATAGGCCTAGAACTCTTCTGCGGCGTTGCAAAGGCAGTCACGAGAATGGCCACGGAGCGATGGGTGGCCAACAAATCTCTAGAATGGTGGAGAAACTCACCAGGGCAGAGACAGGCAAAAAGGTATATTGTAGAACGTTCGCCAAAATTCACGGTAGATTTGATAAGCAAGGACAGGAAGACAGTCAAAGCTGTAGTAGGTCTACTAACAGGGCATTGTAAGCTAAATAGGCATCTAAAGCTGATGGGACTGACAGACGAAGCTATGTGTAAGTTCTGCCAATCAGAAGAAGAAACGTCAGAACACATTTTATGGTGTGTTAAGGTTTGAGCCTGGCAAATGTGCGGTTCTCGGTAATAGGCAATGATAGGCCATTGCCAGAGGGAGCTACATGGAGGGTTCAGCCTCCAAGTTGCTAAACTTTGTGAAAAGGATAGGACTGGAGAATGTAATCTAAGGATCAGAAGAGGACCACAATAGATCTGAGAAGGTCGCAGTGGATCAGGCGAAAAGCCACCTTTAAGAATCTAATCTAATCTAATATAAACTACATCATACGGCACTATACAGTATGTCCCCGGATTGTCTTTACAAGGGAACAAACTGTTCTATTATTGACATTTTGAGAAAAATGTATTCTTCATAAAAATTTTTTGCTTCTTCTAAAACGGTTAATCCCGTTTATACTTTTCCAAATTTCCATACTGTTTTAGAAAAAATTAAGAAAAACTTCATAAAAATAAAAACGCGTTTCTATGGTAATATAAATTCTTTATCATTCTTTGATGGATTTTTATTCATAGAATCTTAATTAACGTCATGGTTTTTGTTGTTCTAAAATGCTAAAGAAACAAAAATTATTTAGTATAATGCTGCGGAAAGGGTGATGATAATTACCGGAAAATATGATACTTTAACGACAGCAAAGAATATGATGTTAATCAAAATTAATAACTATCTATCAATGAATTCGAATTTATATTACCATAGAAACGCTTTTTGATTTTTAGGACTTTTCTTTTTAGGAAAAAATTCAACTATATTTTCATGTTTTTCTTAATTTTCTCTAGAACGGTAAGGAAATTTGGAAAAGTATAAACGGGATAACCATTTTAGAACAAGTAAAAATCTTTATGTGGAATGCATTTTTCTCAAAATGTCAATAATAAAAAAGTTTTTCTTGTTGTAAAGACAATCCGGGAACATACTATAGACCGACAAACTATAAAGATGATTCCAAACCCATTTTACAAAATATTTTCTTTTATATTATTATAACTAATAAACGTCCTTATTGCTATCATGCAAACTACCAATTAAATAAGACAAATATGCAATTACTCATTATTAATCATCTCAAATAAATTAACCAACAATATAACACCCAATATTTTTTCAGATACATATTTATAAAACCAGAAAAAACAACTTAAAAGTTTTAGCAACAAAAAAATTATTCGTATTCTTGTAAAGTAGATTCACGATTAAATTAAAATATTATTTTACCTTTAAAAAATAATTTTCTTTACTCTGGAACAAGTTTTCTTTCAACCAGACCACGCACAACACAACAAAGTATTTTTTAACACTCGACAAAGTTTACTAAACTTAAGTCTCAGTCACCAAACTACAGTACAATGTCAAAAACAAAGTCACAGAAAGTGTATTTGTCAAAAAATCAAACGTAAACACCGAAAATCCGCCTAAAATGCGAATGTTTCTTCGATTTGGCTCACGATCGGGCTAAGAGTCGGAATCCTGCTTACGTCACGGATGCTGCTGCTCTCGCGCCAGTTGCAGGATACGGAATGAGCGCTCGCGAGGTCTAGTCGGCTCTGGTTCTGACGATGGTGCGTAGAGAGCGAGATCTGCGAGGGTGGAGGACACCCTCTATGTAGCTGGGAACCAATGCGGACTAAGAGAGATCCAATTCCTAATAATAATAAGGCTCTTTATGTGTTTGTTCCTAGAGGGAATGTGTAAAATGCTTATTTATTCTATATTCTAATCGATTCATGCATTGTGAAAGAAGAAAAATGAATCAAAGTCTCGGTCTCAACATTTATTTTATGTGTTTCGCTCATACGAGCATCATCAGACAAAAACACAATTAAAGTCACATCACACACCTTCACGTTTTACATATTAAAACAACACTAGTTTTTAGGGTTCAGAACCGGGAAATCCCGGTTCTTTGGAGACATCAAAGAACCGGGACTCGAAATTATCAATTCCCTGTTCATCTCGGGACTCGGTAATAATAATTAAAAACATATTTTTTGTTACGCGCGAAAGACTTTTCATACTTTCTAGCAGTCGAAATAAAACTCTTCTAAATAAGTAGTAATGCTTCTTACTGTTCTTACATATGAAGTTATTTTGAAGTTTCTATAACGTTTATTATCAATGATTATTGAAGTTTAAATATGTTATTTTATTATTTGGTATAATATTGCTGAATGTATTAGTTATATTTTTTGTGTTATGTTAAGTTGTGAAAATGTTAATTTTTTTTCTAATTTAGTTAAGTTGGTTTCGAGGTTGGTTGATGTTTGATGTAATTTTTAAGCTACCTATGTATTTTTTTTTGCTTGTGTTCATTATTTGTGTTCATGTTTACTTTCTCATGACTTAATAACTTGATATTATTTTCATTTGAAACTCAGTTTTTTATCGGATTAATTTTTGAGAACCATCCCTTGTTTGCTAATCGATGAACTCCACAATCGTTGAACGAAAATATGTTAGTACGGTTCTGAAAACTCTAATTAATACTACCAATTAAGGTTCAGATCTTTTTGGCCATCACACAACCGGGCCTCGGTAACAGTAATTAAAAAAATATTTTTTGTTACGTGAGCAAATCCTTTGATATTTTCAGCGGTCGAAATCAAACTCTTCTAAATAAGTAATGACGATATTTCTTATGATTCTTGCTTTTTTTTTTGAAGTTCCTGTTATATTTATTATGTTATGTTTTAATAGATATTTATTATGTTATGTTTTAATAGATATTTATTATGTTATGTTTTCAATCAATATTTCAGGGCGTTTGTCTCAAATTCAGTTAAGTTAGTTTATGTTGTTTGATGTGAAATTTAAGTTACCTATACTTTTTTTTACCTGTGTTCATGTTATTTTTTTCTAACCAAAAATCTCAATTCCTTATCCATTTTACTTTGAAAACCCATCCCTTCCTTTCTGATTGATGGACTGCACTACTATTGAAAAAAATTAGTCAGTACCGAAGGTACCGAAAAAAACGGGAAATCCGGTTCCTAAGATGCGCGGTACCGAAATTCCCGGTTCCGAAAAACAGTTCCGGTAAAATGTGAACATGTGTGGTGTGACTTTTATTTTATTTTATGTTTTTATTAAAACATGACATATTAAAACACTACTAGTGAGTTAAAACAACACTATATAGGGTGATTCAGGGCTACGGTTCGTTAGACGTTTATGGAGAACCGGTGAATTTTGTTGAAAATTTGGATTTTTGCCTAACGGCACCTGATCCATCTGTCTAAATTATTTTCAGCGTTACAGTGTTGCTACTTCATATTAAAAGTGGCAACATCTTTGTTATTTTAAATGGAACACAATGGTATATTATTACATTTTTCAAAACTACTTTCATATCTCATAATTTTTCTATTATACTAATCTACAGGGTTGTTCACCACATACGACGCGGAGTATTGTAGCTAAACGATTAGATTTTTACAAATTGTAAGTTTTGGGTTCGTTGAAGGACTATTAGAGCTACAATTTAAAAATATTTTTACAAGATACAGAGTGTCCCAAATAAATAAAAAATATCAAAGTTGTATTTTTTTAAATGGAACACCCTGTATATTATTACATTTTTAGTTTCTAATGATTAAAATAAAGGTAAATTTGATAAAGGTTTATTACACTTAAACCTTTACCCTTTTTGAAATATTTTCAATTTTGTGAAATTGCAGTCAAAATTTTAAGGGTTTATTTCTGCCAGGGTATCAAAGTTTTCTAAATATTTACTGAAGTTTATTTATCGATCAGTTATTGTGCTGCAATAATAAAAATTGTACTACCTTATACAGAGTGTCCAAAATTTTATTTTAAATAATCAATATCTTTAAACGGCAATAACTTGTTTAATTTAAACGGAACACCCTGTATGTTTTATGAGAATCAGATACACAATTTAATTATCTATCAAATTGTATTATACCATTTTTTACCTATCTCTTCAAGTTTCAATTTTAATTTAAAACTCATTTATCAATATACCCATGGAATACTGACATTTTAGATTATTTTTAAAGATGTACCAAATTTTTAAAGAGTACAAATCCTAATATTGTCGATATAGTTTGTTTGTTTCATTAAAAATTAAAAAGAAACTGTTTAAATATTTGTTAAAGAGGACCAATTAATATGATTCCAGTATTCAAACTAGATTAATTGACTGTTTGCGTTGATTAATAATAATTACTCCAAATACTAAAAAACTGAATTTTGTATGTGTATTAGACAGTGTGGTAAAAAGTAACACCTTAAAAATGATATTTCATTTTTTGACAAATGCTTATTTATAACAACAGAGATATTCATTTTCATCACTTAATATTATATTGATTTCTGATTCAAATCCACATTTATTTAGAATAATTTATTAACGAACATAATTAAGTATGTAATTAATTAGTATTTGAGCGGAAATAATAGTGGTATATTTAATTAATGGTATACTCTTTTATAAGGATTTAAATAGTTTTCTTTTTGCATATAAATGGGCTAGTAATATTTTCATTTTGCTAAAAACGATAATATTACTAGCCTGTACATCTTGTACCTTTGTTGCTTTAAAAACAATCTAAACTGTCAATAGTCCATGGGTATATTGATAAATGAGGTCTGAATTATCAGAAAATGCATTTTATACGAAAACTTGAACGGATAGGTAAAAGTGGTACATCGTAATACAATTTGATTGTATCAAAAATTAAATTGTGCATGTGATTCTCATAAAATATATAGGGCGTTCCATTTAAATTAAACAAGTTATTGCCGTTTAAAGCTAGAAATAACTTAAAATAAATTTTTAGACACTGTGTATGAGGTAGTATTATTTTTATTATTAAAACCCAATAACTGATCAATAAATAAACTTCAGTAAATATTTAGTATTAAAAACTTTGATACCTTTGGTGAAATAAAGCCTTAAAATTTTGACTGCAATTTCACAAAATTGAAAATATTTCAAAAACGGTAAGGTTTAAGTGTAATAAACCTTTATCAAATTTACCTTTATTTTAATCGTAGAAACTAAAAATGTAATAATATACAGGGTGTTCCATTTAAAAAAATACAACTTTGATATTTTTTATTTATTTCGGACACTCTGTATCTTGTAAAAATATTTTTAAATTGTAGCTCTAATAGTCCTGCAACGAACCCAAAACTTACAATTTGTAAAAATCTAATCGTTTAGCTACAATACTCCGTGTCGTATGTGGTGAACAACCCTGTATACCTATCTCTAAATAATCTAAGTAGTTTAATTATGAACTAGAAATAATGTAAAGTAAAAAATAAAATTAAACTATGACATGGCGTGGCGTCTCGTTAGATATTCATGTTTGATTTATAGTTCGCTACCTCTGCCCCAACGTATAATGCTCCGCCTTATGACTAAACATTTGCATTATTTCGAAAATGTCTGTCGTGACAAAGTAGAAGAGACATTCCACATCGCGTAAGTTAATTTAACAACGACATGGAAAGTAAGACAAATAAAGGACAGATAGTTGAGAGGTGAATGACTTGTAATATATCAATTTTGACTGCTTTTTTGGTAATGAACTGCTTAAAATGTTGTATTAAGCTATCACCAATAAAAACGCCACTTTAAGAGTATATTTCACTCGTCCGAAAAAGTAGCAAAATAAGCGTTTGGCACTTAACATTTTATGTAAATCTGGCTAGGTATTTTTACACAAATGAAGAAGGAAATTAAAGATAAAAGATTATACCATATCCGTATTCTAGCACATTTTTAGACAACTTCGTTATTTTTAAGATTTTGATGATCAAACATCAACAAAATAGTCCTTATGTTTGGACTAAACTTTCTTGAAAATAAAGACATAATTTAAAATTCCGTTACAATACGGAAATAGATTGAAGTTTTGTGATTACAGTGATATATACTTTATACGGTTTTGTAACAAATTGCTCGCTATTTTATGGCAAATTCTGAAGTTCTACAAACCTTAATCAAGCCTTAATCAAAGCACGTGTGTTTGGAATTTTGGGTGTGGCTTAACACGACAGGATCAGGCTAAGCCTTAGGCAGATTTCTGAAATATAATATATATTTCCTTTGACCACACACCCGCTTTACTCGACCCCTAAGAGCGACCCGAACAGTACAGTGTAATAGATTCTTAAGAATCTTTGAAATATAAACTAAGTGTTTTTTATTTGTCATAATATCTTCGTATATGATTCACGGTTCTTTTCTTTTGTCTCATATTGAATTCATAATGAGTTTTAATAAACATGTGTTTTACAATAAAGTCAAGTGAAATATAAATAAGACATTTTTAAAAAAATATAGGTTTTTTATAAGTTACAACCATTTAGATACGAAAGTATTTTTTTATAAGAGGCATTTGATGGTAAGGGAACTATTGAAAAAGTAAAAATAACCAAAAGATCCCTTAAAAAGTCAGTATGCTGACAAAACTGTCTCCTATTTAACCTATAGAAGTTTAAAAATGAGATAAAGGTTAAATATAAGACTGTCACAAAAACCCATTTTGTGCCTGAAATAAATAACAAGACTGACATAATAATAATATCCAGTTTCCAGCGTTGTGGCTCAGATAGTAATGGAGGGTTTAGAAGAAAGTGTATTGGAAAAATTAGACATTCGTATTCCGTTCTTTTTCAGATATGTTGATGATTGTTTAATAGCCATACCAACAGATTATATGGACAGAATTCTAGATAAATTTAACGAATACAACAGCAAAATAAAATTTACAATGGAAGTAGAGGTCGAATCAAAGATCAACTTTTTAGACGTGACAATTCACCATAAAAATGGAATCCTAAGGACAGAATGGTTCACAAAAGAGACATGGTCTTCAAGATATCTAAATTTCAATTCAAACCATCCCATGTCACAGAAAAAATCTGTTGTAATAGGCTTAGCAGACAGAGCAATAAGTTTATCGGATCCCGAGTATAGAAAAAATTCTATAAACAAAGCGAAAACAGCTTTAGAGAAAAACAATTACCCAAATAAACTTATAGAAAACATTTTTAAAAATAGAATTAATAAATTTTACAACTCCGGCAATATTATAAACAAAAATAAAGCCAAAAAAAATAAATTCATATCTTTGCCATACATTATGCCGGATTGTCACACCAACTAAGTAATGTATTCAAACAACATAACATAACTCTATGTCATCGAGGTAACAATGTAATAGGACAAATCTTTAGCAAATTAAAAACTAAAACACCAAAAAACAAAAAAAGTAACATCGTTTATCAGATTCCATGTAATGATTGCGATTCTGTATATATTGGACAAACTAGCCAATACCTAGAAAACAGGATAAAAGGGCACAAATATGACAAAAAAAATCAAACCGCCCTAACAAACCATAAACTGAAGAAAAAGCACTCTTTTAATTTTAACGAGACCAAAATATTATTAACAGAAGTAAGTCAAAAGAAAAGGGAATTCTGTGAAATGATCGAAATACAGAAAAATTCACATTCTATTAATGACAAAAAAGACGTTCAATATCTAAACAAGCAGTATATTTCAATATTATAATATTTATTTTAGAGTCTGACATGTACTAGTAATGTGGCTGTTTGTTTTTTAATATGTTATGTGTAATACTTAACTAAATTTTTATAATGATTTTATATTGTTATGTGTATATGTATTTGGTAAGTTTTTTTAGAGTGTAATTTAATTGTATTTTTAAAATTGAATTGTGTTTCTAGATAATAATTATAATTTTCTGAAGAAGACCTAAGAATTGTCGAAACGTACGTAAGAAATAAAAACATCTTTTAATTATTATGTTTTAAATTGCTGGCCTAAAACCAAGAATAAATCCCAACTACAATAATATCATATATATTTTTTTCCTTTCTTGGGTATGAAGTTTTTTTTTTATTAATTGAAAATGGAAACTTTTTTTTATTATGCGACGTTTCGCCTCATCATAGTGGGCTTTCTCAGGCACTTTATTCTTGAAGCCGCAGCCGCCTTGCTACCACCAGTCTATATAGAAGAATGTAAGTGAATGATAAGAATTTGTAAGTGAATTTGTAAGTATGTAAGTGAATGATAAGAAATTCTTATCATTCACTTACATTCTTCTATATAGACTGGTGGTAGCAAGGCGGCTGCGGCTTCAAGAATAAAGTGCCTGAGAAAGCCCACCATGATGAGGCGAAACGTCGCATAATAAAAATAAAAAAGTTTCCATTTTGAATTAATAAAAAAAAACCTCATACCCAAGAAAGGAAAAAAATATATATATATGATATAATTTAAAGGTTTAAGAAAAAGGAAAAAAAAATAAACTCTTACATAATAATAATGACATATTATAACTTAAAAACTCAAAATTCGCAGCAAATATTCGCAAAAATTAAATCAGTTTCAATACTCCCGCCGCCGGATTTTAAATTATGCGAATTCGCAAAATATTAAACAACTTTCTGTCAATTTTGCCGCTTCCGTATTTTTTGAAATTAACTAATAATAACAATATTCGCAGTTCGCGTGTATATGAACCTACCTTTAGCCTATATTTTATACATATCCTTGATTGCAACTCACAACTATACCTCAACTGTACAAATATGTCGTATAGTATAGACAAAACAATAGGAAAAAGGAAGTTTATCGTTTGGAAATGTAACCGCGATGTTGAATTGTTTTCTGTCAAAGGCTATTGCAGCTAGTGTGATGTTTATGTTTATCTGAGCCCAGCGGCAATCGCAGTAGGCATCTCTATTTGACAATTCCCTATATCCCTTAATCCTTAGTGTGCGTTGCAATTCAATTGCTGTTAAAGATAACTATAGTCTATATCAAATAAACTATTAGTCACGTGATTAAGCTTGACTGGCACAGAGTTATCCACTTTTATATATTTTTTTAACCAAAATATTTTAAGAAACAAAAATAAATTAATTATAAATATATAAACAGTTATTCTTGACATCAACAAAACTCACCTTCTTAACAGCAATTAAGGGACATAATGGGTCATTACTACAGCTTTCCCGTTCAAAATATTCTAATAAAGTTGAACTGATTTTTTTACGGCTATTAAGCTATCTTGTACACTTCGCACTAAAAGAGGTTCTTAAAAGAAAAATGTTCGACAGCGAGGTCTGCTGGTAAACATTTTTAAGCTTAAAGCATCACAACACTATTTATTTAAACCAAAAACTCGTAATACAAAACTAAAGCTAAACTGTTAAAACGAATGACAATGTCAAAAAATAAATAAATAAATGTGGCAACTTGGCATTTTTACCACCTGGATTCCCAGTGGGAAATTTTAATTCCAGTTAGTCAGCCCGGCGCCGAATACGTCCATGATTGGCAACAATGAATTTAAAAATCGCGCCCTCGATTACGCAACTATAAGTTTAATTGGTATCAAATATATTTATACAGGGGGTGTCCCAGAAATAAGTGCAAGTATTTTAACTGGTAGTATAGTTCAACCCCAGAAACACGCCTATGAGGTTTTTTTCGGGTAAAAAAATTGAAAATTCGAAATTTTTTGAAAATTTTTTTGGATTTTTAGTTTTATAAAAAAAAAAAATTTCTTGATAATATGGCAACATAGGTATTAGACACTCTGTATCTTGTAAAAATATTTTTAAATTGTAGCTCTAATAGTCCTGCAACGAACCCAAAACTTACAATTTGTAAAAATCTAATCGTTTAGCTACAATACTCCGTGTCGTATGTGGTGAACAACCCTGTATACCTATCTCTAAATAATCTAAGTAGTTTAATTATGAACTAGAAATGTAAAGTAAAAAATAAAATTAAACTATGACATGGCGTGGCGTCTCGTTAGATATTCACGTTTGATTTATAGTTCGCTACCTCTGCCCCAACGTATAATGCTCCGCCTTATGACTAAACATTTGCATTATTTCGAAAATGTCTGTCGTGATAAAGTAGAAGAGACATTCCACATCGCGTAAGTTAATTTAACAACGACATGGAAAGTAAGGCAAATAAAGGACAGATAGTTGAGAGGTAATATATCAATTTTGACTGCTTTTTTGGTAATGAACTGCTTAAAATGTTGTATTTAGCTATCACCAATAAAAACGAAACTTTAAGAGTATATTTCACTCGTCCGAAAAAGTAGCAAAATAAGCGGTCGGCATTTAACATTTTATGTAAATCTGGCTAGGTATTTTTACACAAATGAAGAGGGAAATTAAATATAAAAGATTATACTATATCCGTATTGTAGCACATTTTTAGACAACTTGTTATTTTTAAGATTTTGATGGTCAAACCAACAAAATAGTCCTTATGTTTGGACTAAATTTTCTCGAAAATAAAGACATAATTTAAAATTCCGTTACAAAACGGAAATAGATTGAAGTTTTGTGCTTACAGAGATATAGAATTTATACGGTTTTGTAACAAATTGCTCGCTATTTTATGGCAAATGCTGAAGCTCTGCAAACCTTAATCAAGCCTTAATCAAAGCACATGTGTTTGTAATTTTGGGTGTGGCTTAACACGACAGGATCAGGCTAAGCCTTAGGCAGATTTCTAAAATATAATATATATTTCCTTTGGCCACACACCAGCTTTACTCCACCCCTGAGAGCGACCCGAACAGTACAGTGTAATAGATTCTTAAGAATCTTTGAAATATAAACTTGTTTTTTATTTGTCATAATATCTTCGTATATGATTCACCGTTGTTTTCTTTTGTCTCATATTGAATTCATAATGAATTTTAATCAGGGTTGGAAAAAATCATGATTTTTAAAAAAAAATAAAAAAAATCAGATTTTTTTTATTTAAATCAGATTTTTATGATTTTAATAGAAAACATTATTTAAATTGGATTTCCATATAATTAGGACTTAATTCCAATTAAAGTCCTATCCTAAATGGCTAAATCTTCATAACTCTGCCCAATACTAGGTCTGTTTTCAGAAGAATCCCTGACTAGTCAGCACGTTTTTTATTGGTTAAAATGCGTAGAAACCTGATTGTTAGTCTGGTTTCTACACATTTCAACCAATAAGAAACGCGCTGACTAGTCAGAGATTCTTCTGAGGTCAGACCTACTGACAACATTAACAATTGTACGTCGCGTGTAATTTTCCGTCATCGGTCACCAATATATTCCGCAAAAAAAGTCGCTCGCATCAGATCAAAAGGATTTTTTTTGAAATGCGTATTAATTTTTTTTAAAAAAGAGTATTAATTTTTGTCATTTCAACGTCTAGGCATAAAAGTAAAGCACTTTTACGCCTAAGCACAAAAGTACAAAAATATATTATTAAACTGATATTAAGCGTCAATTTCAACGAGTGTACAAATTGTTACTCGATTACTTACAAGGCATTACTTTTTATATTATTTACAACGTTTGAAATTGATCAAAAAATTATTTGTAATGTTTAATTTGTAAAAATATAGTATATTCTACTCAGAGTAAAAATGTACTTTTGTACCTCCCTGTTTACGCTGGTCCGTCAAAAAAAAGTATAATTTTTAATTTTTACTGCTTACACAATACACTATTGTTCGGAAATAGTCTTAAGTCGAGAATCAAATTAGTATTATATATTGTCAAAGTGTAAAATAAAGAAATATAAAACAGCATATTTTCTGACAAAGATTTAAAGATATAGTCTAACACCAAAAGAACCCTTTTCTGCACTAGAGGTTGCGAATGAAATGTATTCGAACATTTTTTGGCACTTGTACATAAATTTCAAAATAAATCTCTGCCCTTTAGAAGTTAGAAGTCTAATGGATTCACATGAAATTACTTCAAAAATCGGTCCAACATTTTAATTGATGAATAGATGTAGTATACCTACTATATGTGTTATACAAATCATTTTTTATATAGTTTTATAACATTTACATTTTTTTTTCGATTTATTATACGTATTTAACCGTTACAATAGCAAGTGTAACATTTTATTTTAACGAATAGATATAGGGTATATATGTTATAGAAATATTTTTTATAGTTTTCTAGGATACATTTTTATAACTTTTACAGTTATTTTTCGATTTATTGTAAAGTTTTAAAAAAGTTGATTTTTTGATTTAAATCACCTGATTAAAATTTAAAAAATCACTTGATTTAAATCATGCCTACCCTGATTTTAATACAGATGTGTTTTACAATAAAGTCAAGTGGAATATAAATAAGACATTTTTAAAAAAATATAGGTTTTTTATAAGTTACAACCATTCAGATACGAAAGTATTTTTTATAAGAGGCATTTGATGGTAAGGAAACTATTGGAAAAGTAAAAATGATCAAAAGATCCCCTAAAAAGTCAGTATGCTGACAAATCTGTCTCCTATTTAACCTATAAAAGTTTAAAAATTAGACAAATGTTAAATATAAAACAGTCACAAAAACCCGTTTAAAGTGCCTGAAGTGCCCTATTATAACCTAAAAACTCAAAATTCGCAGCAAATATTCGCGAAAATTAAATCATTTTCAATACTCCCGCCCCCAGATTTTAAATTATTCGAATTCTCAAAATATTAAAACAACTGTCTGTCAATTTTGCCGCCTCCGTATTTTTTTGAAATCAACCAATAACAACAATATTCGCAGTTCGCGTGTATATAAACCTATCTTTAGCTTATATTTTATACATATCCTTGATTGAAACTCACAACTATACCACAACTGTACAAATATGTCGTATAGTATAGACAAAACAATAGGAAAAAGGAAGTTTATCGTTTGGAAATGTAACCGCGATGCTGAATTGTTTTCTGTCAAAGGCTATTGCGGCTAGTGTAATGTTTATGTTTATCTGAGCCCAACGGCAATCGCAGCAGGCATCTCTATTTGACAATTCCCTATATCCCTTAATCCTTAGTGTGCGTTGCAATTCAATTGCTGTTAAAGATAACAATAGTCTATATCAAATAAACTTTTAGTCACGTGATTAAGCTTGACTGGCACAGCGTTATCCACTTTTATATATATTTTTTTAACCAAAATATTTTAAGAAACAAAAATAAATTAATTATAAATATATAAATAGTTATTATTGACATCAACAAAACTCACCTGCTTAACAGCCCAAGTAGCATTTGGACATTATCTAACGTCGGGTATACGTCGCGTTCAATAAACCCGACGTCGGGTACCAACGTCGGTTCGACCGCCTGACGACCCTTATTTGCACCTAAATGGGGAATACAGATTCGGGTCGCCTCGACGTCGGTATCTGACCTAATAGGGAATGTAATTCTACCAATTACCAACGTTATATTACGTTGGATTTTAGTCACTTAAATTCGTCAAGCTAAGCGCTTACGTTACGTTTGGTTTCATATTCGCTACCAAGAATACATAAAACCTAACCAAACTACCTAATTACAAATGGATTCATAATCACCTCCTCGAATAACCTAAGTGCCTATCTAATTCATATTATAATAATTCTGAATCATTAATCCAGACATCAGTTTTGTCAACGGAAGTCACTTTCTTGATATATCTGACTAAAATACTCCGGAAAACAACGAGCGCCTTCAAAATTAGGTAGATTTATGAAATAAAAATATCTATAAAAAAGTAACTCGCAAAATATTTTTTTTTAATTTTCTAGCTGGTTTAATCTAAAACTGTACTGTGGTTCCCCCCAAACTCAACCTTATCAATATTATTCTACTAGAAATTGAAATGTGAATATAAATTTTAAAAACAAAAAACGATTTTAAAATGGCTGACAATCTGATACTTGTTAAGAATGGCGGATTTCTGTGTCCGACTCAATATGAACTACCAATATACCAATTCCTACCGGGTCTCCAACATTAGTCGTCTCACACGACCGAAGTCATCAAACCGGACGACCGGCAATCGTATTATGACATATATAATTCCAACGTTGTAACCTCACTTTGCGTATCAGTGATTTGTGGATTTGTGCAACTATATTTTAGTTTTTGTTTTCTCCTTTAAAAAAATGGGCAGCCACTTTTTTAAGCCTAACCTCACATATGGGAGGATGGGGTCTGCTGGTTTCCTAAGCTAAAAAATGAGATTAAGATGCACCAGTGTAATGCAGCATCTCTTCCGGATAAAAAGCATTTATAGGTGGAGGCAAGACATCACTACTACTAATATTATTTTGCAAAAGCCTCGATCTCTTACTGTAAAATGTAGATGAATGTCTAAATGCCTTTTTAGTGTTTTTTAGGCATAATAAAAAAATTAAGTTTGTTTACAAAAACTTTTTATTAGGTTATATTCATGATGTTCATTAGATTGCAAATGCTACATAACGGGTTGTATTTACGGACGTAAATAGAGATACGTAAATAGAGATACGTAAATTAGGTTATAAATATGAACATAAAATATAACAAAATATAATTGGACGTTACTTTAGGGATTATCAGTGAGACGTATCCTATTCGGACAACGGGTAGACGTCGGGCTAGTTCAAGTATATGTACGTCGTGCAAGCCAACGTGGGAACGACGTTGGGAAATTAATAAAAATGGTACGTTGTTATTTTGTACTTCGACAGATCGTTGGATTTACCGACTCGGATCCAACGACGTCGCTTTTAATAGGAAATCGACGTCACAGGTCGTATCACCAGCACCCGACCTAAATTTGCACAAAGTCTGACGTCGCTTCAGGCCAGATTTAGTTCGAAGTCAGATAGATGCTACTTGGGAGCACTTAAGGGACATAATGGGTCATTACTACAACTTTCCCGTTTAAAATATTCTAATAAAGTTAAAATAAATAAAATGAGTTTTTTACGGCTATTAAACTATCTTGTACACTTCGCACTACAAGAGGTTCTGAAAAGAAAAATGTTCGACAGCGAGGTCTGCTAGTAAACATTTTTAAGCTTAAAGTATCACAACACTATTTATTTAAATCAAAAACTCGTAATACAAAACTAAAGCTAAACTGTTAAAACGAATGACAATGTCAAAAAATAAATAAATAAATGTGGCAACTTGGCATTTTTACCACCTGGATTCCCAGTGGGAAATTTTAATTCCAGTTAGTCAGCCCGGCGCCGAATACGTCCATGACTGGCAACAATGAATTTAAAAATCGCGCCCTCGATTACGTAACTATAAGTTTAATTGGTATCAAATATATTTATACAAGGTGTCCCAGAAATAAGTGCAAGTATTTTAACTGGTAGTCTAGTTCAACGCCAGAAACACGCCTACGAGGTTTTTTTCGGGGAAAAAAAATCGAAATTTCAAAATTTCTTGAAAATTTTTTTGGATTTTTTTTAGTTTTTAGTTAAAAAATTTCTTGATAATATGGCAACATAGGTATTAGATTAAATTGACAAGAAAGAAAATATGTCTCTTTTATCAAGATCTACCACTCCTTAAAATACTTGCACTTATTTCTGGGACACTCTGTATTTTGTGTTTTACATTAAAACACCTGCTCCATCTGTATAAACTACTTTCAACGTTACAGTTTTGCAGCTGTATATTAAAAGTGGTAGTATTGTTGATATTTTAAATGGAGGACAATATCTAGATGTCATTTACCTAAAATTGAGATAAAAGTTGTCAAAAACTAGGTCCAATAATAAAAAGATTTAAAAGAATATAACATTTCCAGACACATAAATATTAATGTTTTCCCGAATTTTAAACTACACCGTTTAAAAATCATTTTTAATCGATATAAATAAATTACAATCTTCTTAAGACCAATTGGCAGTAGGCGCCATTAAAAAAATAAAGGAGAATACGGGCCAACATTAATGACGGGCCAAGTAAATAACGTCTAGGGCTTGACCTCGACAAAATTATCATCAATTGTCATTCCTCAGTCCTCTTTGACGCCGTTTTTTTTTCAATTATATGGTATAATATAAATAGAAAAATCTTACTGTAAAAAATGTTAGTCCTTAAGATATACATGAAACAAATTATTTAAAATACCTTAGATTATGCTCGTCAAAAATCAGATTTGCCAAAGTTTCACTGATAAAAAATTTATACCGCCCATTCACCTTGCTTTACAGCGTCTAAAGAAATGTATAAGAAATAAATTGGAGACTGTCTAGACCGTAAAACTCGTTTTGCTGTTCGTTTAAATCGTCATTCGTCACACGAACCTCCCAGATGAATTGCGGTGTGGAGCGACAATGAGCGTCACCTTACACGCTACGCCACTGATGCCGTAGCCCCAGGGATATTTTCACCCGTTTCTTAGCGTTGAATTTAAACTTTTGAACCTTATCTCTGATAGGATTAAGGTAAATTACATTCAATTTATCGATAAACGTGCAATTAATTATTAATTCAGAATGTACAAGGTGTCTTAGTAATTTAGACTGTATAGTCAAGTAGTGACCTTTTCTATGAGACCAAAAAAAAAATTTGATTGAAAAATTACATGTATTAATCGATACATATTTAAACGCAAAAATTTACACTTTTGTGATTAATTTTATACAGTTTTTTTGGAAGCCTGAGTCAGCTTCTATTCTCAGAAACAAGAAACTGGTTATCATATGTGAAGATATTATGAATAAACCAAAAAATTGTTAAACCAATAACTGGATCGCTCCGTATTTTGTTTTGCAGTTTCCCAAATTTACTTGTAGGAAGAAACCTAGTTAGACTAAATAAATAATAAGATGGTATATTTAGCACCAAAACTAAATATTTAAACTTTTCGATCGAGAATTTGTTTAACACTTAACAGCTACAGAGTGGTCTGTCAGACATCTTGAGCTAAACAATCTTCTTTATTTCGTAAGCGCCTGCAATAATTATTGTAGTAATGAGAATGTATCAAGGATGCTTCAAGTCAATCAGCGTTCCATAAGTTAAAAAAGTGATAAAATCATTAGTGACGGTGTGCTGATTTATTGATTACAGAAATTTGATAGGTGTCTACCGGACTCATGTGTAGCGATTGTGTAAGAAAATAATTTTTTTAAATTTTTGCATATTGTATGGTCTTTGTTATTTATTTGTTTGATTTATTACAGACAATTTTATTAAACGTAATTTTGATATGTTCTAATTTACCATAAATATATATTAAAAAATTGGCTCCGGGAGGCACGTATAGCCGCCCATACTAAAATATGTTTATATCTTGAAAACTTTAACTTTGACTGAGTTTGATGTTATTACAAATTTTGTTGCAAATATTATTCCTAATCTTAATTTGAAAACCGCGTTTCGCTAGCTACTGTAATTTTGGAGTTACGATTTTTTAAAATTTTTAACTCCCTCCCATACCCCCTTACCAACCCCCACACCCACCAAAAACTAATGACCAGATTCTCGGGTGCCACAGTATTTTTGTGCCAAACTTGGTTAAAATCGGCTCAGCGGTTTTTGAGTTATCGTGTTACAGACGGCAGACGGACAGAGAGACAGACAGACAGACACCATGATAATATTTTGTATTTAGGTCATTTATGGCCCAAATAACTCATTGTGAGTGAAATTAAAAAAACTTTTTTTTTGTCGATCTTAAAAGCCTACCATACCTATTGGTATGGTCGGCTAAAAATTTGTATTGATAGCCAATGACAATTTTTTTTGAAATAGTTAATGTTAGCACCATAAATGGATATAACATACACCAAAGCTATACAAATGTTTTAAAATGGGATGTATAGATTTTCTCGTTATTTCTATTTCTATTTATATTTATATTTCTATTCCTCTCTCTTAGGGCGAATATTAAAAGAGACTTCGGTATACGAAACAACGTTAACGTTAAAGAGGAGTGACTATAGATGAGAAGTTTTCGCTCTAGGTGCTCTTGCAAAATAAAAAAAACACCCAGTATCTCTGTACAGTTTGTAAAAAACCCATTTGTTTAAAGTGCTCAGAAAAAATATGTCTAAACTGCTGCGAGTACAGAAATATCTAAGAATATTTTTTTATGTTTACCACGTATTCTTTTAAATAATGTTTAATTCCCGATTCATATTGTTTCTAATATATGTATATATTTTTAAGTAACTCGCGCGCGCGTGTAAACTCATAAAAGTATACAAAAACATCTTATTTCCTTCTTGAGGGATGTCTACCAGATCACGTATAGTCTGTCCAACGACAAAATCCCTGACAGTGATAGATGCGTCTGTCATTTCAATTGCAAAGTCATTTATTTTATTCCACTAAGAAATCATTTGTTACAATTGGATATTTAAAATTTGAGTGACAAGTGATGTACTTCAAAATATTGTGAAAAAACTGTATAAAACTGAAAAAATTTAATCGAGTTATTTTATTTCCAAAAAAATTACGGTATGTGTTAATACAAAACAAACAAGGATGTATTTTAAACAAAACACCACATACCAAAAATATATAAAAAAGAACTATTTCTTTCTCTTACTAACTTACTTTTAAACTTCAACAAAGTTCTTGCATTTATTATTATATTTATCAATATAACTTATGTACAAATAAAAAAAATAATATTACAGAGGAATAAATAAAACACAACATAAATTAAACAAAATATTTTATTTATAATAACACTTATTTGATTTCATACCTTAACTTGATTAATTAACTTTAATCTTAATTTTTTTAACCAGTACCTTTTTAGATTTTCTTTCTGCAGGGCTAAAATCTATTATTTACCCATCGTGTGATGTCGTTATTTTACAGCTTCTCCTGTTTTTAGTACCAAATACGAGATGGTATGCAAACGTTACTGATGGTAACTTTATTGGTGTATAAAACTCTCTGTGTGGGCACAAAATATTAACTATAAACTGTGCTCTCTGGGTCTAGAGGTCATTTTCCCTCGATTTTTTCCTCCACTTATTAACTTCAAAAGACACAAACCACACGTAATAACGCGAACAAAAATGCAAAAACAATTCGCAAATGCTTATAATCTTCTAAAACGCAGGTTATTTGAGATAATTTGACAAATTTATAACCTATAATTTGGCAAAACTTTGACAAGCCTCAAAAATCTAAAGATGAGTTCATCGTTCCGTCACTCCAATAATATTGAAATATGATCTGTCATTTTTTAAATAAACCAATAAAACAAGAAGACACGACGCATGACGGATTTATATATAAATCTTCGGCCTCAAATATGGCCGACTTAAATTCCGGTTTATCAGTACCGTTCTAATTTTATTTAAAAAAATGTAAAACTATGATGTAGGGTAGACATGGGGTAGACCACGGGAGTGTCACTTGTATGGGAAAACAGGCAACAGTCAAATTTAAACGTGCCAGGACCAACGACAAAGAAAGCAACATCTGCCACGCATTGGCTTTCTTTGTCACTCACATTGCTTAAATCATGATACCGCGGCCATTTTGTCAACAAAGAAGCTGGCCGGGCTGTCCTGGCAAGTGATTTAAAACAATTTTGCTTTTTACAATATTAAATTACCATTTGGATGTATTTAATGCGATTATTCAATTAACTGGTAAGTCAGAAATTACACACAAATACTTTATTCGTAAATACAACTAAGATGTAAACGTAGTTTTGTATTTTTAGATTTCAACTTTTGCAAAGACCCGCCGATAGAACTTGCCTGGCAGCGTACCTGTTTAACTAAACGTATTATTTCCTGATAATAATATCAAAACACGTAAGTACCTCTATAATTTATGATGACAAATGATTTTGATTATGTTTTATGTTATTTAAATACTTTCTAACCTCAAATAATAGTAAGATCCTTGTTTATATCGCACAGCCCGTTCAAAACTGTATTGTCTTCAAAAAATGTTTACAAAACAAACAATTATTACAAAAACAATGTCCTTTTAATCTGATTTATACCTCAGAAGGATGCCAGTAAAATTTTATTAAATCAACATTATATTATTTGGCCATTAATATCCAAAAAGGAGCATATTGCCTTAACTTAAATTTTCTTTTACTTCTCTTGACAATGTTCTCTATATTCTCTATTTTGAGTTAGTAAACTTTTGAACGGGATGTGCGATATATAAAATACATAATATATCCAAGGGTATGATCTGATAAAAGTATTTTTTGATGCATTTTTTGGTTTTTTATGCACGTTGGCTTGGTTTATGTTTTATTCAGCTTATATTTATTTGAATAACAGTTTTTTGCCTTTGGAATGGCATGCATTGAGGCTAGATAGTGTTCATTAGATCATTAAAGGAATTTAAATTAGCATATATTTTTGTCATATTAATTGTGTTATCATGATACAGGTAGTTGTATCATAGTGCCTTATGCATGTTATTTACCTATTATATACTTATGTAATGTATTATCAGTAATAGATGATAACATACTACTAAAATGTCTTTTTTTAATAGTATGTTTATCTTTCCCAATTCACTAGTTATTTGCAAAATGTATTTTGAACTAATTTAAGTCATTAATTTTTCATCTTTCTTTTTCAGGTTCCAGGGATATTCTTTTTCATTGTTAAAAAAATATATATATTTCAATATTATTGTATATATAAATCGCACCTCTAAAAATAAATGATATTGTTTTACTAATGTGTAATTTATTTACTATGAATTTTCTCTGAAAATAATAAGTCTTTAATAATATCATTGATTTGCTGTGTAAAGTTAATACATATTTTTAATAGATTAAATTATATTAAAGTAATCCAAAAATATGTTTATTAACTTTAAACAACCAAGTGACTGGTATAAAAATATTTTTTAAATTTCACATGAAACCCTCTTTTTAAGCCCCGCCCCTCCAATTCCCCTCAATTTAGCTAGTACTGCCAGGCGACACCAGGTGGCGTCTGTTTCCATTTTTTAACATGAAGTTAGCATTTCTTTAATGTACCTATTCTCTGGGGTAGACTAAATATTTTTTTTATTTTACGTTGTGAATAAATGTTGGTAGTTATTAAAATTGGTAGTTATTAAAATTGTTATAAAAATAATTTAATTTATTCTAATAAAAATAGATAAGTTTTAATAATTATTTATAACCATAAACATTCGATACGCTACTGAAGCAGGTAAGTCAAATTGACGTATCTACATTCTTTGACATCTAATCTTTGACAAGTAGTAAATAAAAGCAAAAATGCAAGAAAAAATATATAATTAGTTAATTTAAGTGAATTTCATAAATGATCGGTTTACTACACGTATGTATATTATATAGTCACTCACTAGCGAAAAGTTGTTCCATTATTTCACTCGATTTTTGCCGAGACTATTTTAGAGCCTTTTTCGATAAATCGCGATAGTATCACTGTTAATTTAAGTTCTGCCACAATTTTCATCTAGATTTACTACCTTTGTACAACTATCAGTAGTAGAATAAATAATAAATAACATAAAATAAGCTCCGTAAAGACTGACAAATCCACAAAATTTCAAATCAAATTCAAATGTGTCAAATGAATCGTCAAACAGAACTGTCAAGGATCCCCACCCAAGAGTCCTTTTTCCGCCCACCATGCATGAATACATGGATAGCATTATGCTCTTTCCTTAGTCTTCTTTTTCAAAGATATAAACCCATCCATAGTTTACTTAACAATATTAGAAACTTTTTTTAGTGAAATAAATAACTTGGTATGGACGTCATCTGCTTTTTTTCTGTCATCGTCTGTCGAAATCTTACCGGAGAAAAAAAAACAGAGATATATAGCCTTTTTAAGAAGTGAAGCAAGGAACAAGAAAATGACAATCATATATAAATATATTATGAATAAACTAAACAAAATTAACAAACCAATTATTGTGGATCGCTCCGTACTTTGTTGTGCAGTTTTCCAAATTGACTTGTAGGAAGAAATCTAGTTAGAGTAAATAAATAATAGAATGGTAAAGTTTAGCACCGAAACTAAATATTTAAAGTGTTTCCTTAAAACGAGCAGAGGCAGTGTGTGCGCAAATTTATTTAAAGTTTCGACGAAGGTCTGTTTTATTTAAAATTCCAGAACAGAGCTACAGCTGCGGTTCGTTTCTGGATTTTTCCTTTTTTTTTCTTTATTTGGAGCAGAGTACTCGGTAAATTATATATAAAGGAGTTAATTTAATTCGAACTACTCCACTGTTTTATAAAGGAACAGCTTAAAATAGTATTAGGGAGTTCAGAGTTGTTTTATAACAAGAATTTCAATTTTGTTTTGAAGCTTTTTATTAATTTGAAATGTTCTTATGTGTATGGATCATACCAAATAAACTTTTAGTCACGTGATTAAGTTTGACCGGCACATAGTTGCTCACTTTTACATATTTTCACCATCATCATTATTTTCAGCTTATTCAACCATTTCCAATTATGGTGTAGCTTCCGTTACATATTTAGAAACTCTCTTTGTAGTTGGACCCATTGTTGTCTATTGTTGGCTAAGCAGGTCCAAGTTATCCCTGCTAATTTCCGAATATCATGGAATTTCCCCATCTCAGGTTCGGTCTTCTTCTCGGTCTCTTAATTCCTGGTAGTATGCTGTAATTTTGGTGGTCCATGTGTTGCCCGTCCTTCTTGCCAGGTGTCCTCCCCATTGCCACTTAAGGGATTTGACTCTGTGGATGACATCTATTACCTGGGTCTTTTGTCGTATCCACTCTATCCTTTTACGATCTCTCTTGGTTATTCCCAGCATATTTCGTTCCAAGTGTCCAGGTTTCACATGCATAGGTCATCACTGGTAGTATACATTAGTCGAATGTTTTCTTTTTTAGATAACTACACCATATATAGAAATATTTATAAGAAAGAGAAATAATATATTAATGGCATTTTCCATTAAAACTCATTTGTTAGAGAGAGTCAGAGAATAGATGTTTGTTAAGGTTTCACAAGGAAATTATTAATATGTATTTTTCGAATAACTGCGATACATCATTGGTTTGGTTTAGAAGCTCTTAAAATCCGTAATTAAAAGTCCAGATCCATATTTAAAAAAGATGAGATGATGATGCAGCTCAAAAACCAAACATCGGTGTAAAACTATGATAACACCATCCTGCAGAACAACAAAACAGCAATGAGGATTTAATCGTCTATTAAACAACGAGTTTCGAAAACGACGTTTTGTACATGAGTTCGATCGTTTGTTGTTGTCGAACGAGTGTACAAAGAGTTTTCAAACGAGATTTTTACGCTATTTTTTCTACGACTACAAATTAGTTGCAGACTCACTCAGTTTTTGCCAGTTTTGTAAAATAATTTGCAATGTAATGATGACACTTTTCTGACGACTGCGTTGCGTTTGGCGTTTCAGCTAAACATTGGAGGTTAAAAATGTTAAAATTGGCACATGTCGTGTGCAAAATGACACATGTCGTGCGCTAAATCCTTAAAACACAACAGTTTGCAAAACGCCAATTTCAGATCGAGTTTTCCGTCTCTCAAACTGCATTTTCTAGGCTAGTCGTAGAAAAAATTTATTTTATTACATCTACTATCATAAAATCACAAATACTCTTTTTTTCCAAAAATCTTCAGGAGTATTCGTAATTTTTAAACATTAAATATGGCATTTTGATCAATATAAAATTGAGCATTTAACCTCCATTTAACCGATCTCTGCTAATTTTCGAGGTCTCAATAATGAAACTCGAATTTCAGACCTTCTCGACAAAGCCAAGGTACTATTGATATCCTTATTTTCCTACTCGTATTAGAATAATTAGAAACTAAAATTATGGTGGGGTAATTTATGGGTAATAACAGGAAAGGGTAAACAGCTTTGGCGCTGCCCTTTGTTTTCGTAATAACCGTTTTTCAGCAATATATCGTACTTAATCTGTAATATTAATGCTCATTATAGATATTGCACTCGCTGATGTTTATATATGTTTGTATTTATAAATGTTGTCCCTATCCCGGCTGCAGTGTTTACACTATGCTTATTTAGGTATTTGGAAGCTACACAAAGTGTAATAAACAGGGTCTATGTATATTAGAAAATTCATATTACATTAAATAATATTATAATATCATCAAGCATAGAAATAGATATAAGTAACTAAGTGAAAATTTATTATTTCTATACGTACAGGGTAGCTCATTAGTGTGATAGCTTAGTATTGTCGTTGTGAAAAATGATATAAAAATGTTTTGATATAAATGTTGCTTAAGGTGCATATACTATAAAATACTCTAAATAAAATCTCTAAAGAAGAAAACATTCGACCAATGTATACTACCAGTCATGACCTATGCATGCGAAAACTGGACATTTAAAACGGACATAATAAGGAAAATTCAAGTCGCACAACGCTCAATGGAACGAAATATGCTGGAAATAACCAAGAGAGACCGTAAAAGAATAGAGTGGATACGACAAAAGACCCAGGTAATAGATGCCATCCACAGAGTGAAATCCCTTAAATGGCAATGGGCAGGACACCTGGCAAGAAGAACGGACAACAAATGAACCACAAAACTTACAGCATAGTATCCACGAGGAATTAAGAGACCTAGAACATAGGACCATGATATTATGAAATTAGCAAGGATAATTTGGGCCCGCATAGCCAACAATAGACAACAATGGGACCAACTACAAAGAGAGTATCTACATATATGAGGGAGACTACACCATAATTTGAAATCGTTGAATAAGCTAAAAATGATGATTATGATGATGATATGCAGAAATTCATGCTAAACCCAATTCTGTACAAAAAATGGCGGTTGCAACTTCAAAAACTAACCACTTTAACACTGCTTTTTTTAAGACACCCTGTATACAACAAAATATTTTTAAGATATGCGCAATTGAAAATCATGCAACATCTATTTAAAACATTTCTTCATATCTTTGTAATGACAATGTTGGATTTCCTCACACTAATGGGCCACTATGTGCACGATTATATTGAGCGAACGAGTCTTAAAAGAGGGTGGTTAGAATTGAATCGGATCACGATGCGACTCGTTCGTTTCTACGAGTCATTCGTTCATAAAATCGTAAGAATTGATTCATTGCTTACAATACGGTTTATTTAAAAAATATGTAGTGGTGTAAACTTTTACCTCGGAATTCAATTACTGCGAATGTATTAATGTGAAACCTTCTGTATTGTGTTTTAGAGATAAAATACTAAAATCTTTACCCACTTTTTTTCGTTGCTTTTAATTTTTTATTTTAGTAATTTTTTGTAAATTCTTAATTATTTCCTTCTTAATATTTTGTTTTTTTTAATTCTTTTTCTAAGTAAATTTATTGAAATAAATAAATCTAATGCATAAGCTATACCTATTCTGCTTATATTCTAATCACTGAAATTTTGATTGAAATCGAATTATACAGGGTGGCGCGTCATATACGACGCGGTTTTTGCAAGAAGAACAAAAGTTTGTATTGAAGTGAAATTTTGTGAGCTTATGTAAGTCAATTTAAAGCATTTTCTAAAATTATCTAGAGTTCTACAGGGTGTCCCCAAAAAAAGTTACACATCAAAGTTATGTTTTTTGAAATGGAACACCCTATATATTAAGTGATTTTTGGATTTTAGTAAAAAAATAAAGGTTTGTTTCATTAGAAAAGTATATGACTAAAATAAATAGTTTTTGAAATACATTCACATGGGTACCTTAAAACTTTGATGTATTTTAAAGGTTAATATATTTTATTTTAATGGGCCGATTTTGATGATTTTTTAAGCAGTGTGTTGCCAAATTATTAGACTTTTTAGTATATTTTTCTAAATTAAAAATGAAACTTCCCATCTGTTAATTATACGAGGGAAAACAAAATGTTGATATTTTGGTGAACGTTTGAAACACCCTGTGAAATATGTTAAAACAGCAAGAAATTTAAAAATCATTTTATCATCTAGATACATCCTTTCTCGATGGTTTGTCTTTTGGTTCATCTCATTAGCTTTATTTTTGTTGGAAATATTCGGTTTTAAAGAAGGCACTAATATTTTTTCGTAATTTTTACATTAAGACCATGCCTTTGCTTTTGGGCCTAGTCAACACATCTAGTAAGTTCTGGTCCCGAAGTAGGCCTTCTTGGCATAAGATTTGCTTCATTTAATCTTCTTCTTGTAGTCCGTTAGTATGTACGGCCTTAAGTGCAATTCATTATCAATTTGAAAAGCTGGCAAACGGCGGTTTCTTAGCGATAAACTTACAATAAGTCGATCGTCTCGATTAGAAGTTCTCATACGAAGGTTCCTGGACGTCTAGATTGACGTCCTTATGGATGTGGTCATAATTCAAAGACCATTTAGTATGCTCTATGGTATTAAAGTATTTTTGGAACCGGAATTTTATAGCAAATTCACTAAACTCGAATAAATAAATGATATATATTTGACTCACTCTGTATATCTATAAAAATATTTTTGAAATATGAACTACCATTAAACATATATTTTGTAAAAGGTTAGGAGTATAAATAAGAATCCTGATACAGAACTTTTCCGGAATACGGAGCCATCTTGCATGTATGCATTTGTATATGTGTGTTTATCTAAATACTAAAGTGAAAGCAACGAATTTAAATGGGTAAACTTTGTAATATATCTTATTAACAATACAATGCAAACAGTTTTATAAAAATTCGTTCACAGTATATGATTTCCGAGGTTTGTATTCCATAAGGGCTTAAAGCACTCCACTAATGGGAAAAATATAAAATATCTAAATATACTCAGATGCAAAAAAACGCAACGGAGAAAATTTTAGTCAAATTTAAAGTGTTATATTTTTGTTATTTTTAGCCCTATGTTCATGAATTTTTTAGCAAGCTGCGTATACAATTATGTCAAGTTTAATTCGTAAACTCACTTTTTTATTAACTTTAGTATTTACCATATTATGCAGGGTTAATCGAGGGGTTGTTTTTTACCATAAAATTTAAAACACCCTGTGCAAAAATTTCGTATGTTAATTTTCTTAAAATATAATTTTACGGTCAGAACCATGTCCCCTGAGTATCTTATTTTTTGGATCATGTCAGTACATGCCATGGTTAATTTTTAAGAGCGAAATGAACTTGCCACCAACAAATTACAACCTAACCTCGTGAGCGTATAGTAATGTTAGGCCTCACACAAATCGATTCAACAGGGACTAGTTTGCAATCAGTCGCAGATCTGTTGTTTGCAACCATTTCCCGCGCTCGCAGTAGCGTTGCATTTTAAAAATTGCTTGTTTTTGTTATTTCCACGGGGATTTCTTTTATCTATATCAAAATGGCTGATCAAGAACTAAACATAAAATTTGTCGGAGAAGTTTGGATGGGGTAATGAGAGTAATGGAGAACACCAACTGAGTGAAACTGATTCACAATGAATTGCATCCATGCGAGCAGCAGTTTTATTTTAGTTGGCAACTGGTTGTAGGGTAAACTAGTTTGCAACTTTTGTCGCAAAACAGTCGCACCGTGGGCGCTGGGCCAAAAGGGTATTTGTAGCTTGTTCAAATGAACGAATCGTAAGAGTAGATTCAGTATGAGAAATTGATTCCTGTAGTTCGATTCACTAAAAAGAATCGTAATTCCCATCCCATATTCGTATAAGTTTAAATGTTAATAGCAGTTTATTGTAACGCGGTTATTCTACGCAAAAAAATTGAATTTTCAAATTAAAAAAAAGAGTAAAATTGCAACCGAATAGAGAATCAAATTATCGAAAATATCGCAATATATTCCGTTTTTCGCGTGGCGTGGCGTTTGTTAATTTATATTTTAAATTTATTATCGGAAACATAAAAATTTCCTCTTCTCTCCTATACTCTCTGTTCTGTGCCCATTGTAAATTTGCACTGTTCGATAATTAACAAATAAATTCCCAAGCTTAACCGGACGAACATTTCCGCTACAAAATTGTTTTTGCTAATAAATTTTTGCTATTTAATTACCGATATTGTTAATGCGTTATGAATATTCCCGACATATTGTTTTCTCCAGTTTAAACGTTATATCCCGTGCGGAGCAGTTGTATTATTCATATTCAATTACACTCCGTGAATTTATAGTTGCTAATAAATCATTTTTTTGAATTTATTCTCTTTTATTATTATTCCGCTACAATTATATCGGTATTCGGTATTATTAAAAGAGTTTTTGGGGAGAATTCCATTTTTTTATCACTAGAAAACTCTATAAAATAAAAAATACAATTATTTTGGTACACCATTGCATTAAATCTACAAAATAAAAAGTTATTTTTTGTAAACACTGCTGCGTTAATCCAGTGGAGACTAATTGTCAGCAGTGGCTTAGTATAACTTAATAAACAAATTTGCCTAACGGACAAGAAATGCTTGAAAATTAAACAAAAAAAAACATTAAAAGAAATACAAACCGCAAATCATAGACAGACTACACACAATGATAACAATACACAATATACAGGGTGCATCAAATTCGAGGTACGAGCATTGGTAACTCGGTAACCGTAATAGATACGAACATGGTTAAATTGGGGCAAAGTTGCGCTTTGGGATGTTCACCAAGATGCCATCCAAAAAGTTTTAAAAATTTCAAGGATTGCTGAGTTTTTTGAAAAAAAAGGATATTTTTGAAAATCAATTTTATTGAATTGCTGTCGATACTTTTTAGAAAATCAAAAAACTAATTGCACATTCTCATAGCCACTTTATTAGGGCTATCTGATCTGTATTTTTAGATCTTCAAATCAGCTGATAATTTGTGAGATACAGAGGCCAACTTAATTTTTTTAAATACGGACCTGCATTTTTTATTTCAGATTTTGAAAGAACTCGCTCTCCTGAGTACAATGATATGCCACACTTAATATTTTTTTTTGTTTTGGAAATTTGGACTCAATTTATTTAAACTATTTTCAAGTCCGGCTCTGTGTTTTTTAAATATTTAATATATTCATCGTTACAATATTGATAAGCTTTCAAACTTAACAGTGACGTGGGTTGAATACGGAAAATCAAATACAATAAAATAATAAAAAATGATATAAATAAAATGTAATATAAACAATCAAATCATTTCCCCGGAAGATGGATTGGAAATGGTAGAGCAATATAATGGCCAGCGAGGCACCTGGACCGTCTGATGACGTTAAGTAATTCGACAGGTCCAAATTTTACAAAAAAGTGAAATCAACACATCTCGGCAGTTACAATAAAGAGTACGAAATGCATTCGAAAGTATACGAAGATCTATTCGAAAGCTATAAATAAGATTGAACAAAAAATAAATTTGTGCAATAGGGAGGGTGGTAACCCTTTCGAACATGTAGAGTATGTAAAGCATTAGAAACTAGTTTGTAGAAGTTAATTTATTCATAATAACTACGATTAATATTATGCAAATTATTAGATCGTACACTGAGAATTTCAAATTCACAATAAGAAAAGTTAATAATAATATCTTTAAATTGCTGATCTGAATATTATTTATTTGAAACT
The DNA here is from genome assembly GCF_002938485.1 of Sitophilus oryzae. Lineage (NCBI taxonomy): Eukaryota > Metazoa > Arthropoda > Insecta > Coleoptera > Curculionidae > Sitophilus > Sitophilus oryzae. The sequence goes on from NW_022146414.1 coordinate 709,025, forward strand.
TTCAATTGGATTAATTTTCTTTATTCAATGTTAATTAGTACTGATCAATACTGTTGCGATGAATATAATCAGAATAAATAATTTAAAAAACAGAGTCGGACTTGAAATTTTTTGAAATAATAATTAAATCGTTTTGTTGCTGTTAAGTTACTCAAAACAAAAAAAAAGTATAAAGTGTGCACATCATTGTACTGAGGAGACTGAGTTCTTTCAAAATCTGAAATAAAAAACGCAGGTCCGCATTTAAAAAAATTAAGTTGGCCTCTGTATCTCACAAATTATCAGCTAATTTGAAAATATAAAAATACTGTCAGATAACCCTAATAAAGTGGCTATGAGAATGTGCAATTAGTTTTTTGATTTTCTAAAAAGTAACGACAGGAAAAAATAAAATTAGTTTTCAAAAAAATCCGTTTTTAACAAAACTCAACAATCCTTGAAATTTTTAAAACTTTTTTGATGGCATCTTGGTGAACGGCCCAAGGCGCAACTTTGCCCCAATTTAACCAACTTCGTATATATTACGGTTTCCGAGATACCAATGCTCGTACCTCGAATTTGTAGCACCCTGTATACAACTTACAATTCCATACATACGAGGCGTTTCGGAAAAAATAAGGATAGGAAAACAATATAACATACAAACATCTTTCAACACACAAAATACACTTAGATCCATATTAACACACACTAAACCAATGAACAATGGACAACAAACAAAAAATGTAATATACAAAATACCATGTGAACGTGATAAATTATATATTGGTGAAACATATACCCGGCTGGCAAGTGAAACTTTAGGTCGGCGTTTAGTTGTATAGAAGTGAGCATGTGTTTGCATCACAGGAGCCATGAGAACCTGTCCAACAGCAGCAATGGAGGTCATTCTAGATCTAACACCACTGCACATTGTCATTGGTAGATATGCCAATGCGACAATGATTAGAATGGTCACTAACGGAATTTGTACTGGGAGAATTGTCAGATCAGGGGCTTGGAACACCCTCAAAAGGAAATACCACTCCTGCAACTCCCAGTGGACGATATGCCAGAACGTACAACTTTGACAAACATGTCAATGTAGTATTGAGCAATAAGAAGGATTGGAAGAGCGAAACGCTTGCCCAGCAGTTAAAAGACCATACCATAACTTGGTATACTGATGCTTCCAAAACCAATACGGGAACAGGGATCGGAGTGTTTGCGCCGAGAGCTAATTACTCCGAACCAATGGGCACTTACCCTAGTATCCTACAGGCAGAAATCTACGCTATCGAGAGATGCGTACAACTTATCTTAGATAGGAACTATCGGAAACAAGAAATAGCCATCTTATCTGATAGTCAAGCAGCGTTAAAGGCGATCAACTCAGTATCAATCGATTTGAAATTGGTCAAAGAATGCATAGAGAAGCTGAATAAATTAGGCAAAGAAAACAAAGTCCTCCTACACTGGGTGCCTGCTCACCAAGGGATAGAAGGCAATGAAAAAGCAAATAATCTAGCTAGGAAAGGAGCGAACACTCCACTAACTGGACCAGAACCGTTCTGCTTTCCAAGTGGTAACCAACTCAAGGCGGAACTCAAGAACTTGGAAGATTCCATCCGCAACCTGGAATGGAAATCTTGCAATAGTCTAAGACATTCGAAGAAGTTTCTGAGGGCTTATGATCAAGAAAAATCACAGATCTTCCTGAGTCTGAGTAAGAACAATCTCCGGATTGTCACGGGGTTTTTAACAGGACACTGTCTCCTCAATGAACACCTCAGTAGATTGAAACTAAGAAGAAACGGCGAATGCAGATTCTGTGGGGAAGATGGGGAAACACCAGTACACCTCATCACTGAGTGCGCCGAGACGACAACCATTCGTGCCAAGGATTTTTCGTACGACTGATATTGGAGATGGAGAACTACCCTCTATAAAACCGTCCCAGATACTGGCTTTTGTCAAAGCCCTGGGACTGTATGATGAGTTATGATTCAAGAAAGGGGGACACAATGGATCTGTAAGGTCGAAGTGATTAACCCCCCTCCCACTCATTCTAATTCTAATTCTGTATAGAAGTGAATCGCTATGGCAATCTAATATGTCGGGGAGAGCAAAAATACAAAGTATTTATTACATAATCACTTAATCTGACGCTAGATTCCATGCGCTTGGGAAAATACTTGCCTCCTGTCTTTATTCAGTACATCTTATTTTAGTAAGCGTGATCACCGTACTCTTCGTACACGAAATCGGCACCCAAGACTAGAAATGCCGAATAGTAGACCGTTAAATGTTCGAATTAAAGAACGTAAAAATTATTTAAGGAAGGGCGACTTTCACAAATTTAAGATTTGTCAGCATTCATGGGACCCATTGTAGATTTTAACAATGCAAAAATTATAATGAAAGAAGCGATTAAAGAAAAATAAAAGAGACCACCCTGTATAGTAATAAATATAAAATACCAATTTTACTTTAAAGATTCTTTATTATAGTGTACCGTTTTTAAAAAAACTTTATTTACTCTATATAAATATCATAATAGTTCAAGTTATGAATCTCCTTTTCTATATAAATATGTTTTATCCTCTCCCAAACGATATCCCCTAAATGTCTGAGACAGCAAATAAAAGAGAACAGAGTTTTATAGTTTCTTGCGGCGTAATCTCTGACAGTTTACGATTCTATTATTGACTTTTTCGGAATTCGAAGCTGAATATCGAAGAGACCGTCTCAGTTTCTGCGGGGGTTAGTCCACGGACAATAAAAAAGAGGATATGACTTTTTAAATATCTCTAGGGCTTCTGCGGTGTGACAGTAAAAAAGTTTCTCTTTTAATGATAAGAATCGAGAAGTATACGAAGAAATAAATAAATCTCAAAAAAGCAAATAAAATTGAATAAAAATTCCTGGGTATTACGTACAATTTTTTTTAAACAATTTTTCATTGCATATATTATTACAGTTGAGGGTTGGAACCTTTGGTGTTACACAGCAAAATAAAACGCTAAATAACCACAATACACCAAAACACTTACTTTTACACTGGACGCGCTTTTCGCTAACCATATTAGCATCATCAGCAGATGATTATAAACTCACATAATTAGTTTATAATCATCTGCTGATGATGCTAACATGGTTAGCGAAACGCGCGTCCAGTGTAAAAGTAAAAGTGTTTTGGTGTATTGCGGTGATTAGTGTTTTATTTTGCATTGCATATATGTTTTTTTTATTTATATATCTTTTACATAAATTCTCTAACAGTACTTAAGACTCTCTTAACTTACTCTGGCCTCGAGAATACATGTGTTAAATACATCAACAAAAAAATATACTTTAATTTGTTTAACAAACACACTATATCTTTGAATAACTTTTTTTAACGCTTAAATTAGTCGTAGCCTGGGGCGCTATTCTGTAAAATCGTCGGTATCGGTAAGTTACGACAGCTCTCGATACGTATTTGTATATAGTAAAAATGTGCTAATTGTTGTTGTCATAGCTACCGATCGGTCCTATGGTAGATATCGCAAATGTGTACCGACGAAAATCGGTATCTCTACCGTGCCCTTGTCAACCTCACGGTAGAGATACCGAGAGCCGTCGGTACAAATTTGCGATATCTGTCATAGGGCCGATCGGTAACTATGACAACAACAATCAACCCGACGCTCATTGGCCGTACGTACCGATAGCTGTCGGTAACTTGCCGATACCGACAGCTATCGTGTTGATTGTTGTTGTCATAGTTACCGATCGGCCCTTTGGCAGATATCGCAAATTTGTACCGACAACTCTCGGTATCTCTACCGTGTGGTTAACAAGGGCACGGTAGAGATACCGATTTTCGTCGGTACAAATTTGCGATTGACCGATCGGTAACTATGATAACTAACAATTAACACATTTTTCACTTTTATATACAAATACGTACCGAGAGCTGTCGTAACTTACCGATACCGACGATTGTACAGAATAGCGCCCCTGGGTAGATATTATCATGTTATCTGGTATCATACAGATGTGTGTACATTGTTGAACATTATAATATTTATATATGTATTTTGCAATTTATTTATTATGTTATAATACAGTACCGTTATTCTAATACAGTACTTAAGTCTAGGGTTCTTCTTTCAAAGAGGAAATCAACTTAAAACGGAACTTAATTCGTAATCTAGAATGAGAATTCTCCAATAGTCTAAGACACTCGATAAATTTCTCAGGACTTAGGACCGAGAAAAATCAAAGATTTTCCTTGATTTAAGAAAGAACAATATTCGGATTGTCTCAATAAACACCTCAGAAGAAATAACCGCGAATGCAGATTCTTTGGGGAAATGGACAAACACCAAAACACCTCATCGCTGAGTGCACTGAGATAAAAACCAGTTGTGCCATAAGCTATGGTACGACTGATATCGGAGATAGAGAACAAACCTTTGTAAAACCTTTAGATACTGGCTTTTGTCCAAGTCCTGAGACTGTATAAAGACTTATAACTCAAGAGATAGGGACACAATAAGGTCGAAGTGATTAAGTTTCTCCCATGCACTCTACATCTAGAAGTCTGTAATCTAGAACTATAACAGAATAACACTTTTAAAACTGGCCAGAGTTGGTCTTGGTTACCCCAAATTGGCAATAAATGCACAATTTTTGAACCAAGAAGGCAATGTAGATCCTGTGCTCTGAAACAAATCTAGAAAAAAATGTTATTTTTTGTTAAATCGATCAAGTTTGTCGATCGCGCAGCGTCCGACACCTTGCGTACTAACGGCCACTCAAGTATTTAAACCAAAGAAATGTGTATCACGTCTTTAAAAATTGTGTGAAACTAGTAATATGACTTCAGTTCTAGCGTTTTCAAAAAAATCTAGCAACTTAGAGACCGAACTATCTGTCTGTGGTTCCTTCTTTTTTCAGATTAATTTAAAACTAAATTTAATTAAAATTTATAATACTGATGTTACAGTACTACCTACAGCAAATTCCTCTAAAAATAATGAAATTTAATATATATTACAAATATATTACAATATTACAATATTAATTAATAATTAGAATATATTACAAAAGGCCTATTTTTAAAAATTTTTGATGAGGAATCAATACGTACTTATTTAACATTTTGGCAAGTTAATGATATTAAATTTTTAAAGGTTGCTATAATTTGATTAAGGCAAATTAATTAAATTGTGTTTATCTCATCAATGAATCAACAAAATATCTAAAGACAACTTTTAATCAGCAAGGTCTACACAATTTAATAACTAACAAAAGAAAAAAATGTCAGTGACGCACATTTTTTTTAGCAAAATCCGGTGATAACCCATCCCTATTAAATATGACGACAATTTTTTCATTCGAATCACTAAAAGTATTTAAATTCGTAAAATTATAATAAATAGAAAGAATATTAAAACTTTAACCCTCTGTAGCTATGAAATAAAGCAGAATCGGACCTATGTTAATATAAAAAAAAATATTTTTACAAGAGGAATCTCCCCACGAGAGATAGCACATGTTTTTTGAAGCACCCTGTATATTTCATATCACTTTTATTTAATAAGTAGCTAAGAGGGTTCAATGATAGACATATGGGAGTTAATGAAACTATTATTATTATGATATTCTTATTCATAAAAAAAATATTTTTCCTAGAACAGATTTAAGCATTAAAAGAAGACACTATAGAACAATTTTATTACAAAATGTCTAGACATATTTCCATTATTCAAGGCCGATATAATAGCTGGCAATAACTTGACGTAATATATAAACGGAGGTCTCGAACTGAGGCGAAACAAACATGTTTGCGGAACCGTAATATGATGCAAATTTAAAATTTTTACGCCGCGCGCTTCGGCCCCGGGAATACCTAAGAGATATAAATTACAAAAGAAGCTGAAATGTTTTCTTGAGTTATTCCTTTATTTTGGTCGGGCGCGGGAGTAATATTAAACCGGTTAAGTTTATATTTGTATGTGCCCTGGAAAAACGTAAATATCGCTCACCGAAGCGGATAGTTTTATTTTGGACAGCTTAAAGGGAACTATCTCTCGACGACGTCAAAAAGCGTTTAAACTGCTCGTCTTTTCCAGGTTCTTTTCGGACCAGTTTATTTTTCTAACAAAGGAAAACAATAGCAAAATAAAATACTAATTTACTACAATACATCAAAACAACTTTACTTTTGCATTGGACGCGCGTTTTGCTAACCAATTTTAATTAAGTCATCAAATAATTTATATACTCTGTTTTTTTTTCTCAGGTAAGATTCGACAGACGATGACAGAAAAATAGCAGATGACGTCCATACCAATCTATTTATTTCGCTAAAAAAAGTTTCTAATATTTTTTAGGTTAACTATGGATGGGTTTATGTATGTTATGGCTAAAATGAATACTTTTCACACTAGCCAGCTTTTTTGCAAACAAACAGCACAACCAACACCACAAACTGACACCTAACCAACCAAATAACAGCGCTTTTTGCAAAATAGCTTTTTTTTATAGATGGGAAACGCCTTTAGGGCCGGAGTGTGGGGATCTCCCTCTCTACTCTACCCAGAGGGCCTACCCACTAAAAACCCATCTTTGCCAAACCTCAGTCTCCGTCTCGGAACCGCCCGGGGCATTACTTCAAGACTTTTTTTTTCTCAGGTAAGATTCGACAGACGATGACAGAAAAATAGCAGATGACGTCCATACCGTTGTCTTATGTGTGCATCCTATGTATTAATCGTTGCGCCAACTCTTCCTGAAATTTGGTTTTCATAATAACCCTAAGCATTTCCGCAACCGCTACGCTCTTCTCTTGGTCTTCACCCATAAGTGCCCCGACGTTATCTAGCGTGACCTTGGTGCCGCACCTTGCCTCTGTCACGTCCCTAAATTCCCTCCATCTTCCACACTCGAATAGAGTGTGCGCAGGGAATATCCTGCTCCTGGCAGTACACACAGCGATCGCTATCTCTTTTGCCCATCCTTTTCAGGTATGTGCCAAAACACCCATGACCTGTGATAGCTTGAGTAAGAAAGTGGTCTACCTCCACCCATCCATTCTTGTGCCACTCCGCCACATTTTCAATAAATTGCTTTGCCCAGCCATCATATCCCTGCCAATCCTCCTGCCATTTCATCAAGATTTTTTCTCTTACTTGCATAATATGTTCCTCGCCCAGCCTGTAGGTGTCGCATCTTTCCTCTACCTGGTGTACAATGGGCATGACACCAGCCAATGCCAGTACTGCCGTTGTCGGCGCAGTGCGGTAGGCGCTCGTAATAGGTAAGGCCAATTTCCTAATCATAGATTGCAGCATATTTTGATAGTGTTGATATTGTATAGCTCTTCAATACTGCTCTTGTAAAATAGCTGGCTAGTTTAAAAACTATCCAAGTATCCATTTTAGCAGTAGCATATATAAATCTATCGTGCATCGCGCGTCGTCCCTTGTTGTTTTTAACCAGTTTATTGGTTTATTTCAAAAATGACTGATCATATTTCAGTATTATTGGAGCGACGTAACGATGAACGATGCATGGACGCTCAAGCGTATGAAGTCACCTTAAGATTTTTGAGGCTTGTCATGTCTTGCCAAATTATAGGTTATAACTTTGTGTCAAATTATGTCAAATAACCTGCGTTATGCAAGATTATAAACATTTGCGAATTGTTCTTGTATTTTAGTTTGTGTTATTACGTGTGTTTTGTGTCTTTTGAAGTTAAGTGGAGGAAAAATCAAGGGAAAATGAACTGTATAACCAGATCACAGTTTATAGTTAATATTCGGTGCTCAGTGTTATTATTAATAAAATATTTTGTTTTATTTATGTTGTGTTTTATTTATTCCTGTGCAATATTTTTTTTTATTTTTCAACATAAGTTATATTGATAAATATAATAATAATGAGTTTCTTGAAACTTCAATGTAAGAAATAGTTCTTTTTTATATTTTTTGGTATGTCGTGTTTTATTTAAAATACACCCTTGTTTGTTTGGTATTAACACCGAGATTAACACATGTCGTATTTTTTAAATAAAATAACTCAACTAACTAAAGATTTTTTCAGTCTTATAGTTTTTTTCACAATATTTTGAAGTAATCATTTGTCACTGCCACTCAAATTTTAAATATATTAATTGTTTGCTATGCGTTCCAATCTTTGAATAAGAAGACTAAGGAAGGAGCATATCAAAAATCTTAGGTACACCGCGATGGGCCTCAAATATGGCCGACTTAAATTCCGGTTTATCAGTGTCGTTCTAATTTTATTTAAAAAATGTAAAACTATGATGTAGGGTAGACGTGGGGTAGACTCAATAATTTGTTGTTTTATTTTACGTTGTGAATAAATGTTGGTAGTTATTAAAATTGTTATAAAATATATAATTCTAATAAAAATAGATAAGTTATAATAAGTATTTATTAACACAAACATCCGATACGCTACTGAAGCAGGTAAGTCAAATTAACGTATCTAAATTCTTTGACATCTAATCTTTGACAAGTAATAAATAAAAGCTAAAATGCAAGAAAAATATATAATTTAGTTAATTTAAGTGAATTTCATAAATGATCGGTTTACTACACGTATGTATATTATATAGCCACTTACTAGCGAAAAGTTGTTCCATTATTTCACACAATTTTTGCCGAGATCTACCGCACGCTACACAACCAACTATTTTAGAATCTTTTTCGATAAATCGCGATAGTGTCACTGATAATTTAAGTTCTGCCACAATTTCCATCTAAATTTACTACCTTTATACAACTATCAGTAGTAGAATAAATAATAAATAACATAAAATAAGCTCCGTAAAGACTGACAAATCCACAAAATTTCAAATCAAATTCAAATGTGTCAAATGAATCGTCAAACAGAACTGTCAAGGATCTCCACCCTAGAGTGCTTTTATAGCGCTTTTTCCGCCCACCATGCATGAATACATGGATAGCATTATGCTCCTTCCTTAGTCTTCTTATTCAAAGGTTCCAATAATTGTACCAACTTATTTCTCTGTAGAATAAAATAAACTACTTTAAAATTAAAATGACAAACACATCTATCACTGTCAAGGATTTTGTCGTTGGACAGCCTATAGTTCATATCAAATAAAATTTTAGTCGCGTGATTAAGCTTGACCGGCACAGCGTTGCCCACTTTTACATATTTTGTTTTAATGAAAATATTTTCGGAAACAAAAATCATTTAATTATAAATTAACAATATCATTACTAATTATTATATAAACAATTATTATACAGGTTGCTACAAATTCGAGGGACGAGCATTGGTATCTCAGTAACCATAATAGAGACGAACATAATTAAATTGTGGTAAAGTTGCGCCTTTGGGATGTTCACCAAGATGCTATCAAAAAAAAATTTCAAGGATTGCTGATTTTTTTGGAAAAAAAAACGGATTTTTTGGAAAATCAATTTTATTTTTTCCTGTCGTTACTTTTTAGAAAATCAAAAAACTAATTGCACATTCTCATAGCCAATTTCTTAGGGCTATCTGATAGTATTTTTATATTTTCAATTTAGCTGATAATTTGTGAGATACAACTTAGTTTTTTTAAATACGGACCGGCATTTTTTATTTCAGGTTTTGAAATAACTCGTCTCCTGAATACTTTGTTTCCCTTATTTATTTTTATTTTATTAAACGCAGGTATATATATTTGCGATTTTGTGAATTCGACTTTTCAATTGGAGAAAGATATTCAAACTATCTTTCAATACAGTTTGATAGAGAGTCATCCCGTGGTCTAAAAAGTATTTTAAAGAATGCCTAACCTAACCAAACCTAACATATAGCTCAGATATAGTAGACGAAAAAAAAATTTTTTTGATTTTTCTCCTTGATTTTTCTCGGTCTTAAGTGCTGAGAAATTTCTTCGAGGATATTTAATTGTTATAATTAATACTGTTATTTTTAAAACAAATCTATACAGGGCGAGTCTTAAATAAGTGCAGATATTATCAGGGCTAATAGATCTCGATAAAAGGAACGTATTTTCTCTTTGCCGTTTGTCAAAAAGAGTCCAAAATAACCCAAATATTTTACTTTGAAAATTTCCAAAAAAATATATTTTTTTCAGTAAACTTTCAGAACCGCAAGATCTTTTCTGGGTCTTCTTTCTTGTAAATTTAATCTACTACCTATGTTGCCATATTATAAAAATTTTATGTTTTTTAACTAAAAATTACCAAATTTTCATTTTTTTTCGCGAAAGAAACCTCATAGATGTGTTTCTGGGGTCGAAATATACTACTCTGCTATTGCACTTATTTAAGAATCACCCTGTATGATGCGACGTGATGCAAGGAACTGCTGGTCGACCGTCAACTGAGAGGTTTACATCAATTTGGCTAAATAAAATTATAATTTTACATTTTTTTTTAGAAATGATACTAGCAGGGACAAAAAATATTCGTAACAGTCTCAATTAATTATAGAAATGTAAAAGACAAAACAACTCTTACAATAAGGTTTTTATAATGAAAACTTAATAATAAAACTGACTTTTATAATGAAAACCTAGACAGAGGAATAAAACGACGAAACTGTTTCCAGTGCCAACCCAAGTAGAATAATTGAGCCCTCAACGTTTGAACAGAATTATTAGAATTACACCGAACGTTTCAGGTAATCTCCGGGGAAGGACAATGTAATATTTAATAGAGCTAAGTAGTTCGCAAACAAATCTAAACCTAGCTGGTTGATTAATCGAAAAGATAGAGCAATAGTTGCTGAACTCGCTGCATCGTTATATATTTAGAAAAAGAGTGGCATTCATTAAGAATTTATTATACCATGTATTCAAGTATGCAAAAGTTTGGAGCGAACCAAACTCAAGTATGAAACAAAAAATGTTTAAAAAAATCTAAGACACATTACTTAGATCATATACAGGATGTGCCGTCTCTCGTAAAAATAAGATTTATTTTTATATCAACATAGTGAGAGATTCTGCTTTGTTTGGTAGCTACAGGGGATTAAAATATTGATTTTGTTATAGATAGATTTATAATTATACTATTTATTAAAGACTTCTTAATACCAATTTAATATTTTTAGGGCCATATTTTAATTCCGATTTAATAATCATAATAAATAGTATATAATACCGCATGATCAAAAAATGGCGTCCAGTTGGCTAGTTTTGCATATAAAATGACAGTGATCTTCATTTTATAACCATCGCTGACGCCATTTTTTTTATCACATTGAGCAGAGGCCAACAATATTTATTTGGAGTTGCATAAAAATACGATTTCCTCTTTTAGTCCGACATTTAATAGTCGGTAATATTATTTTAACAAAAATATTAACGTGAAAATTAAATACTTTACAGATACTCCCGTACTAAGCACAGTATAAATAATTTTTTTCTTGTAAATAACTTTCTTATCGTTTGCATTTTATGCCTATGCCCATGATGTTTGTTTAGGGTTTTTTTTCAAGTCTAAATATTGGTGCCTGCATTTACGCTTATATCACCGCCGCACTATGGGGTATTTTACCTCAAAACCTGGTCAATAATATTTTTATTTTTTTTTGCATTCTTCCGTCTTTTAAAACGTGAGAAAATAAAGAAATTGCTTCAAATTTTAATACATACCTAGCGTTTTTTTATTGACAAGATTAAGTCGAGACTCCCTCGAGTATTGGCAATAACATGTCAATACTCGAGGGAGTGATTCCTCAGGTCATTTTATGGAGAAAAGTTCTCATAAACATAGGTCCAGACATGCATTGTCTCTAAGATACAGGGTGTTGAAAGTGAAAAACACTACATTTTTATTCGATTAAAAAAATTGTAACTGCCAAACTCGCATAAATTAGCAAAATTTCTTATCAAGGTCTTCTAAAGGAATACTTAAGCTACAAAACCAGCCAGATTGATATACATGATAAGGTTCGATTACATACTAAAAGTTTACATAAACATTCTGTTATAAATGAAATAATATGTCTATTATTGAACTAGCAGATTAATATTGTTGTAACTACAAAATAACAGTTATACTAAAGAGTAATACTCCATATTATACTCCAAACTAATATAAGATCAATAAAAGATCGCGATTAGTAAGAAAAACCAAGATAATTATTGTTAAGTAAATTTTGTAAAAGCACAGCGATACACAGCCCGTCTATTCGAAGAACAATTTGTGATTGGCGCGGATTGTAACACGGGGGGACATTGACCCCTACCACCCACCCTCGAATACATTCATGTTTATACAAATAATTCCTGGTATCGGTTGGTTGATATCTTGAATTTAGATTTTTGAATATTGGCCAACTTTTTGGGTTAAATACCCCTTAGTGCGCCGGCGCCATGCCATAGAAACGAACGATGGCATTGTGGTCCGATTCAATTCTTACGATTCTTTTTTACGGCTCATCAATCAAATGTTAGAGATCCGTGCTGGCCACGATTCAATTGAACGAATCGAATATCGAATCCCACGATTCATTTTTAATACTCGTTCAAATGAACGACTCGTTCGATCTTTTTTTGCCCACCTCTACTATAAATGCTACATATTTTAATGCTAAAAAAGTGTCGATATTTTCATCAGGCACGTACATATGGGTTATAAATGGAATCTTTTTCTAAAAAACATGTGCGCCAATACTTTTTTTTTCTCTTGTTCAAAGTTCATGTTTTTTTCTCTCCTACACAAAAATTGTGTAGGGCGTTTAATGCCGATTAAATGTTGTACCTTGATATTTTGTCGATATCGATTTCCTTGATGAGATAAAATAAACTAAACCAAAAAAAAATAACCTATGCTTCAAAAGTTCTAACATCCTGCAACTTTAAAACTATGCATTTCCGCACCCAGCTTATAGGAACTTTTTTTCATAGTTTATGATGAGGAATCAAAGAGTTCTTGTTTAACACTTTTGGTAGTTAATGACATTAATAATGTTTAAAGGTTGCTATTGGATTAAGGCAGATTAATAAAATTGCATTTATCTCACCAAGAAGAAAAAAATCGACAAAATATCAAGAGATTGATATGAAGAGAATAAATATCAATTAATCAGCATTAAACGACACGACACGACATCATAACTTTACAACAGAAAAAAATCAGAGGCTAATCAGGTCGTTTTATTTAATATTCCAGTGATAACCCATACGCACGTCCCTGGTGAATGTGTCAACACCTTTTTAGCAGTAAAATATGTAGCATTTATAGTAACTTTTACCATCAAAATGTCATTCAAATCGGTTAAAGCACTTAGAGTAGCTGCAACGACGCGACGTTCCGTAATGCTGCTGTTAAAACATAACAATAGGTTTTTATATAATATAAAAACCAGCTGTTATGCTTTAACAGCGGGATTACGAGCCGTCGTTGCAGCCACCCGTAGAAAAAAATTATAATAAACCAAAAAAAAATAAGCCTTTAACCCCAAACAAAATTGTTTAACAATTAACCCCCTACAAAACGAAGCAGAATCGGACCCTATATTGATATAAAAAATAAATCTTACTTTTACGTGAGGAATCTCTCCACGAGAGTTGGCACATGTTTTTTGAAACACCCTGTATATCTTTTTCAGATTCCATATTTACGAGATTATGAACAGCAGAGTTGAAAATATATAAATTTATATAAAAATATTCTAAAAATACAGGGTTTTTACATTTTCAGTTCTTAATTTAACTACTTTATTAAGTTCTATTAACATTACGCAATGAAAAGATTAAATTAAAAGACACAACGAATATTCCATCCGCCTACCCAGTTGAAACAATGGCTAACAAGCCTTTGTATATCTCCTAAGTTTAAACAGCATTATTTGGATTATAGCGAGAGCATTTCGCTAATATCTGGAAAAGGGCCCGGTGATATCTAGCAGTCGTGGGCTAAGTAGACTGTAAACAAATTTTAGGGTATTTTCCAGTTAATCCGGACGATAACGAGATTACCTTGATATTAATTAACGTTTCTCCGGCTAAGTTAATTTAACCGTTTAATAGTTAGCTTTCGTCCGGGCTTTTGCCACGGGATTCTGCTTTCGGAGCGGTCTACTAGGCACGCACTGCCTGAGAATTTAACTCAAAGAATGTACCAAGATTTAATACGCTATTAGCGTTGAGTGAAATAGTTCTATGTTCTACGTGTGGTTTACTCCACCCTGTATTAATCTGTTTTTTTTATATGACTAATATATAAATCTTGTTGTTTGCTGCAATTTTTGTTTTCATTTTAGAAAATATACAGAAATATCTTAAAAAAGTTCTAATATTGATATTATATTGATAATATTGTCATTATCATTGAAACTCTAAAACTTAAAAAAAATAACCTAAAATCTCGTTATTTTTTTTTCGGAGAAACTTTCGATAGCTAGTTTTTAGATTGTCACTCTGTATATATAATTTATTGGCTGTTATAGTATTTCTGACGAAAAAATAGCATCGAAAATGCCGGAAGTCGATGGAAACATAAAGGTCACGGTCATTTCATAAAAGTTAAATTGGATTTTTATTTTGGCGGAAGCAGTTTTCGATTTTTCTCGTGGGTAAACAACCAGACGTCGCCATTGGCTATTTGGGACGTTATTTTCAAAGAAGTCGAACCGGTTTCTGATCAAAATGGGGCTGCGACAATCTTTATTAACTCTGCTGTTATTATATTTTGAAAATATTGTTTATAGTCGCGTACTGGTGTACTGAACTTTTTTTAAAAATTCTTTTATATAATCAAGACTTCAATTTAGGCCGACTTGGGTTTATCGATTTGGGAAGCATGTAAAACGTAATTTCAGAAAAATCAATTTGATGTAGGCTCAAGGGATATCAGTTACGTCGAGCTATAAGCGATACCAAATAAACTTTTAGCTACGTCATCGATGGCGCGACTATTAAATTCATTGTTGCCAACAAGGGACTATTCGGCGCCGGACTGACTAATAGAGTAAAAAGGCCATTACTACCGCTTTCCTGTTCAAAATATTCTAATAAAGTTTACGTTTTATACGTAAAAAAGGTCTCGTGGTAAAAATCGCTACGAGTAATGGTTTTCGAGATATTTGGAATCAAAATGATCAATACCTGTCATCATTGACATAAATTAAACATGTTGTCTAATTGTTAGAGATGAGCAGAAAATCGCAAACTGCGATTTAATCGCAGCGATTGTAAATTCGCAATCGCAACCGGTGATTCCTTTCCATAGCAAACTTCGACTTGCGATTGAAACATATATCTGCCGATTTTGGATTTTTAGGCAACCAATATTACACCAGTTGCGATTTGCAATCGCAGTGGGCACGCGAACGAAAATCACAGCATTGAGATTTTCGTTCGCACCGGCGTTGCATCGACACGGCACTGAGAAGCCGAACGATGAGCTGCGAACGAAAATCGCAATATTGCGATTCTCGTACGCCCCGGCCGGCGGCGGCGCGTCTTCAACACGGCAGTGGACAGGCGAACGAGGAGCTGAACGAAAATCGCAGCTCATCCCAGCATTGCGATTGCGATTTTCGTTGGCACCGGCGCGTCATCGGGAGTGGGCACGCCAACGAAGAGCGGCGATTGCGATTTTCGTTCGCAACTCCCAACACATCGGCCTAGACTAGATCGCAAAATCACATTCGCAATCAGGGCCCCGTAATTTTTATGAAGCGTTGGAAAATAGGCTTATATATGTTTATATACCGCATAATATATATAATCTATTAGTTTTAAATTTTGATAATAGTTTCAGATTTATAATATAATTATGGATTGAGAAGGTTAAAAAATTCTTGTTTTCGGTTATGACTAATTATAGTTACAGTTGCTCCCAGGTAATGATTCAGGTAAAATGATTCATAAGGACAGTTTTGGATTCAAATTATAAAAAATTATCTATTTTTATCCTTTATTGACTAGAAGATATAGAACACGGAAAAGAAACAGCTCTTTTATTTATTATATTTTGTTATATATTATATTATTATAAACATTTTTATAACAATCCATAATATAATATAATTTTCTGAATATACTAACAGTTGTGGATCGGCTGCTATGTTAATTTAAATACATCCTTTACAATCAGTTTTTTCATTTTAGAGAAATTGTAAATATAATAAAATGTGATATTGTCCTTTTATTTATCTAAAAGTTCGAAAGTTTGCACTTGCACTGGACGGGCCGTATCAAAGCCGTCGGCGTTGGCTTCTTTTGAGTTACATATAAAGAAAATGTTTTTAAAAGAAAACAAGATAAAATAAACAGTTTTTTTTCTAGTTATCTGAACTAAGGTTGGCGGCAACCTTTTTTATCATAAATTTTTCGTTAGTATACCTACCGTCTAAAAGCACATTCGAATATTTTGAACATTTTATGTATTTTTAATTTCCCTTTTAAATTTATTCGGTCTGTTCTAATCAAAAATGTTTAAAAAAAAGAAACTAAGTTATTTGTGGATTTTTTTTTGGTAAGTAATTGATGAAAATTTTAAGTGCAATATGTGTGCAGCAAAAATATCATAAAAAAAACGCACTACAAATTTTAAAAGGCACATAGCATCGAAACACCCAACAGTTTCTTATTAAAAAAAATTATTCCGCTATTTATTCTGTTTTTTATTAGAAATTTTGGGATTGAGCTTCCCAGATTACAGCGTACCAATTTAAAAATATCAAAATCGCAATCGCAGGTTACAGTCGCAGCGATTTATAAATCACAATCGCAGTTTCAACTGCGATTGGAAAATCGCAGTTTTGCTCATCTCTAAAAATTATGATTTACTTAAAAAAATAAAAAATTTCCAAATTTATTATTTCAGTCAAATAACTATCTTTATTTTTTGTCAATAATGACATGCATTGACTATTTCTATTCTAAATATCTTGAGAACGGTTGCTCGTAGCGATTTTTACCAAGAGACATTTTTTACGTAGAAAGTCACGGAAATGTGTATTTTTTCACTCAGTAGTTTTATACAGATGCTGACGAAAAGTTATTACTCTTCAAAACAGTTCACGTAGGCGTAACACATGTATAGGGAAATTAAAATAACTTCCGTTGCACATCATAATACGACCACCAGCAAACTCCATAAGACGACGCATTGTGTCATTGATGACGTGCAACGGAAATTGTTCCAATTTCCCTATAGGTAATTTATTTTATTATGTATATCTTTTTTTTAATTAAAAACCTTATTGACAAAAAGACCCACTAGTGGTAAATACTTATTTTAAATATTAAAACGTATTTAAAAAAACTGGTGACAGTTTATATTTCATTTTTTTCTATTGAAAATACCCAAAAAAAAAGCTCATAAATAAACAAAATTCTCTATCCGTATATCAAAGCGACATCCCCCTATTTTGACTTATCTTACACCTACTCTATTTAAATTTTAATTCGCCCTTGTTTTGTCCCAATAAAAATTCCCTTTCCACATGGAAAGGGACTTTTTTCCATACGTCTTCCTATTCTCCAGGCTCCGATATTTCTTATATATTCGGAGAGATCTTTATCTCCCGAAACAAGAGGCGACAGCGCTTTTTATATTGGAAATTTTATTGTCTTTAAAAGGGTCTATATATTTCTTTTCTTTTTTCACCTTTCCTATCTTTCAATCCTTTAGGTTCTTCGGCCATATCAAAAATTTTATTTTACAGTGCTATTTTTATTTATTCTGTCAAAAAAGAAAACAAGTAGCAATACAATAGATTATACAGTGTTCCTTAACGATATGCTAATATTTATAGCAGTTTATAACAGCCATATAAGGTATACTCATCGGGGTCCTTTCTTGTTATTCAGACTATACCATACGATCGAAAGAAACGGCGTCATAAACGGCCGATGATGACAATCGATGATAATTTTGGGGGGTCAAGCCCTTGGCTTGAACTTTTCTTTATTTTTTAATGGAACTTACTACCAGTTGGTTTTAAGAAGGTTGTAATTTATTTATATTTGAGTAAAAATGATTTTAAATGGCGTATTTTAAAATACAAGAAAAATAGTATATTATTTTATTAGGAGTAAAAATGATACTCTTGTCTTCTGGCGAGGCTGTACGTTTGACGCCATACAGCCGAGGCACAAAATGTCATTTTTACTCCGAATAGAACATGCTATTTTTTCAAACGCCACAAATAAGTTTTTATACAATTTCAAACGTTCCAAATAATATAAAAAGATTTAAAAGTCATATATTGTATGTAATTATACCGGGTGCGTTTCAAAAGTGGCTCACCCCTATAACTTTTTTATTATTTCAGATAAAACAACGAGATTTGGTATGTTAGTATATGACATAAATTAGGATTGATTGGCATATTCAATTGTTTTCGGCCACTTCCGGTTTCACCAGAAATGACTACAACTTTTGATTTTTAAATAGCACCCTTGGTATTTTTTTACTTTATTCGATGGAAAATGACACTCTGAATAGAATGACATAACATATGTCAACTTTTGACATTTTCGCATATGGTTTATTTGAAATTGTAACATGAGGTTCATAATGACAATTTGACTCGAAATACCAAGTGTGTGGTATCAAATTATTCGTAAAAAAATCCTTTAACCCGCCGGGACAAGACACCAAAGACATTAGACAATCAAATCTAGTTTTCCAAGGCTCCTTGATTAAAAATTAGTGTTTTTAACACATCCATGGCGCTCTAGATTGAAATTTAAAATACTATTTTTTTCTAAGCGAAAATGTCAAAAGTTGACATATGATATGTCATTTTATTCAGAATATCATTTTCTATCGAATAAAGTAAAAATATACTAGGGGTGCTGTTTAAAAATCAAAAGTTGTAGTCATTTCCGGTGAAACAGGAAGTAACCGAAAATAATTGAATACGTCAATCAATCTTAATTTATGTCATATACCAACATACCAAATCACGATTTTTTGTCTGACAAAATAAAAAAGTTATAGGGGTGAGCCTCTTTTGAGACGCACCCGTTATATCGAGAAACTATGGTTACACTCGTTGAATTAGACACATATCTTAGTTTGTGTTTTGTGACGTTTAAAAAAAAATATGTTTTTGGAAATAGATTTGTGTGCCTGATGTAAACATTCTATTCTTTTTTAATCTTTAATTTTGATCATATGGTAAATCAAAAATCAAATATTTCTAAAGAATAATTTATTTAAATAAAAATATTACAGATAATAATTTTAACCTACCATAATAAACGATACAAAATAAATAAAATAAATATATTTCTTCCACAAATTTTCTACAGGAATCTGTATGCCGGACAGCTGTTACAATTTTGTGTATTCTGTATACACTGAACGACACACTGAATCCAATTTGCGTACTGCGGTACATTGAGGTAAACACCATATACACCAGCTTGACCGCAGTTCTTACCCCAAAGGACCAATCCAGCTAGGGTGTACTGAGTACCACTGTCAGCACAAACTAAAGGCGAACCACCATCTTGCTGTGAAATAAACATCATTATCATGAAGCGTATCAAATATCTTATTATATTAACAAAAAGTAGCTTTATGAACAAAGCCGATTAATAGAAAACTAAAACAAATAAATTGGGGAAAAATTTGCAGATTTGGCACTAGATCACTACACAGTAGAGATGGGTAGGTCCGCATGGATATAATCTGTGGCATCGGTAGGATACAGTGGCGGCTCGTGGTTATTATTGTAGGGAGGTCAATATCTAAAAATATGGCGCCGATTTTTTTAGGACTATAATCTGGACGCGCTCAACTAGTTTTTGGATGCGCCCAAATTTAATTGGTTTCTTACAAGGTACTTTTTTTTAGTTAAAGGAAAATAAATCTAAAAATAAATATAAATTCTGTTAAAATGAAACCTCCCTTACATTTGCAATTTCACTAAAAATCGAGACAATGTTCTTTACACAAATTTTCCACGGTAGGATTTAAAATACACATAAATAATAATGTAACACACAAAAATATAAATGCATATATACACATACACAAATCCAAAAGTTTTATTTCACATTTTTTTATATTTTAAGTCAATGCGGCGTTCTTTCTCTACACGTTTTTCGAAATTTAAGCAATTGTTTTCTTTTAACCGCACTATTTCACAAACTAAACACCATGTTGTCTATTTTAAAATATCTATTCCAGAATCAGTCAACCACAGTTCATCATTTATCCATAACCAGAAAATTATGAATTATTACCTACACTAATTTCGCGCTACACCTCAAACTAGATGAGATTTCTTTCGATATTAAAAATTTAAATATTGCTTTATATTGACTAAACCAAACATTATAGTCGATAAACGATACAAAAACCGAGGTTGTTTTATAATTTGAGTTGTTATAAACACCCAAACTGCCCAAACGGCGAAATTTTTCCAACGACTGAAATCCTTTTATGAATGACGCGGTCAATGGCCAATATAAACTAAATCTATCGCACCTTAACCCGTTATATTTTCTATACGTAGTATACCTTACCTTGTTGGCGTTACTAGCCGCGGCATTTGGACTTTAATACGTGCAAAACATAGCGGGAACGAAGAACAAAGTGAAATTTTGACCGGCAATAGAGAAAATGGGTAAAATAAAACGTTTTGAAGCGAAAATTGCAAAAATTGATGGTTTTTGGGAATAGTTTAAAATATCTTTATCTTATATTTTTTTATGTTACAAAAAGTACCGTATGATCGAAAAAAAACGGCGTCCAGTTGGCTTGGAAATGACGATCGATGACATTTCCCATATAATTTTACATATAAAATGACGAGAGCGATCTTCATTTCATAGCCATCGTTGACGCCGTTTTTATTCGATCATACGGTATAATATAAATAGGTTTTTCCTAATTTTCTTCTGATTTTTTTTTGGGGGGGGGGGGCATTGACCATTTGACCTTATGGTTAAGCCGCCCCTGGTAGGATATGCATCTATGGTGCCGGTACTGATGGATGCAGATACTACTTAATATCGACCCCTATCCGTGGAACTGCATTGCTGACAGCCAACCGGCCACGTCGTCAGCAGATAACGCAAACATAATGATGCAGCGAAATAAATCAGTATTGGAGAGTATTGGAATAAAAAAGGAATTGTAACTGCTGCTGAGTTGTATTTACTGTTTTTTAAGTTTACTCTAATTATCTCATAGTTAAATTAGTGTATTTATTAATAGTGAGTGTATTACCGTGCAAGCATCCTGTTGGGCTTGTCCCCCAGCACAGATCTCATTGGGAAAGTCCAAATAAGCTGCCGTATTGACTGATCCTAAAACGTTGTTGTAGGACGTCGTGCATTGCTGATTGGTAACAATAGGCACATGGACTTGTTTCAGAGTTTGGGTTGGAGCATCATTTGTTTGAAAACTTGTCTGACCCCAACCAGACACTATACAAGAGGAACTAGAAAAATAAAAATATATTCAAGCTTACATATGTAATCCCAATAATAAACGCAACAAAAATAATAAAAATAGACAATATATACTTTACAAAAGGAAGGTGTGCAAGATATACAAACCAGATGTAAACAATAAAATGCCAGGTCGTCATTTATTTATTAAAAAAAGTGTATTAACGACTGATTATAGTACCTATTCCAATATATTATAAAGATATTCTCCTTTTCCTTTTAGCATAAAAAATATACCTATTTATTTACACATTTTCTTTCTATATGAACCTGAAACTACGCCAATGCCTTGCACACTAAGGACATGTAATGCCCATATACGGGCTGCAGCAGAATTTGTTACGTTAGACGCCATCATATTGGAGCCTACGGATGAGTCACCACCTCGTCAACAGCGACAATTTTAGCGATTTTTAATAATTTGTTTTGTGTAATGAACTTTGTTTAAACTTTATTACAATGGTGATGTGTTCAGCTTTCAAGTGTAAAAGCCGCATTGATAAGAAAGAGCCAGGAGTTGCTTTAATTATTTTTTGAACTAAGGGAAAGAAAGTCGAGAAAAAAATCGGTTTTGAGTCCGCCATAGCCTACCAGCAAGATCTAGATACAATTGAACTCAATTGGCTTATCTTTTCAATACTTGCCTCGGCTGTTTCTCGTGGTGTCGTCTGTCTTTTAAAAACATTAATAATTTACAGTACGTCTAGTCTCCTGGATCTGTGTCTATGAAAGGAATGCGGACAAAAAACATTTAAATAAACAGCAATATATTCTATACGTCGATTTGACGAGTGCGTCACCGCAAATCGCTCCGCCCACTCATTTTATTGGCTACTTGCAAATTTGTCGAATTTTTATTGATGGGACGCGTCGTCTATTTTTTACGAAAAACATCGAGAGAATATCGTTTCCCCTCTCACGGATACCCCGTAGCTACAGAACGGACAGAGGTACTGTAAAAGCAAAAGCAAACCATTTTGAATTATCCACTTCATCTAAACCATGCAGTTCCTGATTTGCATTTCTTTTGTTCCCGCTGGAACTGGCCTATTAGATTACGCATTTTTTCTCAACTTTTTCTGTTTCCAAATACATACTATGAAATAAAAATCGCTGTCATTTTATATGGAAAATTATATGGGGAATGTCATCGATCGTCATGTCCAAGCCAACTGGACGGGAGGCCGACGGGACGCAGTTTTTATTTCGATCATACGGTATTATTGACCAGTAAATAAACAAACCCAAGAACAGTTAACCTAAACAAACCAATATCAGCTCACCACACTAAGATTCTGTCGCGCACGTCCCTGAAAATATGAGCGGCTAAACTAGAAATTTAGCAAGTGTGGACGCATTGTTTCATGTTACAATAGCAATGTTGCACAACATCTTTTGATCTTTACCGACTACAAATGGATAACATCTAGCAAGTTATATAGCATCGAAATTTGCTAAATATAACTAAAAAATATGTAACATGTTATATAACTTTGCTATATAGCAGTGTTATATAGCAAGTGTGGACCGTCCTTTAGACGCCATCATATTGGAGCCTACAGATGAGTCACCACCTCATCAACAGCGACAATTTTAGCGATTTTTAATAATTTGTTGTGTGTAATAAACTTTGTTTAAACTTTATTACAATGGTGATGTGTTCAGCTTTCAAGTGTAAAAGCCGCATTGATAAGAAAGAGCCAGGAGTTGCTTTTCATAAGTAAATAAACAGTCCACTCCACCTTTTTAGCGTTTTCTTATTGAATATGGTAAGTACTTTTCTGATACTATACGTACTTGATATGTGCTAATCGTCGATACTAGTTTTGTACCTTTTGTTAACATTTTAATAGGTTTTTTTTCGTAATTAATTAGTATGATACCATCGCCTACATCATAGGCGTAGTTAAAACATTTATCAAAAATATAAATATCCCTTCAAGCAGCTAAGTGAAGAAAAATATATGGCCACGGCACTGTTTGGAGCCATGGTAACAATTTGGTCTCGGGTGTTATATGTCCTTGGATTCATTAGTCAGTCTAAGGATTGTATTAAATCTGTCAAGTCAAACATAATAATGGTCAAGTCAAACTGTAGATAAATAAACGATTTGTTTACATTTTGATTGCAAAGTGTCGGATCAAACAAATCAATGTATACGGTTAGTTTATCTTTTAAACGTGTGTTTATGGTACTAGATTCTTTTGTAGGTAGGTACTTCTTTCGAGAATTCTCTTAAAAAAATCCGCTTTTACTGTGAGCCGTACCGTTGAATCAAAATACAGTGGCATTTAAGAAAAAAAATAGATTTTTTACTGTTTGTTTCACAGACTCGTGTAGGAATGAATCTCACACAAAAATGCAGGGGGGCATTATTTATTGTACACACACTTCCCGATTAGAGATGCCCATATATTTAAAATAAATCTAAACCTATCGTTTTATTGTGGTATAAACCTAAAGGTTTCTACGGTAGTAAATTTTATGAGATACTTAAAGACTCTTAAGGTCTTGCATATAAAGACGTCTTTATTTTTATATTATAGCATCCTAAATATTTATTTTTATTTTCTTCAAAACTATTAGGAAAAAGAAAATTTATTACTTCACTTATATATACAGGGTGGTCCGAACTGTATTCCGGAAACTTCAGCAGCATATTTTGCAGATAAAAATAAGTAAAAAAGTTCTTATAAATATATGTCCTAAAATGCTTAGCTTCGGAGATACAGGGTGTAGAAGTTTCATTTTTATTTCAATTTTTTCCAAATAATTTCTGAAGTAACATCAATATTTGGATGAAATTTGGTGTCTGGGAGTTTTTTGATATGAGAAATTCGTTTTTGATGTCAATATAACTCCTACTTGTAGAGGGCGCCACCCACATATTTTTAACTGGTTTGAAGAGTAATAACTTTTTGTCCGTACCTGTATAAAACTACTAAGTAAAAAAATATACATTTACGACTTTTTTAACGTAAAAAAGATCTCTTAGTAAAAATCGCTATGAGTAATAGTTCTCTAGATATTTAAAATCGAAATTATCAATACCTGGCTTCATTGACATAAATTAAACATTAGTTAATAGACGGAAATCATAAATTTGAAATGTGTTTGTGCCAAACCATCATCAATCATCATTTTTTCGAAGAAAATTTTATGAGTAATTTAAAAGAATAAAAATTTTCCAAATTTATCTTTTTAGTCAAATAACTATCTACTTAACATGTTTATTTTTTGTCAATAATGACATGTATTGACTATTCCCATTCTAAATATCTCGAGAAGGGTTGCTCGTAACGATTTTTACCAAGAGACATTTTTTACGTAAAAAAATGCGAAAATGTACTTTTTTTTACTCAGCAGTTCTATACAGGTACGGACAAAATGTTATTTCCCTTCAAAACAGTTAAAACACATGTAGGTGGCGCCCTCTACAAATAGGAGTCATAATGACATCAAAATCAAATTTCTCATGTCAAAAAACTAACAGACACCAATTTTCATCCAAATACTGACGTTACTGCAGAAATTATTTGAAAAAAATCGAAATAAAAATGAAACTTCTACACCCTGTATCTCCGAAACTAAGCATTTTAGGACATACATTTATAAGAAGTTTTTTACTTCTTTTTATCTGCAGAATATGCTCCCGAAGTTTCCGGAATACAATTCGGACCACCCTGTATATTCTCTTAATCAAAATATTTTAGGAAAGAAAAATAAATTAATTATAAATATATAAACAGTTATTTTTTTATTATAAATATATAAACAGTTATTTTTTTATTATAAATATATAAACAGTTATTTTTTTATTATAAATATATAAAGAGTTATTTCCCATGGACTGAACGCCTTATAAACGTTTCCATTTTAAATGAACTTAATATTACTAACAGGGTTTCCTGTAAAATCCGACTAAAACAATTAAAATATTTTGGACATATAATGAGGAAAAGTCCGGAAAATATGGAAAGATTCATAATTCAAGGCAAGGTGGAGGGACGTAGACCACGTGGCCGATCTCCAACTCGATGGATAGACCAGATCACGACTAGCTGTAGCAAGCCGATGCACGATGTCATCGAGTTGACAAAAGACCAGAGAGAACACTAATAACTAAAGTGAGAGAGACAGATCAACGTTAATTTTTGAAGACTGTGTCAGTGGCGCGGCCTTTGGCGTCTAACCCGAACTATGAGCGCATTATCGATATAGCATATATAGTATAGCATTCATACCTATATACTGGCGCCAAAATTTTAAAATTTGTATATTTGAACCGAATCTTAATCTTTCAAGTTTATAATAAGAAATCTTCGTAGTTTTTTTAGATTATTTTGTTGACAACGAAAATTTATTATTAGACTTTAAAGCATTAAAACCTATAAATAAAATACTGTGTAGGAACATAATAATTTATTTAACTCCATACTCTTTGCCATACTCCAACTCAAGGCTGCAATCTTCAATATCTTTTTTATCTAACTTGGTTGGGAGTGAACAGGGAAGCACGGTTGGGAGCTCGCACAGAGTATCAGTAGGTATCCCGTAGATATTCAATGCTTTTGATAGTCTTTATTCTATAACAAGAACCTAGCAGTTGAAGAAAATAATTTGTATTACTGGAAATAATACTAGGTATAATACCTAGTCGTTCCATAGATATCAGAAAAAAATGTGATGTTTTAAATTAAAAAAATTAAATTAGCAATGTACGATTATTATGTGCACTCACTATTACTATTAGGTATGTTAAAATAATTACCGAGATAAAACTTACCTTTAAAGGAAACGTTTTGTCTACAAAACAAAAATTACAAAAATGCCGAATAATCGTGGAATCTGAAATAATCAATAATGACAATAATCTTCTCTTCTGACAAGCTAAAAGAACAGGCACATTCAGTTAAAAACAATTTATTACTCCGATTATCAACAGATTTTAGTTATCTCCTTCTAGAGCTAAGAAATAGAAAAAGCTACTGACAATCTAATTAATCCTGTCAAATGTTTAACTCGCAAAGTTGAAAACTTCCTTTTTTGACCGTCTAAACGCTATGCGCGTCTGGTATGCGCGGTGACAAAATAAACTTGTCTACGAAATGTCCTATTCCACAAGCCCTCTCACTTTAGTTATTAGTTTCTCTCTGCAAAAGACAGAGGCGCATGCAGAAAAATCATCCATTATGTTACGCTGACCACTATACTCCCTAATGGGGGTCAGGACTGAAGAGAGAGAGAGTTATTTTTTACATCAACAAAATTCACCTTCTTAACAGCATATAGTTGCGATGAGTTTTTTACAGCTATATATTAAGCTATCTTGTACCACTTCGCTCTAAAGTCTGCTAGTAAACATTTTTAAGCTTAAAATATCACAACACTATTTATTTCAACCAAAAAATCGTAATACAAAATTAAAGTGTCAAAACAAATGACAATGTCAGGATATAAATAAATAAATGAGGCAACTTGACATTTCTTACAGCAGAGATACCACCTGAAACCCCAGCGCGATATTTAAATTCCAGTTAGTTAGCACGGCGCCGAATATGTCCATGGTTGGCAACAATGAAATTAAAAATCGCGCCCTCGATTACGTACGATATTTCATATCAATTAAACTTTGAGTTTACCAAACCACCAAACCAAACCAAAACAACTGTGACTGGCATGTCACCTCTCCTTAGATAGACTTTACATTTTCTACATTTATACAAAAGGCAGCATAAAAATATTAGAATTAATTCAATTTTATTTTAGAATTACCTTGGGGAGCCTATAAAACTTCTCCCAGCTTGGGGTAGACATATGGGCAGAACATTTCCTCCCAAATTGACCGGAGTGGCCAGTCTCAATATGGCCACGTCATTTTTCAAGTAAGTCTGGTTGTAGTTACTGTGAATCCAAGCCTGTTGCACTTGTGATGTTTGGGTGTTCACAAATGACGTGTTGTATACTCCAAGACTCACACTTATACTCGTCCTAAAGCGTACAAAACCAAACAATGAAATTTAGTATACAAATTAACTAAAATAACTGGTTAATGTGAAAACATTAATATAAATACCTGGCATTAACCAAAAGAATTTATAGTTTACAAACTAACTGGCTAGTTTGAAAGCTATTCGGTTACCCGCTATTTTGCAAAAAGAGGCAGATTCTTTTAATATAACAATGTTTTTAGTGAGTGTGTATAAAGGTACATTCAGGCTGAGAGCTCGAGCGTCGCGTCGCGTTTGCGTTGTGTCCGCCCCATTGAACTCGAACCCCGACGCTCAGCGGACGCTAGCGCAACGCCAAACGCGACGCACAGTGGTCTGAGAGCGGCAGAAACCCTATTTTCCGAAGTTTCAGAAAAAAAATTATATGTTACATTTTTTAAGTTTATATATTTATACTAATACGTTTGAAAGATTTTTGCCTTCAAAAAACGAATCCACTATCTACCATATACTTTTAAACTCGGACACACAATACTATCCACTTTACTTAGAAATAAACGCTCGTAATATGAGTCAATTAGTATTATTCAAGTGGGGGGTAATCGAATTTAAGTATTTTTCCTGAGTTAGTTCAAGTATAATGTGCTCAGAAGTTTTGTCAAGGCTATCCTTTTCTATTTCTTCTACTATAATTTTTCAAATAGTATGGTTATTCATATTGTTGGGGTTTTTTCAAGTTCAGAAAGGTATAACTAGCTTGCTCCAACATTCTCCGTGACGTATCAAGCATAAAAATATTATTTAGACTTTACTTAAATAGTATCATTTAAATTTAGCTGCCGTCACCTGCCGCTCTTGTTTATGTATCGAAGATAAGTGGTAAGGTTGAATAAGGTTGAGTATTTTGAATACATTTTTGGACCCCACTTTAGTTTCTTGTTGTTTGTCACAAAATGGAGTTTCGAGTGTTCAAACCGCGAGTTAGTAGAAATAATTTTAGAAAATGGCCGGAATTTAACACAAATTGGGGAAAGAATAAAATTACCGAGCAACTTACTCTCGACCAGCTCGATGTTATAAAGAAGTATTTAGGTCAAATATTTTTACCACATTTTAATAAATGGTGGCAAGAATCTAATCGCACAAAAAAACGTTTTATACCAGATATAGTAAGTGGCTGGAACACGTGGTAGATGCACGGTACATTCACAGATGAAGAACCCTCATACTCTTCTGCGCAAGTCGGTCGACCTGAAAAACGCTTTGAAGATTGCTCAGAACGGACCTAACGTGCAAAAATCAAGGACATTTTAGACAATGTTTCATATAAATTAATAATAGCTGCATCCAAGAAAATTACAGGACAAAATGAGGTTATTTCATACCATCCAGAGACAGCTTTGGCCTTGATGGTTGATACCTCGTTATCAAAACATAATTACGGTATTCTTAAGCAATCAGCAATAGAATTAGGAAGTGACAGTTTCCCATCGTATGAGCGTATTTTATCATCAAAAAAACTTTGCTATCCACCTGACGTAGAAATAACAAAAACGTTTGCCAGAGTAAATTTGCAATCATTGCTCATTGTTATTTTAAATTTGTAGTGATTGTTCACCCTATATCATACTCTCAAACTTGCTAACTTTTTAATATTCATATAATATTATGTAGTAATACTGGCTATATAATTTGACGCAAGCATTACTATATCGACACAACAATTTTTGCCACTTTTGACTACTTTTCGCCATTTAAGACTACTGTTAAATGTCATATATTGACAGATGATCACCATTTCAAATCATAAAATTTGCATTTTCAAATATAAATATATGTACAGGATGTTTTATAAGAAAAAAGTGACTGTGTCAATATTTGACATTTGAAAACAAAGTATAAATTAAATATATATCTAAAATAAAGTACTTAAACCTCTTATTAAGTATACCAGATATGATTCGAATATCATTTGTCATTTCGAAGTTATTGAATTAATACCGTATAACCATATACCCTAAACCAATGTACGACGCTGTCTGCCTGAACGGTCTAATTTAAGTTAAGTGAATTGATTCTATTTCGACACGCGGACGCGACGCTCAACGCTCTCAGCCTGAATGTACCTTAATACAGTTCATACCAAATAAACTTTTATTCACGTGATTAAGCTTAGCCGGCACAGCGTTGCCCACTTTTATATATTTTCTTTTAATCAAAATATTTTAGAAAACAAAAATAAATCAATTATAAATATATAAACAGTTATTATTTACATCAACAAAACTCACCTTCTTAACAGCACTCAAGGGACATAAAGGGCCATTACTACCGCTTTCCCGTTCAAAATATTTTAATAAAGTCGCGATGAGTTTTTTACGGCTATTAAATCTTGTATAATTTCGCACTAAAAGGGGTTCTAAAAAGAACAATGTTCGACTGCAAGGTCTGCTAGTAAAACATTTTTAAGCTTAAAGTATCACAACACTATTTATTTAAACCAAAAACTCGTAAAACAAAACCATAGTATAAGGAAACTAGTAGTTTTACTCCTTGTCAAATCTTTTGTTCTTTTTCTGCCAGTTTATATGACTTTGTTCTCGCCTCCCGTGACCACTGACGTAGGTGTATAGTCGTGGTCTATTAACTAGGCAATGTATAGTTTGGTATAGTCGTGGCACTCGCCATAGTTCCACAGATATGTATTTAGGAAAATGTGAGTTCACAAAATAAAATAAAAAAATTGATCATCGAGTAAAAACCTGCTTGAAAACAGAATATTAGTGTAGGTAACAATTCTTCTGTATCTAAAAATCTTCTGATGGGAAGAAATGCGGAAAAAATATATAACGACATATTTTTATATTATTATCTATTTCAGAGATTTTCTACAACACTTTTTTAATTTAAAACAAGTTTAATTTTCTGTATATAATTGGATTCGGCATAAAATTCTGCATATAGTATACTGTCTTTATTTAAAGCACACTGCGGTGTTACCATTCTATTTCTTATTTACTAAAACTTTGGTTAAAAACATTATACCGGGTGTTGCATCGTCGGACGGGACATAGGAAATCCCATGTAAATTTTAATGGGGTCAATTATTGACTTCCCTAACTATTTTAGAGAATAATTCTATTTAAGTTTATTGAAGAGCACTAAAACTCACATTCAAAAGAATAACTTTAGATATTTTTGATTAGCCCGTTTACGAGTTAACTCCGATTTCTTTTTAAATATTTCTCCTTTCTTATGGCCCTGTATTTACTTATGAGCACCAGTCAAGGTGAAAGATAACTGTCAAATGAAGTTGTCATTTCAGAAATTTATCTATTTAGTGCTTTATTAATATTGAAAACTCATTCCTACATCGAAAATCTTAAAGATGTATTTATAAATACAAATTAATATGAAATAAAGTAAAATACAGTAATCAATTACAAGGTTAATTATAGTATTATTACAATATTCAATAACTTATTAATTTTGGTACTATTAAATTGTCAGAACTTTAGGATTTAAGAAGATGTTCAAATATTCCTCCATCGACTACTAGACAATAACCCAGGCGATCATAAAATATTCTTCTTACATTCGCTAGTTGGTAAATTGAAAATCTATTGCATTCGGCAGAAATAGCATTTTTTAACTCGTCTAGATATGGGTATTTTTTATCCTTGTATATCCTGTTATTTAAATGGCCCCAGAGAAAGAAATCATTTGGCGAAATATCAGGAGACCTTGCTGGCCAATTTACTGTATGATTTAGGCCAATAACGTTTCCGTTAAAACTATTGTCTAAATATTCCCGAACAGTCAGGGTACTATGTGCTGGGCAGCCATCCATTTGGTACCAAACTTCTTGATTTGCCCTAGCGGCATCATGTAAAGCAGGTAAAATATGATTTTCGAGTAGTTCCAAATAATATTCTGCATTTAAATTTCGCGTAAGAAATAATGGCCAATATTGTGTCCGAATATCCCTGCCCAAACATTTACTTTATATTGCGTCCTTGTTTCGACAAAACTGTGTTGGTTTTCTTTGTTCCAATATCGATAATTTTGAACATTGGGTTCATTATTTAAGGTAAACGTGCATTCGTCAGTGAAACGTATGTTTTTTAAAAATTCCCTATCCGTGTTTGCTCTTTCCATCATATCAAAACAAAACGCCTGCCACCGTATTTCGTCCCCATCTCGTAGCTCTTGGTGCTTTTCATATTTGAAGGAATAGTATTTATGTCGTTTCAAAATTCGAATCGCTGTAGTGTGATATATTCCTATTTCATCCTCAAGTTTCCTTGTGCTGTTCTTTCCATCATTCTCTTCCACGCACAATAAAACTTCCAAGTCGGTGCAATACAATCATTTCTTGCATCTTCTCTTTGTTCCTGCCTTGCTTCACATCTGCAGTTATTTATTAGGGCACCTTTGGTCTCAAATCTCTGAATATTCCTTGCGATTGTAGATTTTCCAGGTATCGGTCTATTCGGATACAGAGCAGCAAACATGTCCGACACCTTTTGATAACTATTTCCTTGATAATACCATTTAATCATCAATACTTTTTCTTCGGTAGTGTAATTTATGGCTAATATTTTCGATGTAGGTATGAGTTTTTAATAATAATAATAAAGCACTAAATAGATAAATTTCTGAAATGACAACTTCATTTGACAGTTATCTTTTACCTTGACTGGTGCTCATAAGTAAATACAGGGCCATAAGAAAGGAGAAATATTTAAAAAGAAATCGGCGATAACTCGTAAACGGGCTAATCAAAAATATCTAAAGTTATTCTTTTGAATGTGGGTTTTAGTGCTCTTCAATAAACCTATATAGAATTATTCTCTAAAATAATTAGGGAAGTCAATAATTGACCCCATTAAAATTTACATGGGATTTCCTATGTCCCGCTCGACGATGCAACACCCGGTATACGAAAAGTGGTAAAAAACTAGAGTGAATATAACTTTATTAATACTTAGCTATGTTTTCTTAAATATGAAGGATACCAGAATAAATTCGTGTAGAAAAATATACCTTATCGTATACAGGGTATTTTTATGGCGTTACCAAAATCGTAAAATTTAAATTGTTGTATCTCATTTTTTTTTAAATGCAACACCTTGTATATTATTTTTCTTTCAGATGTAGAATTTTTGACAGGTGAACATTTTTTGTATTTAAAGCGTTCTTAAATTTTTAGCCGTTTTGCAAATATTTTCTGTATTTCATTACATATATGGGATTTTCAACGATAAAATATTAGACACAGATCATATTAGGTGGCTTTGATAAAAAATTACTGTTGAAAGAGCCATATGTAATATAATACTGCGAATATCTGCGAAACCGTTAGGTTAGGTTTCTAAAAATTTAGAAACACTTTAAATAAAAAAAAATGTTCACTTTTTAATTCTGCATCTGACAGAAAGATATTATACAGAATGTTGCATTTAAAAAAATTGAGATATACCATTTTAAATATTCCGATTTTGGTGACGCGACGCCATAAAAAATACCCTATATAGAATGATGTAAAATAATTAAAAAACTAACTTTACCATAATTTTTTTGTGACACCCTGTATATAACAAAATATTTTAGGATACGCTTAAATATAATAAAATATTTTAAAATACGCCCCTTTATAAACCTTGAAACATATGAATAAATGCCCACATGCTAAAAAAATAATAACTTTTAATTATTTACATAATATCTCAGCTTCTAAAATAAACAAATATAATTAAATGTTTATTGATAATTAGGTACTATCAGCTTGCCGATTTACATCCGATGGAAATCTAAAAAAAAACTCAAAGAACAATTTTTTGAATTATTACTACAATTAATAGCAGCACACGGTAAGGCACTTATTTTTTGTCAATCCGTCTCTGTGCTGGGACGCAATGCTCGAACCTCGCAGCTCGACGGACGGAATTCAACTGAAACACTTTGGAATCTACCGATATTCGACAGATTGCAAAAACTGGCAGAAAATATTTGCGAGAGTGCAACTACTCTTTTCCTTAAGCTATGACAAAACTAAAGTGTCAAAACGAATGACAATGTCAAGAAATAAATAAATAAATGCTGCAACTTGACATTTTTTACAGCAGAGCTACCACATGAATCCCCAGCACGAAATTTAAATTCACTTACTCATGTACACCCTGTATAATTTCTACAGATGCTTTTTCTTTATTAGAATAAGCATTTTTCTAAAATTATTTTATTTTTCTTTTGTAAAAGTCGACAAACAAATTAACAATTAAAACTGTAACGAAAAAAAAATACGGTTTTCGAAGTTCTTTGTTAAAATTTAATGACGCAAATCAAAAAGAACTGAGAGTATTTTGTGAACGCAGCCACCTACAGTTTTTTTTATAAATAGATAAAATAATTCGGCATTTAACAACAGCAAAACTCTTCAAGCCCTAAGGGTACTCGAAAAATCAAAATAATTTCCAATATAAAATTGAACAGAATACCGAAATATCGTGATAAATGATAGAAATACCGAGCAAAAACTATATATTTTCAAGGACTTAAAAATAAAATATTCTTGTTTATTATTTAGGACAGAGAGTTTTAAGTTTTTGTATTTTTTACGGGAGAAAAAATATTATTTATTATAAGTATAATAATATATATATTATTTTAATAGTAATAATAATTATATTATTTTTATTATAAGTATGTCCTAAAATGCTTAGTTTCGGAGATAGAGGGTGTAGCAGTTTCATTTTTATTTCGATTTTTTCCAAATAATTTCTACAGTGACGTCAATATTTGGATGAAAATTGGGTTCTGGGAGTTTTTTGACATGAGAAATTTGATTTTGATGTCAATATGACTCCTACTAGTAGAAGGCGCCACCTACATATTTTTTAACTGGTTTGAAGAGTAATAACTTCTCGTCCGTACCTATATAAAACTACCGAGTAAAAAAATGTACAATTACGACGTTTTTTACGTAAGAAATGTCTCTTACAGGCAATTAGATGCATATGAAAGCATCAGAATTAATAAATGTAAAGATAGTATGAACAGAGACAACGGTCCAATTCCTTCAAGTTCTTTGTTCCTACTACTCTAGTGGCGGAAACTGTTACGCTCAGTTGGCTCTGACTCGGTTGGCTAGTTTTTGCCACGCCCACTCGGTGCCCACTGGGCGAGTATATAAACGCTCAACTTGTAGATTGTTCTTTAGTTTATAATCATCTGCTGATGATGCTAACATGGTTAGCGAAACGCGCGTCCAGTGTAAAAGTAAAAGTGTTTTGGTGTATTGTGGTGATTTAGTGTTTTTATTTTGCTGTTTAACACCAAAGGTTCCAACCCTCAACTGTAAATGTCTCTTGGTAAAAATAGCTACGAGTATTGAGTTTCGAGATATTTGGAATCGAAATTATCAATACCTGTCATCGTTGACATAAATTAAACATATGTTGACTAAATAGTTATTAGACTGACATCATAAATTTGAAAGTTTTTGTACCAGAAGTTCAACAGAAACTGTTTTGTCATCATTTTTTTGCAGACAAATTTATGATTAATTTAAAAAAATTAAAATTTCCCAAATTCATTATTTCAGTGAGATAACTATCTACTCAACGTGTTTATTTTTCGTCAATAATGTATTGTCTATTTCCATTCTAAATATCTTGAGAACGGTTGCTCGTAGCCACTTTTACAAAGAGATATTTTTTACGTAAAAAGTCACAAAGATGTATATTTTTCCCTCGGTAGTTTTATACAGGTACGGACAAAAAGTTATTACGCTTCAAAACAGTTAAAACACATGTAGGTGGCGCCCTCTACCAGTACGAGTCATATTGACATCAAAATCAAATTTCTCATGTCAAAAAACTTGAGACACCAATTTTCATCCAAATATTGACGTTACTTCAGAAATTATTTTGAAAAAATCGAAATAAAAGTGAAACTTTTACACCCTGTATCTCCGAAACTAAGGATTTTAGGACATACATTTATAAGAACTTTTTTAATTATTTTTATCTGCAGAACATGCTGCCGAAGTTTCCGGAATACAGTTCGGACTACCCTGTATACAGGGTGTCCCAATATTCCGTGGACATAAAACTACTACGTATTTTTGGAATCAAAATAAGTTCATTGGACACAATCTACCTCTGTAAAAAAGTGCTTCGTTTATCTGTTAGGTTCGTTTGTCTGTTAAGCAAAACATATTCACCCAAAATCTCATTCAAATCGGAATAACGGTTCTTAAAATATTTGAAAAAATGTGTTATTGAAAAAATGTCCTCTAGCAGACAAATAAAGCACTTGTATAGAGGTAAATTGAATTGAATGAACTTATTTTGGTTCCAAAAATACGCAGTAGTTCTATTTCCACGCAATATTGGGGACACCTTGTATACTAAATAAGTCTGATTGTCTAACACATACACGTGAACATCAAAAAATATGATTCATGCTCGGTAAATATTCGGTATCTTCTTTTATTTTCTGAACGCTGTTTTTTCGCATGCAGAAATCTGATCTCAAAAAGCACTAATGTCGTATATTTTTCAAACGCAAATGGCGCAGCGCAAAAAAAAAGTGGCATAGTTAAAAAAAGCAGAAAAAGCTATTTTGTTCGCAGAACAACAATATGAAAGCTTGCTAGCGCTTCCACTTTGTCGCAATTCCGTAACCTTTCTGTCTAACTAAATTATTTTAATGAAATGCTCCAGAACGCATTGCACTTTCCATTCAAGGCTTTGTTAAAATAGCACTCTTAGAATTAGAATTTAGAATGAGTGGGAGGGGGGTTAATCACTTCGACCTTACAGATCCATTGTGTCCCCCTTTCTTGAATCATAACTCATCATACAGTCCCAGGGCTTTGACAAAAGCCAGTATCTGGGACGGTTTTATAGAGGGTAGTTCTCCATCTCCAATATCAGTCGTACCAAAATTCATGGCACGAATGGTTGTCCTCTCGGCGCACTCAGTGATGAGGTGTACTGGTGTTTCCCCATCTTCCCCACAGAATCTGCATTCGCCGTTTCTTCTTAGTTTCAATCTACTGAGGTGTTCATTGAGGAGACAGTGTCCTGTTAAAAACCCCGTGACAATCCGAAGATTGTTCTTACTCAGACCCAGGAAGATCTGTGATTTTTATTGATCATAAGCCCTCAGAAACTTCTTCGAGTGTCTTAGACCATTGCAAGATTTCCATTCCAGGTTGCGGATAGAATCTTCCAAGTTCTTGAGTTCCGCCTTGAGTTGGTTACCACTTGGAAAGCAGAACGGTTCTGGTCCAGTTAGTGGAGTGTTCGCTCCTTTCCTAGCTAGATTATTTGCTTTTTCATTGCCTTCTATCCCTTGGTGAGCAGGCACCCAGTGTAGGAGGACTTTGTTTTCTTTGCCTAATTTATTCAGCTTCTCTATGCATTCTTTGACCAATTTCAAATCGATTGATACTGAGTTGATCGCCTTTAACGCTGCTTGACTATCAGATAAGATGGCTATT
Source organism: Sitophilus oryzae (assembly GCF_002938485.1). Lineage (NCBI taxonomy): Eukaryota > Metazoa > Arthropoda > Insecta > Coleoptera > Curculionidae > Sitophilus > Sitophilus oryzae. The sequence goes on from NW_022146414.1 coordinate 745,897, forward strand.
TCTTGTTTCCGATAGTTCCTATCTAAGATAAGTTGTACGCATCTCTCGATAGCGTAGATTTCTGCCTGTAGGATACTAGGGTAAGTGCCCATTGGTTCGGAGTAATTAGCTCTCGGCGCAAACACTCCGATCCCTGTTCCCGTATTGGTTTTGGAAGCATCAGTATACCAAGTTATGGTATGGTCTTTTAACTGCTGGGCAAGCGTTTCGCTCTTCCAATCCTTCTTATTGCTCAATACTACATTGACATGTTTGTCAAAGTTGTACGTTCTTGGCATATCGTCCACTGGGAGTTGCAGGAGTGGTATTTCCTTTTTGAGGGTGTTCCAAGCCCCTGATCTGACAATTCTCCCAGTACTAATTCCGTTAGTGACCATTCTAATCATTGTCGCATTGGCATATCTACCAATAACAATGTGCAGTGGTGTTAGATCTAGAATGACCTCCATTGCTGCTGTTGGACAGGTTCTCATGGCTCCTGTGATGCAAACACATGCTAGTCTCTGGACTTTGCATAGGTTTAGCCTTGCCGTCCGTTGCTCTAGTTTTGTGAACCAGGCAACTGCTTCATAAGTAATCATGGGTCTTACTATCATGGTATACATCCAGCGCAAAATGTTAGGGGAGCAGCCCCATCTATTTCCGGCCAGTCTTCTGCATATCATGAGAGCCTTTATGGCTTTGCTGGTAGTGTTCTTAATATGCCTGTTCCACAGGAGTTTACTGTCCAGGGTTATTCTCAGGTATTCAACTTCCTGTGTTGGCAGTATTTCCTTTCCATCTAGTTGGATTCTTTTCAAGTTTTTCAGACTTCGCCTTCTGGTGAATGGCACTATCGCGGTTTTGTCTGAGTTGATACTCAGCCCGACAGTCCTACACCATCTCTCAGTGATACGGAGTCCTCTTTGGATAATATCACACAAGGTGCCTTCATGTTACCCCGAGCGATCATGACTATGTCATCTGCATACCCAATGCAGTGTATTCCCGCTAGAGTTAATTCATCTAGTAGTTCATCCACCACCAAGCTCCACAGCAAAGGGGAGGTTACTCCACCTTGTGGAGTTCCTTGCGTTGTTTTAACAGCTACAGTTTTGGTGCCCATCTGAGCCTCTGCTGTTCGTGTTGACAGCATTTCCCAAAACCAGCGAATAATAGTTCTGTTCACCCCTCTTGTTTCTAGAGATCGCCTGACCACCTAATGTGGTATATTGTCAAACGCCCCCGCAATATCCAAAATAGCACTCTTAAGATACTCTGAAATTCGGTAGATATATGCAATTAAATTATTTTTAATAATTTAATTACAAATAAGTAGTATAAAACTTGATTTTTATGCGTCCCTTATTCGTTGATACGATGCCGATTAGTAACGGGAATTCCCGGTTCTTTCGGTACTTTCGGGACTCTGTAATAATAATTAAGAACATATTTTTTGTTACGTACGAAGGTCTTTTGATACTTTCTAGCGGTCGAAATCAAACTCTTCTAAATAAGTAGTGATGCCATCCCTTACTGTTCTTACTTCTGAAGTTTCTATAATGTTTATTAGCAGTTATTGAAGTTTAAATATGTTATTTTATTATTTAGTATAATATTGCTAAATGTATTAGTTATATTTTTTTGTGTTATATTTTTATAGGCATTTGCATGTTTAATTGAAAATGTATAATTTTTTTTTCAAATTTAAGTTGGTATCGAGGTTGGTTGATGTTGTATGATGTAATTTTTAAGCTACCTAAGTGTTATCATTTTTTTTTCGCTTGTGTTCTTGTTTACTTTCTCATGACTTAATAATTTGATATTATTTTCATTGAAAATCTCAATTTTATATCCATTTTACTTTGAAAAACCATCCCTTGATTTCTAATTGATGAACAGCACCACCATTGAACAAAAATTAGTCAGTACCGAAAGTATTGAAAAAACGGGAAATCCCGGTTCCTAATAGGCGCGGTACCGAAATTTCCGGTTCCGAAAACACTAATGCCGATGGTCCGATGGCTCTCTGATTGGTCATAGCGTTTTCGCGCCACTTTTCATCCGTAAATTTTTTACTCCAGCCCGTCAACGGAGAAAGATCGTACGGTAACGGACGTTTTGACACTTTTTTGACAAATTTAATCTAACCTTAATAAAAATATAATAGTACAAGAGCTAGCAACGTCGGGAAAACGAGAATTTTAAGAAAGCTGGTTCTTTAATATATCTTTTGCTATGCTTAATTAACCAAAGTGCGGGCCGTCTGGCTGCACCGTAGACTACTGCGATTCACTTCTGCACATCACATCCGTACAGGATATCCCATTTTCGTGTGTTTTATGGGATTTCTCGTTTATAGTAGAGATACAATGATGCCATTTTCACATTACTTTGCTACATTTTTATGAAACTAAATATGCTACACATATGTTTGTCCTAGCCTCCTTAGTTCCTGAAATACAGGGCAAATTTGTGATGCGTAGTAGTGAACAGATGTCGAATACAGATATGATGCGCAGTAGTGAACGCAAGGTCTACCGGAGCCAAACGGTCCACATTCTGTTCAGGAGAGTATAACCAAATACATATTAAAGAACCAGTTTTCTTAAAATTATCTCTCGAAAACGTTGCTGGCTCTTAGACTATAACTATAACAGCGAAATCATTATGGAAATGAAAATATAAAATGACACCAATCACAAGCAAATCGTACATCCGATGAACGGAGGCGTGAAAATGAAATAGATTTAAAAAGTGCGTAATTTTCTAACCAATCGAAGTCTTTAAATTGAACCAATAAATTTAAAACCGTATCACTATCGTATCATCGGATAACGGATGCACGAAAATCAAGTTTAACATAGTATCACTTACAAAACACCCTATAAATGTTGATTCCCTTGAAAGTGTCAAAATATACGTTTCTTGCGGTATAAACGGCTGTATCTTTTTTAGGTTAACTTAGAAGTTTCAAAGAACTGTAAACTTGAGTGTATGCTTTTAATTTCAACTCGGTATTGACAGACAGACAATGTTTTCAATATTATTTTTAATAAAATCTAATGAATTAAGAAAGAGAGGGTACATTTTTAATGGACTGTGTTAAGGACGATCATTCATTCATTCAGTACAAATAATACGGCAGAGAATTTGCTTTTAAATGAAGCTAGATTCTTGAAGGAACATAGAGTACGGTATGTGCCCCAGTTCGTTTTATGTGTTAGTGGAGAGATTTTACTATCTCGTAATTAAATAATGTTCAACTTTACAGAGCGTACCTCTTAAATACTAAATAGACATGTCAGATATTTATTAATAAAGATAAAGATTATAAGTAGGTATAAGTAGGTATATTGTAGGAAGTAAACATTGTTTTCAATATTATTCTCAAATTGGTAGTTAGTCGAATCGTATGTTCTCTAATGCGGGGTTTACACGGGATGATTTTCGCCGCACGATTAGGCCCTTCAGCGAAAATCGTTCTTGTAAATATCAAATCGACTATACATTAAGTGACTAAAATCGCAACCGCCAAAGTAGGATACCATCCGACATTTGCCACGCGATCATTGGACGCAAGAACGGGTGACTAAAATCGACTGTGAAAATGCTTCAGTTCTAGTCGATTTCTCGCCGCATGAAAGTCAAAGCTGGTGTAATGTTTTCCTTTTCTTCTTTCTTTGCTCTTTAAGAAATTCCTGAGCAATTAATTCACTAATTATTTTAATGCAAGCACATAAAGCACCTGCTCTGCTTAACATTTTCAAAAAAATATAGGCTGAGTCGCTTAGGATTTCAGTGGACTGTGTAAATGGGGAAGCTATGCGGCTTTGGCAAGGCGTTGTCGAAGCAACTTGCCGCACGGCGAAAATCGACTCGTGTAAACCCCGCATAATATCACAGGATCGCCATGCATCACAGGATCCATGAGAACCTCAACAACAGCAGTGGAGGTCGTTCTAGGCCTAACACCACTGCACATTCTCTAGATATCCTACTGTGACATGATTAGAATGGTCATTCACGAAAACAGTTCTAGGAGAATTGTCTAGCTCAGGAGCTTGGTACACCAGTAACTTTGAGAAAAGTCTCACTGTATTATTGAGCAAGAAAAAGAATTGTAAGAGAGAATCGTTTGCTCAGCAGTAAAAAGACACATAACGTTGTATACTGATGCTTACAAAACTAAAGCAGAAACAGGGATAGAAGCCCAGCATCTTTCAGGCAGAAATCTACGCTATTGAAAGATGCGTACAATTTATCTTAGATAGGAACTATCGGAAACTATAAATAGCCATCTAATCCGATAGTCAAGCAGCCTTAAGAGCGATCAACTCACTAACCATCATTTCTAAGTGGGTCCAAGAATGTCTAGAGAAACTTAACAAATTATGCAAATAAAATAGAGCCCTTCTACTTTGTGTGCTACACCACCAATGGATAGAAGGTAATGGAAAAGCAAACGATCTAGGTGGAAAAGGAGCGAACACTCCACTAACTGGTCCAGAACCGTTCTGCTTCCCAAGTGGAAAGCTACTTAAAGCAGAGCTCAAGAACCTGGAAGACTCCATCCGTATCCTGGAATGGGAATACTCCAACGGAGAAAAGACACTCGAACAAATTTCTCAAGACTTACGATCGAGAGAAATCTCAAAATTTTTCTTGATTAAAGTAAGTTCAGGCAAGGGTTAGGTACAAGGGAAGCGATAGTTGCAACACAGGTGCTTGTCCAGAACTGATACGATCAGAGAAAGGGTGTGTGCCTGTGTTTCATAGTCTATGAAAAGGCATTCGATCGCGTGCAACACCACAAATTAATGCAGCTACTCAAAAGGCTTGATATAGACCAAAAAGACATACAATGCATCGGAAACTTGTACTGGAACCAAACAGCATAAATAAAATTGGCCAATACCATGTCCAATCCCATACAAGTTAGAAGGAGGGTGCGACAGGGTTGCGTGCTGTCTCCACTCCTATTCAATTTGTACTTAGAGGCTATTTTCCAAGAGGCTCTAGAGGACGTGGAAATGGGAGTCAAAGTTAACGGAGTGTGGATTAATAACATCCGCTACGCCGACGATACGGTCTTGATTGCAGATAATATACACGATCTACAACAACTGGTCAACAAGGTAGGAGGACAGAGTAAAGCAATGGGTTTAAACATAAACATCAAGAAAACTAAATTTATAATAATATCCAGAAATCCAGATGTGATTAAAAACTCCATTATAACATTTAATACAAGGCCCATAGAAAGGGTAGATAAATTTAAGTACTTGGGCATCTGGCTCTCCGAAGATTGGACATCAGACAAGGAAATTAAATGTCGCATCGAACAAGATCGGCAGGCATTCTTGAGGTTCCGAAAAATACTTGTCTGTTCTGATTTTCACCTTAACCTCAGATTAAGATTCGTAAAGTGTTACGTGTGGTCGGTGCTCCTTTATGGTATGGAAGGTTGGACATTGAAAGCAGCTGCCATTAATAAATTAGAGGCTTTCGAGATGTAGGTATATCGCAGAATTCTGAAGATACCTTGGACGGCTAGGTTAACAAATGAGGAAGTTCTGAGACGTGTCAGCAAACAGCGCGAATTGTTTGAATTGATTAAGAAGAAAAATACCGCATACCTAATATCAATTCTTGCATCTGTTAATCGAAGGCAAGATCGAAGGCCGGAGGGCATCGGAAGAAAGAAAATGTCTTGGCTGAGGAATGTTAGAATGTGTAGTAGAATTAACATATGGAAAATGTTATCGCAAAGATCCATTAATGGATTCGCACTAGAAGAAAAAGAAAGTAAGAACATTCTTTGGATTGTTACAGTTTTTTTTTATCAGGACACTGTCTCCTCAATGAACACGTCAGTAGATTGAAACCAAAAAACAACGGCGAATCGTGGTTCACCTCATCACAGAGTGCGCCGAAACGACAACCATTCGTGCCATAAACTTTGGTACGACTGATTCAAACCTGTTTCAGATACTGGCTTTTGTCAATGTCCTCTGAGACTGTATGATGAATTATAACTCAAGAAAGGGAGACACCATGGAATAACTATTTACAATCTCTACAATACCAGACTGCACGTTAGCAGTTAAATGACAAACTTACAAATTTGTTATTTTGTGGGCTGCAGTCAGGACATGGTACTGATCGATCAAAACGCCTCCACCAGCATACCCATTCCGAAAATTGAGATTGTTGTTGTTACGTAAAAATGCTTGCCAAGGAAAAGCATTGGGCGTGGCAAATCCGTCCTGTGGACTAGGCTGTACGGTTGGAGTGCCACAAATTACGTTGGTACATCTCACATACCCCGCAGGGCAGTCAGTTTGCTGCTGACCTGGAGTCACAATACTCACCTGAAAAGAGAGTCAATGAGTTCGTTTCATGTTTTTAAATGTCTATACCGGGTGTTTTTCAAAAGTGGCTCACTCCCTATAACTTTTTTATTTTTTCAGATAAAAAAACGAGATTTGGTATGTTAGTATAGGATATAAATCAGGATTGGATTGACGTATTCAATTATTTTCGGTAATTTCCTGTTTCAACGGAAATTACTAAAACTTTTGCTTTTAAACGGTAGTTTCGGTAATTTTTATTTTATTTGATAGAAAATTGCATTCTGTGTAGAATTACGCATCATATGTCAACTTTTGACATTTTTTCTTAAAAAAATAATATGTAGTTTAAATTTCAATCTAGAGTACAATGGCTTTGTTTATAAAGCCAATTTAACTCTAAATACCAAGCATGTGGTAACAAATTATTCGTTAGAAAATTATTTTCCCAAATATGCTTTTCCAAATGATCCACCCTAATTTCTTTTGAAAAAAAATTGAGTTATGATTAAAAATATGATTGAGCCATCTTTTCCCAAGGTTCTTTGATTAAAAATTAGTTAACACATCCATGGCACTCTAGATTGAAAAATAAAATACTGTTTTTCAAGCAAAAATGTCATAAGTTGACATATGATATGGTATTCTATTCAAAATATCATTTTCTCTCAAATAAAGTAAAAAATAGCGAGAAAACCATTTAAAAATAAAAAGTTGAATTAAAATTTTGAATTTTGTTACTTTAAAAAAAGTTATAACATTTTTTTAGAAATATGAATTTGACTAATACTTAATACATGTATTATTATTAAGAGTATACTATTTATTTAAGCTTACCACAGGGTTTCCACTACCAGGAAAATTTCCTGGTGGTCCAGTTCCTGGTCCAGTACTACCAACACCACTGGACACACCTGCCGATGGAAAAATACCACCATTTGGACTCAGAATTCTAGGATCAATAATGTTTCCGCTGTCTCGACATGCAGAGGGCAGTACGCAACTATATGGTCTAGTTTGGACCTGACCAACAACCAGTTCTTAAAAAAAATCACATTAAAAAGATTATACATAACTTTTTAATAAATATACCTAATGCATTCAAAACTAATAATAATATGACTGAAAAGATTGTTGAATTCATGGCGAAAATAGATAAAAATCGATGTTTTAGTATATAGCGCGTATAAAATATAGTGTTATATACTCAAATCCCTCATTATATATTTATTCTTTGTGATGATACAGTCAATTAAGTTCACTGATGGGACCATTTACACAGAGTTCGTTTAAATGTGATAATTACAGTTATAGTTATTATTCATTTATATGGGATTTTATTGAAATTGTTACTTGTTAGCACCAAAAAATACGTAGATCTATAGCAAAGATAATATTTCTACTAAAATTGTCAATAAACAAACAGATTAGTGATTTATAAAATACATGAGTACCATTATTAATAATGTTACAGAGTCTTTCAAATACATATAAATAATTTTAAAAAAATATGTTTTTTTATATTTAGTTAATTAATTATTAATTCGTATACTGTGGTACTTCTATACAGGGTGAGTCGTAAATAAGTGCAAATATTTTTAGAGATAGTGTATTTCGATTCCAGATTAATTCCCATTAATTTTTTTTAACTAAAAATTAAAAAAAAATAATATATTACAAGAAAAAGCAACCAGAGGACATCCAGTGGTACCTTAAAATTTAAGCGAAAAATCAATTCTTAAATTTTCAAAGTAAAATATCTTGGTTATTTTGGACTTATTTAATAAATAGTACAGAGAAAATGAAAATATGTTTCTTTTGTCGAAATCTACCACCCCTGTATAAGCTACAAGTATTATGGAGTGCTTTATCTAGTATTCACTCAATTTAGAGAGAGACAGAGAGAGAGAGAGAGAGATTTAAAAAAACAGATCAACTGTTGCACAAAATCAGTTCTAGTATTATAAACGTCGATAAAGAATATAAGCAAGCAAATTAAAATTAATTTGCTTGCTCATATTAAATTAATTGAACCCAACCCAAAGTTAATTTAGTAAAAACTGAAGTAATATACAACGAACTAGTGGAAAGAAAAGACATTCCAATAAATAATACAACAATGAAAATAGCAGATATTTGGGACAAGTAATACACAGCTCGGGATCTCTACATACCAGAAATCGACAGAAGAATTAAGTTAGCATTCAGTACTTATGGAAGAAACTTAATCATATTCAAATCTAGAATACCACTCTATCTAAAGAAGAAAACATTCGACCAATGTGTACTACCACCTATTCAAGCGAAACCTGGACACTTAAGACGGGCATCATAAGGAAACTGCAGGTGATACAACGCTCAGTGGAACGAAATATGCTGAGAATAACCAAGAGAGACCGTAAAAAATAGACTGGATACGAAAAAAGACCCATGTAATAGATATCCACAGAGTCAAATCCCCCAAATGGTAACGGACAGAACACCTGGCTAGAATAACGGATAACAGATGGACCACAAAAATTACAGCAGCATTACAGCAGATTAGATAAAACCTGAGATGGGACCATGATATTAGGAAATTAGCAGAGATAACTTGGGCCCACATAGCCAACGATAAACAACAATAAAGTAGAACTCAACTACTAGAGAGTATCTACAAAGAGAGTATCGAAATATGCGAGGGAGGCTACACCATAATGAGGAAGATGCATATATTTTATTTTTCGCCAGAAACTGTTCAATTTATTAGAATAAATATGTAAAAATGCAAAAAAAACTTTTTTCTTGAAAGCAGTACCACAATTTTATAAAACGGGCCATTAAAATACTATAGATAACGCAAACGACGCCTCGCGAATTGAAACGATATTCTATTGGTCTGACGTCACCCGCCATTCTCGTCGACGCGCGATGAGCAGCAGCCAGACGTGTTCCGTTTATGTACATATTTAGGTGGCGTACTAAGACATTTTTGTTGCTTTTAGCGTTGATTGAAGGAGCTTTTTGTGCTTTTTTGTGCAGTTATTATTTGTATGTGTTATGTGTTCTGAGAATTTTTTAAGTAATGGCAGATTCCGGGTTTGTAAAAGCACAATCAGATAACTTGCCAAAAGTCGATGCTTTTATGTTGGCTGCTTTTATAAATACAAATTCCCAATTTATTGGTGCTGAATTACGAGGAAAAAACAGAGAGGTATGTAACATTTATCCTTTGTAGTACTGAGGCATATTTAAGTATAAGTAGGTACCTACTGTTACAAACTTTTCTATAGTTATAAATATTAATGTTATAAACTTATTTTTCAGATCAGGTAGTGAAACGTATGGAGATAATGCTGTAGGTTATGTAGAAGTGAAAAGAGACAAAAATATTTGTTTACTACGTGGAAAAGTAACTCCAGAGCATAGCGTGAAAAAGAAAGTTTTTTTTTATATATTGACACCCCCTTACCCTTGTTATTTTTAAAGATTGTTTTTTTTACGAAATTATAGGAAATAAATTGTTTATCAGTAATAAATTGTTATCGGAAATAAATTGTTTTTCAAAATATTATACAAAATTTGCCCATAAGCAAACGCCAAAATTAAGTTACTTTTTTAAGTGAAACACCCTATATATTTTTGGATTCTTCGGAAATTTCTAGATATTCTAGATATATTTCATGTATAATATCCTATACCTATCTTCAAATGTTTACAAAATATTTACAGTTGAAAAGCGAAAAATTCCTACAATTTTTTGACCACCTTTTTTGAGACACCCTGTATGACTAGAATTAATTTTAAAAGAGAGTATATGAAAAACCATGCAACTTTTTTATTTAATGTTTTCTTCAAAAACTTGCAGTTAAGGCTGTATGTGGGTGTCAAAATATAATGAATAACCCTGTACATTCAAATTTCATATACCTATGTAAGACAATATACATAAATATATGAACTTACATCAAAATGATCTTCACAACAATAAATCGTAAAAATAGAGGATAATTTAACGTTTTTCTTTTCATCTCTTCTCATGGGCTTGGACCATTTTTTTTCTGTTTTCGCTCATCCATTACTATTTATAAATATCACTAATTACTAATTATGTATTAATTAACACAAATAACTAAAATTTTGACTAGGATTCAATAGCGTTTAAAAGCAAACTGTGTAAAATAAACACGCGTCTGGCTCCACTCAACCAGAAGAACGGCGGCCATTTAAATTAACAATATTTAATTATTTTATATTAGAGGCATTTCTTAACCGGTATCAACGATTTTTTTTGTTCAATTTGTAATTATATGAACTATTTTTTAAAACCATTATTTAAAAACATGCATTTTCCTCATTGGAAATGGTTGAATAAGCTGAAAATAATGATGATGAAAGAATATGAGTGATATAGTACACTTATTTGTTTTGACCTATCATAAAAGAGAGGGGATAAGCCAAATCTCACGAGGGAGAAAGTTATTGAAGCCCCTTAATAAGTTTCACAATAAAGGGAGTCTCTAGAAAAAGTATAAATATAATTTTGTTACAAATTAAGATAATCTAAAAAATAATTTTTTGGGACACTGTATACACGAAAGCCTTAGGGAAATCCATATTTCTATTTCTGTGTAATTTCCCGTCCGCAGAGGTTAAACTCGTTCAATTACAATTACAATCGGCGTTGGCTTCGACAATCTGCGAAGGTAAGGTCGAACCGCTGTAAACATGTCGGAAAATGACGTGCAATATTGCATTTACAATACACCATTTACGCAATTTAACGCAACAAGGGAGTAAATAACGATTTACGTGGCCACGGTCAGCGATATCATGCAGGCCTAGGTTGCTGGGAAATATTATATTGGACAATAATAGTCAATGCCTAAATTATTACACTCAACATTAATTATATGTTTTTTTAAATATTTAATCTATATTTATAAAAGTAATTTTGCACTCACTGACTCATCACGATATCTCTAAACTATAGCATGACTATAGGCCAGACTGAGATGAAACTTGATATTGTTACTCCTTACTGGACATAGATGCTTTGATAAGATCACAAAACATCCCCCTTTAGAATTTTGACTTATATGTCATGAAATGAAAGTAAAAAAAGCGCCCCCTTGAGTTTGTTCGCGCACTGAATTCATGAAATATCGATCGGTATATTTAATTTTTTGGAATATTAATTGTAACGAAATAGGTATATTAAAATTACATTATGCAGTGGCGTGCTTATTTTTTCCTTTAAAATAATTTAACAGTGATGCCCCACCGCCGCCCCTGGCAATTAAACTTAAATCTAATTACATCAAATTAAGTCCCATAGTAAGTGTAATAAACGGGTAAAGTTATATCAAAATCGATTAAATAGTTTTTCAAATATCTTAATTTTTTTTTAAGTAACTTTTGACACCGTGTATCTCGAAATGGAATCTTTAAATCTTCCAAGTTAATATAAACATTTTGTTTTATTTTTGCAAGTTCTATCGTCTATTAAATTTTCCCGATTAAAATCTGAGACACCCTGTATATTAAAAATTACAATAAAAAAATATAATTTATACAGGGTGAGTCTTAAATGAGTACAAATATTTTCAGGACTAGTAGATCTCGATAAAAGAAACATATTTTCTCTTTGCCATTTTTCAGATATATGTAAGTCCAAAATAACCGAGTTATTTAAGTTTGAAAATTTAAAAAAAATCATTTTTTTGAAAAAAATTTGAGAGCCACCGGATTTTCTGCATTTGGATCCCTTTTTTTGCCGTAACCATAGAGTAAATCAGTAACTAAGTAATCAGAGATTAAGAAATTATACCGTGGGAAAATTTGCGGTGAATAGGCAGTTCTAAAAAGTTTTCGACAAATATATAGGGAAATTTAAAAGAAAATGCACGATTTTCAACATCTTTTTTTAGCGGAAAAAAAAACTCATAGGTGTGTTCCTGGGGTCGAAATATACCACCCCTGAAAATATTTGCACTTATTTAAGACTCACCCTGTATATAACATATAATTTAATTTTAGTATACCTATTTTGTCACAATAAAAAAATGTGATTACCCGATCGAACGTTTATAAAAAAAATTGGCGATGGGAGGCACGTATAGCCGCCCATACTAAAATATGTTAATAAAAAGTTGGTAGGCAGTTCTATTAGTTTCATAGTAAAGGAATTTTTCCAATTTTTTTTATCTCAAAAACTGCGACGATTGATTTTGATGTTATTACAAAGTTTGTTGCAAATATTATTTCTAATCTTAAATTGAAAACCGCGTTTCGCTAGCTACTGTAATTTTGGAGTTACGATTTTTTAAAATGTTTAACCCCCTCCCATATCCCCTTACCAACCCCCCACCCCACCAAAAACTAATGGCCAGATTCTCGGGTGCCACAGTATTTTTGTGTAAAATTTGGTTAAAATCGGTTTAGCGGTTTTTGACTTATCGTGTTACAGACGGACAGACAGACAGACAGACACCATGAAAATATTTTTTATTTAGGTCATTTATGACCCAAATAACTCATTTTGATTGAAATAAAAAAACGTTTTTTTGCCGATTTTAATACCCTACCATACCTGTTGGTATGGTCGGCTAATAAAACAATTATTGATGTTATTATAAATTATGTATTTTACATACTACATACTTATAAACTGAAAAAAAATATACAAAACAATTCGAAAATTTCCGGGGATTTGGAAAACGAAAAAAACTGCCATTTTTGTTGTCGCAATTAGGAACGCTACTAGTTCTTCTTCGCAGGTTTGCGTTCTCGGTCGAAAAAAAACCATTGCAATTAAGTATGAATAATTAAAATAAAATGTACTTATTGGTAAAATAAGTATAAATACACTAGTAATTAATATGAAGAAATTGCCAAAATCACACACCGAATATTCACAAAACGCAACGAAATAAAAATATTGACATATTTAAAAAACAAATAAATATTGATTTGTTAACTTTTTAATGACTAGGAGCGCCTCTAGTGTTTGTTCGCACTGTATAGCTTTTACTTCCAGTCATTACAGAAAATGTTCTAAAGGGAGATGTTTTGTGGACAAGATTAAAAAGAATAAGGGGGGCTATCGGCCTGTTTTACATCTATTGTGGTCCTCGTCTGATCCTTAGGTTACATCCTCCAATCCTATCATTTTAAAAAAGTCTAGCATCTTGGAGACTAAAACCTCCTGAACATGAGATTAAACAAGGTATATCTTATGTCAAGGTCTGCTTTAGGACCACAACTTACTAGGTCGTCTGTTGACTAGGACCAAAAGCAAAGGCATGGTTTTAATGTAAAAATTACGAAAAAATGTTAGTGTCTTCTTCAAAAGCGAACATCTCCAATAAAAATAAAGCTATTGTGATGAACCAAAAAATAAACTCTCGAGAAAGGATGTACCTAGATGATAAAATTATTTTTAAATTCCTTGCTATCTTAACATATTCCACAGGGTGTTTCAAACTTTTATCAAAATATCAACATTTTTGTTTTCGCTCGTATAATTGACAGATTTTTATTTTTAAATAGACGAGTCATTTCGGCAAATTTCAGTATAATTAAATGTAGTTACAATATGTAATAATTTAACTGATTTACAGCATATCGTAAATAACAATTACTTAACTGGAATAGGTAGTTATTGTGTCAACTAAGTGGTTGCGGTTACAACGGTCCTTGTTCTGTGGTTTTATTACGTCGACTTAATGGACAAATCGTAGCATACTAAACAATGATTGACATTAGAAAATGGATTGGGGAAATTTCGCCACAATGTAATTAAATTAAATTAGATATGGATACTAAAGGGCTTAGACTGAGTGAATATTATTAATAGAAAGGACCAGAATTCTGGTCTGTAATGAACAGTAAATTGCTTGTCTAAACAAGAAGTACAGGTGTATAAAATATGAGTAACCTTTCTTTGAATTAAGTAAGGACAATCTTCGGATTGTTACGGAGTTTTTAAGAGGACACTGTATCCTCAATGAATACCTCAGTAAAGCTAAGAAACAACGGCGAATGCAGATTCTGTATGTATGAAAAATGAGGAAACACTTCATCACTGAGTGCGCCGAGACGACAACCACTCGTGCCGTAAACTTTGGTACGACTGATATCGAAGTTGGAGAACTAACCTCTGTAAAACCGTTTCAGATACTGGCTTTTGCCCAAGCCCTGAGACTGTATGATGAGTTATAACTCAAGAAAGGGGGACACACTATGATTAACTTCCCCCTCCCATACAATCTAAGATCTAGAAGTCATAGATAAAGAAATACATTTAGATTGGAATCAAGAACAGTTAACCTAATAGGACTGCTCATTCAGCCAAAAGTGTCCGCCAGGTGCATGCGAAAACGCCTCGCTTTGTGACGTCATTGTAGTCCTTGTCATGGTTACTAGTCCTTATCCGGCAACCAATAATACACACACGTGCATTATTGGTTGCCGGATGTGAAACGTTCATTGTTTAGTTTATTTATTTAAACACCTTATATGTATGCAATATAGAAAATTAACTGTATAAATCGTATTAAATACTCGGATAATGCATTTTTTAGAACAGCAGTTCCCAGCATCACCTTTTGCAGGTATTCTTTTTAGAGTACTTCCATATTTTGCTTTAAAATAATTAATAAACAATATCGTAAGCACTTAGTAAGCACTTTGTCACAATCCACAACACAAAATGAACGTATTTATACACTCTATAGCACTAAAATCTTTAAAAACACCTTTTTCACATTTAAAATTGACAAAATAATTAACTCAGCTTTTATTTTTATAAGTTTACCATAGGCAACTAATAACACACAATCATGACAGGGACTACAATGACGTCACAACTGTCAGATGAAGCGCGGGAAGAGGCGAACGTACGTCTTATGAGAATGAGCAATCCTATTAGTTTACCGTTCTTGGATTGGAATGCCCATCAAAATATATATGCCCGTCCTTTAGTGTTGGGTCACGACCGTTGTATGCGATCTGGCGCTGCTATAGCGGTTGCTAAGAACAACCGTAAACAATAACAAAATAATTTTCTGTTGTCAAAGTCAAAATCTTCAAAACTTATAAAATCTTTCAAAATTTAAACCGCCCTCATTGAAAAAATCCCGAAAAGTTTTTAAATCGTCCATTCTCAAAGTAATTATTGCTGTCGTGTAAATTATAATAAAATAAATAAACCCGCGATAATTGCGAAAAAGTGGCATTAAAAACTTAAAAAGCTGTGTTGTGGACTGTGAACTGCAAAAACCATCGTGAATCGTGGCATAACGTCGGTTTCCAATGTTTCATAGTTATTTCAAACATGTCCATATATAAAATAAAGTTTCTTGTACCCAACACCCTATATTTTATTTATAAAATTAAAATAAAATTTGAATAAATAATATTTGGCGACATAATTCCGGAAAAAGCCGAACTGATCCGAAATTATCAAAAGCTTTGGGCACAGATTAGGTATCCTATAAGTATACAGATAAAAATCTTGTCCCTAATTCGTGGTACGAAAATTGTGTTTTTTATGACGATGTGCAAACGAGTAAAATTTCCTGTGCGCAAAAATAAACTCGCGTAAAATAACAATAAACAGCGTAATAGAGAGATATCGCTAAACCGAATAGCGTGCATGGACGTTAATAAGACCAGGTGTTATATCCTTTACGTGAGGTGGTATTAACTCTCTTCATTTATAGTTATCGGATCGGAAAGAATTCTGTTCGCGTCGCGTCCGCTATTTAAACTTAACCTAACTTTGAATTTAAAACTTTGAAATTGTTTTGTTTACTAGGTATTTTAAAACTAAAGGGCTAAAGTGCTTATTTCCAGTTCTTTATTGTTCAACGTCTGCCATGGGGTTTAGGGCAACAAGCAACAAATTCTCTTAGAAGGGCTAAGTCGTCATCTGCTGAAAACCTAAGCCTCTTTATAGATTCTTTAATATTGGAAGAGGTGGAATCCATATTTTGGGCCATATTTATTTAATCAAAACTAATCCCAGCTACTTAAATATTAAATTACCTAATAAAACTAAAGTAATAATTCAAACATAACCTAAAATAAAAGATCTGGCCGGCCGGCCCCGGTTGTCAAATACCCGCACATGCCCATTTAAGCAATTTTTAAACGTTATTAAGAAATAGCGCTTGGTGTAATTGATCCGCAAATTACGTCAGGGGGTGTCGTCACGTTATTAGCGGGTGTTACGTTACAAATTGACTCGCGCACTAACTGTTCTTGACTCGCGCATATCGTAACCATGATAAGGTACGCATAAATACTGCATGACGTTATTCGGTTTTCCGATATCTCTCTAATAACTGTGCCGGTCAGGCGCTGTGCACAATTTTAGAGGCCATAAGTGGGCGTGCTATGTGCGCAAACTAGTAACACACTAGTAACCTAACTAGTGCCCGATTCCGAAAATTGGAACCACGAAAAACAATAAAGAAAAAACAAAGTTTATAATCTGTATAATCTGTGCTTTGGGTCGCCACCGTTCGTTGCAAGAAAAGTGCCAAATAGTATTTACATTGTCCTTATGGGCACGTTCAACCTAAACTTGTTTCATTTATCTATGCTAGTGTGCTAGAAGTACTATTTGACATATTTATTAGTTGAGTCCTATTAATTTTCTAGGAATATATCCATTGTATTTTTTCAAATTACTCGTATATTCCTATGTAATGCTTAAGATATGCAGCTTCCAACAAAATTGTGAAATAAAATTTTATGAAATCTGTTACAATGCACTCTATATCGTATACATTTCCCGGATTTCCCTATATACATTTTCCTAATTATTCTATTTAGCAGAAATTACCTATGTCAACCGCATCTGCACGTAGAATATAATAGTTTTAACTGAATATTTCGATATAGAGTTGGCAAAACTAGGCTAAACTTGTTTATAAATAATGGAGCGTTCCACGTTTGCATTAGGTGCGCTGAAGTATTGTTGTTAAAATTTAATATAGCGTGGAGATGTTGCTTAACAATCGGAATTGTTTTCTGAAATAAAAAATACTAAAGATATTTACAGGTAGGGTTTCCATATAAATGTATGCAAATTCCAGACAAAATATGAGCTTTGAAAAAACAACAAAATCCGGACTTCATCAGAAAACTCATTATGAATTTATTTCTGTAAAATTTGTCTAACGAGGAGAATACCTGATACTGATATAGAGCTCGACTAGCTCCCACTAGCTCTATCCGTAGAGGCTTCACTGGTTGTTTAACTATTTACCTTTTCCGAGAAGAAACATTTTTTTATTGACACTTTTATTTTTTGTTCTTCTGGTATAATTTATTGTAGCGACCAAACGCTAAAATTTTCGAAGTGACTTCCACGCTTAATTTCAAGGTTAACACCTTAAAAATTATTTAGAATCATATAAAATAGGCCCCCTTCTTATTTTATTTTGAATTAGTGTTAAAATATTTTCAGTGTGTTAAAAGTCAATTTCACTAGTCCGAAAAAGTAGCAAAATAAGTGTTCTGCATTTAGCGTTTTATGTAAAACTGGCTAGATATTTTTACACAAATGAAGAAGGAAATTAAAGATAAAGAAATATAGTATATCCGTATTATAACACATTTTTAGACAACTTCTTTATTTTTAAGATTTTGATGGTCAAACACCTACAAAATATTCCTTATGTTTGGACTAAATTTTCTCGAAAATAAAGACATAATTTAAAATTCCGTTACAATACAGAAATAGATTGAAGTTTTGTAATTACAGTGATATATAATTTATATGGTTTTCTAACAAATTGCTCGCTATTTTCTGGCAAATGCTGAGGCTCTGCAAACCTTAATCAAGGCTTAATCAAAGCACGTGTGTTTGGAATTTTAGGTGTGGCTTAAGAAGACAGGATCGGGCTAAGCCTTAGGCAGATTTCTGAAATATAATATATATTTCCTTCGGCCACGCAACCGCTTTACCCGACCCCTGAGAGCGAATCGAACAGTATAGCATAATAGACTTAAGGCACTGTCACCACAGTTAAAAATTTAGTTAACACAAGAAAATATTAGTAATGAAATTAATCTTTTGTTACTCTAAATCGAAAACAAGGCTTATTTAATAACGTAATTTATTTGCAGGGGCTGGATAGTGAAAGGTTGTAGGAACAACTCCATCGCCCGGATACAATACTTTAATTACTGGGGTATTACTGGTTTCCAGGCGGAGACTTCTCCAATTTTCGCGTAAATTTCCACAACAACAGCAACACTACCCGTAAATTTGGCCGTTCTTTGTCTGCGATGCACATCCCAGTTATAATACGTTAAACTCTCGCCACTAGCTATTTCACTTTAACAATAACCCGCTCATTTAGAGCTTCATATTAATTAAAAGCCTTCTTTCGCGGCCTTTGTGCTTTTGTACGTAATGGACTCGGTAACTTTGTAAAACAGTTCTTTTTTACACAGTCTTTAAACTTATTCAGGCAAAAATAAACTCATGAATCTTTCGTAATTATACCGGGTGCGTCTCAAACGTGGCTCATCACTATAACTTTCTTATTTTTTCAGATAAAACTAAAAACGAGATTTGGTATTAGAGGTTAGAGGTTAGAATATGACATAAATTAGGATTGATTGACGTATTCAATTGTTTTGGTCACTTCCTGTTTCACCCCTTTGAATAAGAAGACTAAGGAAGGAGCATATCAAAAATCTTAGGTACACCGCGATGGGCCTCAAATATGGCCGACTTAAATTCCGGTTTATCAGTGTCGTTCTAATTTTATTTAAAAAATGTAAAACTATGATGTAGGGTAGACGTGGGGTAGACTGAATAATTTGTTTTATTTTACGTTGTGAATAAATGTTGGTAGTTATTAAAATTGTTATAAAATATATAATTCTAATAAAATAGATAAGTTATAATAAGTATTTATTACCACAAACATCCGATACGCTACTGAAGCAGGTAAGTCAAATTAACGTATCTAAATTCTTTGTCATCTAATCTTTGACAAGTAATAAATAAAAGCTAAAATGCAAGAAAAATATATAATTTAGTTAATTTAAGTGAATTTCATAAATGATCGGTTTACTACACGTATGTATAATATATAGTCACTTACTAGCGAAAAGTTGTTCCATTATTTCACTCAATTTTTGCCGAGATCTACCGCACGCTACACAACCAACTATTTTAGAGTCTTTTTCGATAAATCGCGATAGTGTCACTATTAATTTAAGTGCTGCCACAATTTTCATCTAGATTTACTACCTTTATACAACTATTAGTAGTAGAATAAATAATAAATAACATAAAATAAGCTCCGTAAAGACTGACAAATCCACAAAATTTCAAATCAAATTCAAATGTGTCAAATGAATCGTCAAACAGAACTGTCAAGGATCCCCACCCTAGAGTGCTTTTATGGCGCTTTTTCCGCCCACCATGCATGAATACATGGATAGCATTATGCTCCTTTCTTAGTCTTCTTATTCAAAGTTTCACCCGAAATGACTACAACTTTTAATTTTTAAATAGCACCTTCGGTATATTTTTATTTTATTTGATAGAAAATGACACTCTGAATAGAATAACTTTTGACATTTTCTCTTTGAAAAAAATCGTATTTTAAATTTCAATCTAGAGTACCATGGCTGTATTAAAAACACCCATTTTTAAACAAGGAGCTTTGGAAAAATATATATGATCATCTATTTGCGTCTTGTCCCTGGTTGGTTAAAAGTTGTTCAAATCGTTTTTTTACTCATATCTCAATTTTTTCAAATAGAACAAGGGTGGCTCTGAAAACTCTGGCTCTTTTTACAAATAATTTGGTGCCACACACTTGGTATTTCGAGTCAAATTGTCGTTATGAACCGCATGTTATGCCGGTTCCAGACCAAGCAGACAAAACAACGACAAGACAGAAACTTTCATGTATTACGACAAAATTGCGACAAATCCAATTACTGCGACATTTTTGTCTCATTTTTGTTTTGTTTTAAAATTCGGATACTTTTCAATGTACCGTCTTGAGTCGGTAAAGATTAAAGTGTCTATGTTTTGTTCGTATATTTTACGACAAGTTGTCGGCGCAGTGTGAATAGCGTGTATTCAGGGTTCGGAAGTAGTTAATTAAGACATAATTTACCTGATTAACTACGTGTAGTTTTTCTTCAAAAACTACGTCTTTTCCCGTTCATTAACTACATGAAAACTACGTTAATAAACTATGTATTGATATTCTTCTACCTTCTTCTGTTTTCTTAAATACATTATGTGTTTTTAAAGCTTCAACTTATTATAACCTCACCTCAAACCTTTGATATTTGAAACACATACATGGTTTGACAACATACATAGGTTACATAAACTACATTAACTACATGTAATGTATTTTATGTAGTTTTTAAAAGTTACATGTAGTTTTCCTAACCCTGCGTGTATTGCCAACAGTAGAAGACCAGTGAAATCACACATGGTTAATAAAACTCATTCGCAACAACTACACTTTTGACTTTGTTGTACTTTTGTCCTTGCGGTGTGGACAATTTGTCTCAAGTTTGTCTTGTCAGAATTCCCCATTTTTTGTCGCAAGTTTGTCTTGTTTTTGTATCAAAATCGTGTTTACTTTTTGTCACCTTGGTCTGGACTACATTATTTTCTTTTATCTATGGTCTGGACCCGGCATTACAATTTCAAATTCAACCATCTGCGAAAATGTCAGAAGTTGACATATGATATGTCATTCTATTCGGAGTGTCATTTCATTTTTTTTTGGCATTTTATCGAATAAAGTACAAAAATACCGTGGGTGTCAATTAAATGTTGTAGTTATTTCCTTAAAGTAAAATTTTCTAGTTTTAAGGAATATATAAAATTAAAACTGTTTTTAAGTCATCTGAATCATCAAACCAAGAGAAACAGTCTATCTACCAGATACCTTGCGAATACGGTGAGTCGTATATTGGAGAGACAAAACGTCCTCTACATGTACGACTTGAAGAACATAAAAAACATACGCAAATATGTGAAACAATGAAGTCGGGCATTGCAGATCATGTGTGGTCCAAGCACCCACAACTTTATACATTTTATATTACACACGCCACTTTTGCCATTACAAGCACCACAACATTGTATATTTTATGTACAAGTCGAACGGCGATTGCAGATTTTGTGGGGAAAATGGGGAAACACCAGAACACCTTATCACTGAGTGCGCCGCGACGACGACCATTCGTACCATGAACCTTGGTACGTCTGATGTCGTGGATGGAGAGCTGGCCTCTGTGGAACCGTCTCAGATACTGGCTTTTGTTAAAGCCCTGAGACTGTATGATGAGTTATAACTCGTTATAACTTAATAAAGGAGAACACACAATAGATCTATACACTGAAAAAAGGATCTCTCAGTCGAAATGAATATGATTTTGACCCAAAAGATTGGCGCTTTTCAATAGGGCCAAGAACGACGTTTCTTTGTCCAAAGCATAAACTATCTTTTCATAAGATTTAAAAAATTACTTTAGAGAATAGAAAAATCTATCTGTTCAAAGTATTTCACTCTTGACCCAAAATGAATATGCAAAGAAGTTCTTGCTACAAGAACAATAGTCTCTTTGATTCATGCAAAAATTCCTGATTGAAAAAGGACATTTCTTGATTAAAGAGACACTTTTCTTAAACAAATAGCGAACACTATTGACTCAACTAAAATTTATTTTGATCTAAGAGAAGTCTATACATCATATACAGGCATATTACGAGGTATATTATTTTCTGATAAATTTAGGTCTTCCTGGTCTGTAGTAAGTAAAGTGATATTATTTTCCATTATTTCTGCTTCTTCACTCCTTTTGTTTTGGGGTGGTTCATCACTCTACAAATTACAAAGAAATGTTACATCACGATTAATCAAAGTAAAGCAAATAAATTATTAAAATTATAACCTTTGGTCACATTTTGAATTTTTTAATACGACGACTTGAAATTCTAAAATTTTTGTAATTATTTGCATAAAAAAATCGATACCTATATTCTTATTCTATCTATAGTCACATATGCATTATCTAAACAGGTGCATTAGGTAAATGTCTCTTATAACTCTGTTTTTTTTCTCAGGTAAGATTTCGACAGACGATGACAGAAGAAAAGCAGATGACGTCCCATACCAATCTATTTATTTTACTAAAAAAAGTTTCTAATCATTTTTAAGTTAACTATGGATGAGTTTAAATATAAATTCGTCATGCGTCGTCATTTCTTGTTTTTAACCAGTTTTATTGGTTTATTTCAAAAATGACAGATCGTATTTCAATTTTATTGGTTTGACGGAACGATGAAAGACAAACGGACGCCGATGCGTATGAACTCGCCTTTAGATTTTTGACGTTTGTCAAAGCCTTGCCAAATTATAGGTTATAATTTTGTGACAACTTTTGTCAAATACCCTGCGTTTTAGAAGATGATGCATTTCGATTCGTGTTATTACGTGTGTTTTGTGTCTTTTGAAGTCAAGTGGAGGAAAAATCGAGTGAAATTTAACTGTAGAACCCAGAGCACAGTTTATGGTTAATACTCGCTGCCCAGGCAGAAAGTCTTATACAGATACACCAATAAAGTTACTATCTTGTTACTATCAATAAAGTTCGTATACCATCTCGTCGTAGATAAGTGCATCTCGAATATGGTAGAAGGACCATACTAAACACATACCAAAAACTGGAGTAGCTGTAAAATATCGACATTACACAATAGGTAAATAATGGATTTTAGTACTGCAGAAAAATAATGTCAAAAGGTACTGGTTTAAAAAAATTAAGATTAAAGTTAATTAATCAACCTGTGAGGTATAAAATTTGGTAAGTGTTATTATTAATAAAATAGTTTGTTTTATTTATTCCTGCGGAATATTACAAATTTGTATTTGTACATAAGTTATATTGATAAATATAATGATAAATGCGGGAAGTTTCATAAAGCTTGAAAGTAATAAATAGTTCTTTTTTATATTTTTTGGTATGTGGTGTCTTGTTTTTGTTTGTTTTGTATTAACACATAACGTTTTTTACTAAATAAAATAACTCGATTACATTTCTTCAGTTTTAAACAGTTTTTTTCACAATATTTTGAAGTTACTTGTCAGTCAAATTTTAAATACATATATTAATTTCCTGCTATGCGTTCCAGTTGTACCAACTTATTTCTTTGTAAAATAAAATAAACTACTTAGAAATTAAAATGACAGAAACATCTATCACAGTCAAGGATCTTCTCGATGGACAGACTATACCTTCAAATATAGCAAATAAATGCTCTAATTGCCATTTTTTCAGAAACTCCTTTAAAGAATCCATATATCCTAAAATTTGTCCATACAAAATGACAAATGCATGTAAATAACGATCACTAATTTGTCATACGATATGCGTTTAAAAAGCAAATTATGCAAAATTCGAAGTGGAAAATTCCAAGCAACAAAACCCGTGCGTACTATGATGTACGACTGATCGGACTGCCGACTGATTGTATATACGGTCCTTCGTCATCGTCTTTGCGTGTTGTTATTATTTTTCATCAAAAGAGTATTTAGCTATTGAAAAAATTACCATGTTTCTTGAATGAAGTACTTCCTAGCGTATTTTTCTTATTATCTAAAAACAAAGTAACTTGCACTTGGTTGAATGAAAATAGATTCAAGAGAAATTTTCGAATTTTTTAAGAGAACCAGTTTTCTTGAGTTAAGAGAGTTTTTCTTCAGGCAAAATATTTTCTTTTACGCTAAAATAAATTATCTTGCCACTAATTTTTTTTTTCAAGAACGATGACGACTTTAGTTCAAGTCTATCTTTTTTATCAGTGTAAGGTCGCGGTGATTAACTCCCCTCCTAAACATTCTACATTCTACATGTACAAGTCGTAAATTTCTGGATTTTTTACTCCATACTTGGATTTTGTACAATCCAAGTATGGAAATTTCAACAATATGGCAACCACTCATAAAACGCTCCCATGCAGGTGTTCTTAGTGGAGAACCTCATGCTGCACCTAACAAATTCACGGGTGGAATGCTCGGCTTTAGTATATATAAGGTTATTAGCTTTAGGATTTAGTTTAGTTCACATTTGATAACGGTCATACTTCTGACCGAAACATTATGTAAGCAAAATAGATAACGACAATGGAAGTCCAAAACTCTTTTAATTTTAAAAATCAGGCGTATTTCTGCTAAACCCCGCCGAACCAAGTTTGGACTTTTGTAATTTCTACCCGTGCTGATCCTAACTGCCGACAGAAGAACTAGAGGGACCGGCCTTCGGAAAATACAATAAAACGAAATGATACGAAAGAGCGACAATAAAAACGGGCCGGACTGGGTTGAAATTTAGCCGTTTTGCGTTGGCGTCATTAGAGCGAAATAAAGGTACAGAGAAGCCATATCCAGAGCGAACAAATGGATGAATTCGTCGGCAGGATGAAATCGTTTGGGCCTGACAGGTATAAGGTTTTATTCTCCATTATTTCGAGGCGATATTACCTTTTTTTTGTTGTAAGTAAAAGGCTGGTTTCGTATGAAAAAAATGAATGGGTAAACGTGTAATCATCATGAAAATATGCTATTTAAAATCAGCCTCTATTACTACGCCCTAACTTCAGAAAAATAATATAAATAGATTAACTTTTCTGGAAAAGGCAAACAACAGAACGATAATTCATTGTAATAGACGTATCTGCTAAAAAGAGAAACAGTAAAAGAGATTTCAAAAGAGTAAACTAAAGGTAAAAAGAATAAAACAAACCACAAAAGCAGTAAAACAGTCAGCAAAATCAATAAAATGCTGTCACAAGAAGTGCTCCCACAAAGCTCCCAACAAAAATGAAATCAAAATATAATTTCAAAATATTTTATCTACGCAATGACTAAAGAATATAAGGACATGTAACGCCCATATACGGGCTGCAGCAGACTTTGTGACCTTAGACGCCATTCTTTTGATGGCAAACAGTGAGTCATCATCTGGTCACCAGCGACAATTTTAGCGATTTTTAATAGTTTGTGTGTAATAAACTTTGTATAAACTTTATTACAATGGTGATTAGTTATAAGCCATTTTATAAGAAAGAGCCAGGATTTACGTTTCATAGGTAAATAAACAGTCCCCTCCTAGAGGTGTGTAGTTCGTGAACGAACTAGTTCCAATGAACTATTCCGACCCCGGAATGAAAGGAACTAGTTCCTGGTTTCTCAAAGAACTAGTTCCTCAGGACCTATTCCGGGATCGAGACTGTGTCCGATATAGAATAATATGCGCGGCGACGGATCGGCTAGCGCGCGTAGCCCGATGGTAGACAGGAGTGGGGAGTGCCAGACGTACGTTATCGGATCCGGACATAGAGGAACTATTAAAAGACTAGTTCACGGGAATCTATTCAGTCGGCAGATCCGAGATATTATACAAGGCGACGACGATGGATTCGGCCTTGTCTATTGCCGCAGCCGGCAAGGCGTAATTACCACAGAAAATTGTCGTGGATACTGTTTTTGATTTTTAGTTTGTTTTTTAAATATTTTATGTTAATGTTTCACTTTAGGTCCCTAAAATTAAGAAATATCTTATAAAACGAACTAGATATTCTGAATTTTTAGACAAAAACAAAAAGCTTAAAGTGAGGAAAAATGCAATTTTTCGTAAAATTTTTGTAATATTTGCTCCAATTGATTTGTGATATAGTTTTTTAAATTCTGATTTGAGTTTTTTTTTATTTTTTTTTATCTGCTATAAAACTTACAATTACACGTCTCGTTATATCTCCGTACATTATAAAAATTATACAGATCATACTGTGAATAGTTCTGACTGACAACGAAACGCATTAGCAAGCAAGGGGGATGTCAATGTTAGTCGGGAACTATTGTGAACTAAAGATCTAGTTCAAGGAACTATTCCTCTGGAGGAACTAGAACTAAGGAACTAGTTCCTCCCAAGGAACTAGAATTCCCACCTCTATCCCCTCCGCCTTTTTAGCGTTTTCTTAGTTTTTTTCTTGAATTCGATAATTATTTTTCTGATATTATATATATATATATATATATATATATATATATATATATATATATATATATATATATATATATATATATATATATATATATATATATATATATATATATATATATATATATATATATATATATATATATATATATATATATATATATTGATGTGTGCTATACGTCGATACTAGTTTTGTACCTTTTGTTAACATTTTAATACCTTTTATTCCTAATTAATTATATAATACCACTGTATACACCATAGGCGTAGTCAAAACATTTATCAAAAAATGTAAATATCTCTTCAAACAGCTAGGTTAAGAAAAATAAACGACACTGTCTGGTGACATCGTCACAATTTGCTCTCGGCTGTTATTTGTCCTTGGATTCTTTAGTTATTGCATCTACGAGCATAATATGTATGTGTTTGGTAGATCCTGCTGGTCATCTAATTTGTGTGGTCTGGATTTTAATGGGCGTGACAGAGAACAATATAAATGACCGATTGACAGACAGAGAGAAAAAATCAAAAGCGGCATACATTGTTGCCGGATTTTTACGTTTATAGGAAAATGTGTATAAAAAATAAGCTATTTTAAAAACTTTCATGTATACTACTGAAATGAAGATAATATATCTAAGCTAAATATAATCTATTGCATCTGTAGTAAAAAGAGTAACTAATTGTGAAAAATAAGGTTCCAACCCTAGATGCAACATTTTCCATAAACGCCTGACAACATTTTCCATAAACTTTCCAAAAAACAATGGCTATTGTTAGTATGTCTTTTATAGGGATTAACTTTAAAACTTTATTATTGCAATTTTAAAACTTTTTATATTTTAGTACGTTCCAAATAAATGCAAATGGTCTCTACGACCCAGAAAAGTCCATAAAAAGCAGCTCTGTAGCTCCTATTCCGTTCGTCGACGGGGAATTGAAATGGGGAGATTCCTTGCCGATGCCCTTATGCATTATTTGCCTGCGAAAAGACGGATTTGTACCAATTCGATACCCTGGAGAGAGCCTCTGTAATCTGTACGCCGTCTCTTGCAAAAACTATCGATCTTTGAAGCCGCTCTCGCATCGGGATTCGCCCTTTTGTTCTTTTACGTGTATTAGGCAGTATTTGTAGTAGGGATGACTTTCTAGTATCGATACTTTCAAATTTGTTCCTGAGCATTTTCTATTCGATATTGAATATTAGCGATTAAGACGGAAGACCGTCTAAAGAAGACTTACTGACAAGTAAATTTACAAAAAATAATATGGATATATGTTATAGAATCTATAATATGCCACCTTTAATAGTTATTTATGGTACTAGTGTGTTATCTTACATATAAGTCACTCTGGGAAATGTTTAGCCCTCTACGACGTAGACCGACCACATTACCACCTCATGTAAAGGAAATAACACCTGGCCTTATTAACGTCCATGCACGCTATTCGGTTTAGCGATATCTCTCTATTACGCTGTTTATTGTTATTTTACGCGAGTTTATTTTTGCGCACAGGAAATTTTACTCGTTTGCACATCCTCATAAAAAACAATTTTCGTACCACGAATTAGGGACAAGATTTTTATCTGTATACTTATAGGATACCTAATCTGTGGTGCTACGCACTCGTTGTGTTAGGTTAGGTTAGGTTAGGTAGCACAATCATCGATATTATTGAAAATATCGTACATCCCTACTTTAAAGCCTCTTTCACATCCGATTCATCTTCTTTTGTTCTTTTACGTGTATTAGTTCGTATCTGTGCTTCTGGAAATGCGGCTATTGTTGCACGATATAGACAATTCGCCTGAAAATTGGAAATAAATTGACAAAAGCTGATGGCAGCCGCACCAGAGAGTCATGTGCGGTCTTTGATACCATATATGCATAATAAACTCGATTTTTAAGGAATTTGGAATTTTCAAATCTAAATTCGGTGATATATCAGGAGAGAATAACAAATCATGAGAATAACAAATCATGTTTAAAATGGTGATTGGTTAATATTTCTTTAAATAAAGAAATATTAACCTAAACAAATTTTAAAAATAAATATGCAAAACCCGTATTTTCTTTTAAGTTCTATTTCGAAATACGTATGTACAAAATTTTCGAAAAAGAGAACAAACCGTAAACAAACGCAATAATATTCGCAACCTGAAAGATTTTAAGTAATTCAGAAAGCATGCCCCGTGTGCGAGTCTTTCTGTGTACCTACACAAAACAAAACGGAGTAGAATTCCAGTTATTTTCGAGTTGTTTTGGAAATAAAACACTTTCCCAAAACAAAGCGAAAAGTTTTTGAACACAAAGACTGCCAGCCAAACCACAGGAATTGAATAAAAATAATACAGGGTGGTCGAAAAAGTGTTGTATAATGTTTGCTGTACAAGAATTTATCTTCAATGGGTAAGCAAACCTACAGAATCTACAACCGGTTTTGTCAGTTTTCTGTCATTGCATGTCAGGTCTTGATAAGCTCCTTTCATATATAAAGGAAATAAATTTAGATTGGAATGGCCGTGAAAATGTTGGGTCGCGACAGTTGTACGCGATCTGGCGCTGCTATAGCGGTTGCTAAGAACAACCGCAAACAAAAACGGAAATAATTTCCTCTGGTCCATATCTCTTGTCAAACTCAGAATCTATAAAAATTATAAAATCTTTCAAAATTTAAACCGCTCTCATTGAAAAAATTCCGAAAAGTGTTTAAAGCGTCCATTTTCAAAGTAATTGCTCTGTCTATTGCTATCTTGGGACAGGTCAAAAACTTTTTTATTTTTATTTTCGTTTATATTCTGATAGTAAAGTATTAAATATTTGTTTTTTTTTAATTACCAGAATTATTTAATACTTTACTATCAGAATATAAACGAAAATAAAATAAAAAGTCTTAAAAAGTATTAGATATCCAACACCGCCTTTTTTCCTCTTTGTCTCTTTCGTTTTGCAGTAATGACCGCACTATGTCACACATGTCCAAACAGCACGAACGCAAGCACAACATTACAATGTGGACGCCGTTGCTTGCGAGCCGAAAGATCTTGAGAATCACGACAAACAGGAAGCGCAAGCAACGCAAGCACAATCAGGAGCAAGAACGCAAGCAGGATCACGAGCAATGTGGACGCACCTTAAGAAGAAGAACCGCTATTGTTTTAGAATTATGAGTTGAATTAACAGAAAATGTTTACAGAGATGGAGAAAAAATATATTTCGCAATTCACAAAACAATCGAGGTATAGAAATCTGTCGTAGTTTCACCCTGTATATACCATGTACCTGTTTATACCTTTTTCATATATCGTCTTTCTGGAAATAAAGGCGCTAAAATATGGAGATTGTAGTTAACGTATTTTTCGAAATTTGCATTTATATACGCCGAGGGACTGTCGGAAAAGTGAGGAAATGGCAAACAATTTCAGAGGAAAACAAATAAGTGTTTTGGCTTTTTTAAACATTGTTTCAACATTAATTCGCACTCATACATATTTATTGGTGCATTACACCTTTCTCGCTTTATTTTATATAGTGCAAACAACGTTATATCAGTTCCATTGTATCAGATGAATATGTATATCGAATAAAACTGAAAAATGTTGTTTTAAAGTAATACATAATGACAAATAAAAAGAAATAAAACTCATCTTTGTATTTCTTCTGGTTGCAATGCACGCTTCTCCTGTGCAAAATACAGAAACTGGCATGTATCGGCATCACAGGTGCCATGAGAACATGTCCAACAGCGGCGATGGAGGTCATCCTAGACCTAACACCACTGCACATTATTGTCGGTAGTTATGCCAATACGACAATGATTAGAATGGTCATTGACGGAAACAGTACTGGAAGAATTTTCAGGTCAGGGACTTGGAACACCCTCAAAAAGAAAATTCCACTTCTCCAACTCCGAGTGGATGACATACCAAGAATTTACAACTTTGAGAAACACCTCACTGTAGTATTGAGTAATAAAAAGGATTGGGAATGAAGAAACTTTTGCTCAGCATGTAAAAGACCATAATCTAATCATAACGTGGTATACTGATGCTTCCAGAACCGAAGCAGACAGGGATAGGAGTATTTAGGCCGAAAACTAAACACTCCGAATCAGTGGGCACCTACCCCAGCATCCTTCAAGCAGAAATTTACGCTATCGAAAGATGCGTACAATTTATCTTAGGTAAGAACTATCGAAAACAGGAAATAGCCATCTTATCCGATAGTCAAGCAGCACTAAACGCGATCAACTCAGTAACTGCTGCGCGAGCCTTTGAGAACGCATTTGCCGCTCGGCCTATTGTCGTGTCCCCTTCTCTGTTCCGAATTCCAGCTTTATTCCAGCACTAACTAGTCAATCAACTGACGTCTTTCGGCAATGTAGATGCGAGGGGTTTGACGTAGTAAGCACTTTTATCGTGTACGGAGTAAAAACTTTGTCCCGGTTTTACAGCTTTGCTGGTGAAAAATGAAATTGTAGAGATTTTCTGTTTAGCCAGAAAATAGAAACCAAAAAATTTTTTGAGTTTCTCAAAAACGCTACCTTCAGCGCACCTAAAAAAATTGGCGCCGGGTGGCACGTATAGCCGCCCATACTAAAATATGTTAATTAAAAGATGGTAGGCAGTGTTTTTAGTTTCAAAGTAAAGGAATCTTTCCAATTTTTTTTTATCTCAAAAACTGCGACTTTGACTGATTTTGATGTTATTACAAATTTTATTGCAAATATTACTCCTAATCTTAAATTGAAAACCGCGTTTCGCTAGCTACTGTAATTTTGGATTTACGATTTTTTTAAATTTTTACCCCCCTCCCATACCCCCTTACCAACCGGTGGGGGGTTAACCCACCAAAAACTAATGACCAGATTCTCAGTGCCACAGTATTTTTGTGCCAAATTTGGTTAAAATTGGTTTAGCGGTTTTTGAGTTATCGTGTTACAGACGGACAGACAGACAGACACCATAAAAATATTTTGTATTTAGGTCATTTATGACCCAAATAACTCATTTTGAGTGAAATTAAAAAACTTTTTTTGCTGATCTTAATAGCCTACCATACCTGTTGGTATGGTAGCAAGGTAATACCTGTTGGTACAGACCACTTACGACTGACAAAGTATGAGGGCAGGGGTAATTTGATGGGAGTCTAGACCTTTTTTGATGCCAGATTGACTGTACTAAATGAATCATATTATTTTCTCTAGTTAACTTAAAAATAAGAGTTTTAAGGTTAATTGATAAAATAAGTCAAGGATTTGACAGACATGAACATTATACTTATTTCCAAGTTTTACAGATATTTTATTTAAATTGTATTGTGTTATAAGCCCTTAGTATGTATATATTTTTCTCCTGTTTTTTTTTAAATAACCGTTTTCAAGCAAAAAAATACCTTTAAATACACTTTACTTCTCCCTCATTAAGTAAGCTTTTAATTTTTTTAACTGACCAAATACTCCACCCTCTCTAAAAGATAGAGAGGTCCAGAGTATAAAATTGAAAAAAAATCGCATTTTTTTCATTCGCGTCAAAAACTAAAAGCTTTTCATCGTGGAGAAAAACGCGGAAAATTTTAGTAGGAAAATTTAATAAAAATGCTCTTATTTCAGCGCCCTTAAACGGCAAATCAATAATTTGATAGAAGAAAGTTTTCGGCGGGCTCTAAAACTTTTAAGACAATTAAATTAAAATAGTTTGCTAGTCTTTGCTTTTTAATTAAATAGGTCTCTTTCGATGATACTCTTACAGAATAATTATCGAAACAAAATAATTATTGTTTCTGCTTTATTCATTTCTGCATCTTCTGTGTGTAGAATTGCACAAACAAGCAAAACAATACAAATTTTATTTTTATAGTTCATCATTATTTCAGCTTTATTAGTGCTGGTAAAATTCCATAAGCGATTATTCAATTGTGTTTTTTTCGTCACAATAAAATGTATAGAATGTTCAACCATCGTCCAACGTCACGTCATTGTCGAACTCTTTCAATTACTTGCCAACCAGATGAAAGACATTGGTGATGTCATTACGGCATTTCGTATATTAATACGAAAGTAGTATGTTAATATTAATAGTGGCAAAAAAATGTCTAGAAGTCTTCAAGAAACAGTTCTTTATTTGAAATACATATTTCTGAAACTTCGGCAATAAGTCTGCATCCCATAATAAATTACAACTTCGTAACATTACTATTACGAACGCATTTACTCAGTTCTCTGGTAGCAAGGTAATTAGTTTCCAACAAAGGATGGGTTCTCTAAAAGTACATGATATATAATCTCTATGGTTCGTATAATTTCCACCTTATCCAGGCTATGTGAAACCGCTAACGATTTTATAACCCAGAAGAGAAGAGAGAACTATGTCTTCATTAAGGACATATTTAATTTTGTTTATTTTAAAATTTCAATGTAATTCGAGATAATGGAGAAACAGAAATATAATAAAATTTCTATAGGATCCAAATTGATAGCCCAAAAAATGTTTTTTATGCTATCAAATCGTCATTTTTTTTTGTCTAAGAGAATTTTTAACGGATTCAAGCTATAATTGCCGTTTGGAGAATTTTATGTTCTATTAGAAGATGTATTATAGTTCGAGCTAAAATGATAATAGTTTTGAGGGAGAACCCGGGAGAGAGCGGTAGTTCCGATTAATTTGTCTTAAAGCTGAAAAAAAAACAGTCATTGTCAATTTACTAAGGTGTTAGTTGAAGAGACAGTGTCCTGTTAAAACTCCATAAAAAAATAAAAATCCGATGATTGTTCTTACTTAAATCAAAGAAAAATCTTTGATTTTTATCGTTCATAAGTTCTGACAAATTTCTTTGAGTATCTTAGACCGTTGGAGGATTCCCATTACAGAGTACCGCGGTTCTGGTCCAGTTGGTGGAGTGTTCACTCCTTTTCTAGCTAGATTGTTTGCTTTTTCGTTGCCTTCTGTCCCTTGGTGGGCTGGCACTCAGAGTAGGACTTTATTTTCTTTGTCTAATTTTTTCAGCTTCTCTAAGCATTCTTTGACCAATTTCGAATTGATGGTTACTGAGTTGATCACTTTTAATGCTGCTTGACTAAGGGATAAGATGGTTATTTCTTATTTCCGATAGTTCCTATCAAAGATAAGTTGTACGCTTCTTTCGATAGCGTCGATTTCTACCTTAACAATGCTGGGATAGGTTCCCAATTTTCTTCTTCTTCCCGAGTACTTCTGTCCAAATATATCAATACTATTCATATTCCTGCTTAGATTATATATATATATTATATATATATATATATATATATATATATATATATATATATATATATATATATATATATATATATATATATATATATATATATATATATATATATATATATATATATATATATATATATATATATATATATATATATATATATATATATATATATACTGCCATTACTCGCTGACGAGTATTCGACACACATCAGAAGATGGTCACGCAAGGCGTTTTCTTTCATGAGCTTTTCTGTGACTGAAAAGCCCAATACGTGATGTTATCTGCCTACCGCACTCTGGACATTCAAAAATCTCATTGCTTTGTTGCCTCTTTACTTTTTGGTTGTCGCTGTTAACTGAGTTTACAATTCTTTTCCATTGAGTTCTATTGTGAGCTGCTTCTTCCCACTCATTCTGCATGTTAATCCTCTTTAAGTTTTCGTGGAAAATGTCCTTGTATTTGTTCAGTTGTCCACCCGGCCTCCTCTTACCGTCTACAAGCTCACCGTAAAGCAGAGATTTTGGTATGCGGTTTTCTTGCGTTCTGCATATGTAACCAGCCCATCTTAAGCGGGATTGTGTAACCATGACTTCAATACTCTCGCAGTTAGCTTTTTCAAGGACCGATACATTTGAGACACGATGGAACTACCGGATTCTTAAGAGTTGTTTAAGGTGTCTCTGTTGCCACTTGTTTAATGCATTCATGTGTCGGCGCGGCGGTACGGCACCGATGTTTCGCTCCCATATAACATGGTGGGAATTATAATTGCTTGATACACTGCAAGTTTCGTTTTTGTACTCAAGTCATGATTGTAGAAAACCCTGTCTTTTAATTTCCAGAATGCTCTTGAGGCGCTGCTAATCCTGTGATGAATTTCAGAGTCAATATTAGCCTTTTCCGAAATCAAACTGCCGAGGTAATTAAATTCCGCCACATATTCCAATAGTTCTTCTCCGATTTTTATAGCATTATTGTGATCTTCCGGGGGAGTGCACATGGTTTTAGTTTTGTCGATGTTTAGCTTAAGGCCCAAAGCCATCAGAAGATCGTATGCCCAGGTATATGTGTACAACATTTCTTGTAATTGCTGTAACGTGTTTGCAACTAGAGCGTAGTCATCAGTGTATTGAAGTTCTGTGATAAATTTTGTACGTGCTTTTGCCCTGAGACTTTTTATGTTGAACAGACCGCCGTCGCTGTATCTGTCGCCAAATCTGTATCTAATGCCCAATCCTCTCTCCTATAGTTTGCTGTCCACTGTAATGGAGAGCGCTGCCATGAATATGTTGAATAGGAGAGGCGCTAAGACACATCCCTGCCTAACTCCTGTATTTGTTAGGAATGGTTCGCTGAGTGATCCATGATGTGACACTCTTGACTTTTTGTTATGGAGGCTTTTACACACTGTAAGAAATTTGTTGGGTACACCGAACTTTTTTATAATTACCCAAAGCGCATCTCTGTTTACAGAGTCGAAGGCTTTTGTTAGATAGATGAATGCAACATAAAGTTTAGACTGCTGCTCTTTTGCTTCAGCAAAAGTATACCACTTTATGGTATGGTATTTTACCTTATTTTATTTATACTGTTAAGAAAAATACTAATAAAAGTCTAAACGGATCCAGACTGACTTGCCAAAATTTTATATTCTATAAGAATATGTCTTAGTTTGAACTGAAATTAAAACAGTTTTTAGGGGGAGTCCGGTAGTTCCGCTTATTTTGTCTTAAAGCTGAAAAAACTGTAAATTAAGTTTTAAGGGACTTCACTATTCCATCCCCTATTATTCATCATCATTCTCAGCTTATTCAACCATTTTCAATTATGGTGTAGCCTCCCTGACATGTTTAGGTACTCGTACTATAGTTGGGCCCATTGTTGTCTATTGTTGGGTATGCAGGCCCATCTCCAGTTTTGTCTCCCTCTAAGTCTCTAATTCCTCGTGGATACAAAGCTGTAATTTTTGTGGACCATCATCTATTACCCGTGTCTTTTGTCGTATCCACTCTATTCATTTACGGTCTTTCTTGGTTATTTCCAGCATATTTCTTTCCATTGAGCGTTGTGCGACCTGCAGTTTTGTTATAATATTCGTTTTAAGAGTCTAGGTTTCGCATGCATAGGTCATGACTGGTAGTACACATTGGTTGAATATTTTCTTCTTTAGGTAAAGTATCATTCTAGATTTGAATATGATTGAGTTTCTTTCATATAAGTTCTCCATGGTAGGTTCTGCCAATCTGAAGAAGAAACGTCAGAACACATTTTATGTCGGTGTGATGGCATGGCAAATGTGCGGTTCCCGCGGCATTGTCGCCTCGGTAATAGGCAATGATAGGCCATTGCCAAGGAGCTACATGGAGGGTTCAGTCTCCAAGTTGCTAAACTTTGTGAAAAGGATAGGACCGGAGAATGTAATCTAACGATCAGAAGAGGACCACAATAGATCTGAGAAGGTCGCAGTGGATCAGGCCGAAAGCCACCTCTAAGAATCTAATCTAATCTAATCTCCATGGTAACTTATTTTTCCCCTATTATCATTGTGTACTAATTTCAAGTCTATGATAAGACCTTTTTTGGAATAAGTAGAATTAAAAAAAGAATGACAAAAATTTAATGTAAAATTTTTGTCAAAAAAATAATACTGAAGTAATAAAAATAAAGCTTCAAATGGTCCCATTACAATATTCTTGTTCACATTCTTCCAAAGTATAAAGGATAAAAATGACTAATCGAAAAAGGTACCTACGCCAAGAAAACTAAACACATAAAACCGCCCTACACACAAAGGAAAAATACACATTCAAAATCGTATCCATACAAACAAGATGACGTTGTAACAATTTGATGGCGGGCGGACCGGAAATCAGAGTGTAATCCCCCAAATGTAAATGCGGGGCTTTACATATAAGAATATACCACTGATGTCGAAAGAAACAAAACAAACAGAATAACCACCAGTAGCTGCTCGTTAAAAAGGCAAAAAAATAACAAAGTAAATGAAATTATAACTAAAATATACAGGGTGAGTCTTAAATAAGTGCAAATATTTTCAGGGGTGGTATATTTCGACCCTAGGAACACGTCTATGAGGTTTTTTTTCGCAAAAAAAGATGTTGAAAATCGTCCATTTTCTTTTAAATTTCCCTGTATATTTTTCAAAAACTTTGTAGAAGTGCCTGTTCTGCCTGTTCTTTTTAGAACTGCCTAAATCTCTGATATTGCCATATTTACGGCTTTACTCTATGGTTACGGCACTAAGAGGGATGCAAATACAGAAAAAATCCGGTGCCTCTCAAATTTTTTTAAAAAAAATCATTTTTTTTTAAATTTTCAAACTTAAATAACTCGGTTATTTTGGACTAAGCTGAAAAATGGTAAATAGAAAATATGTTTCTTTTATCGAGATCTACCAGCCCTGAAAATATTTGCACTTATTTAAGATTCACCCTGTATAACGGTATTGTAGTGTAACAACCCAGGATCGTCAACAAAGTTAAAGAGATAATATTTTAACCAACTGTATAACAAACAATTTAAATGAAATAACGGAACCTACGTTATGATAAATGTATTTTTTATTGTGATTACCTCGGATGCGCCTCGACAGAAGCAATATTTTGGGAAATTTGGGGAGAATAGGTTATGTAAATGAAACGCTAAATTCGTAAATAGCCCTACTTATTTTATTAAATAAAATGAAAGGAGTGCCGTACTCTATCTGGAGTTCACAAGTAAAAGAGCAGAGCAGAGAAAACCCTGATCACTATTCCATCAGAGAATCTATGCTGTCCTGAACTTTAATAAAAGAGAGATAATAATAATATAGAAACTGTCCTCATACCTAGGTTTTTTCATACATTCAAAACATGCCACATTCATTATATTCAAAACGGAAGAGGTTTTTGTTAGTTTAACGGGTCCCCCCCCCCGTAGGTACTAATGCCTTGGTTCCTTGGTTGGATCTAGAAGCTGAAGCTGAAGGTATGGTGCTAATATCTTTAGATTATATTTAATTATTCTATGAGTTATTCTATTTATTGTTTTCGTTTGTCCTTTTGAGAGCTAAGATATTCGCCCATGCTAGGTCGAAAAAACCCGGGTATTGTGAACACAATACCTGTGAATGCTATATCCCAATTCTAGCTCCTTACAATCTGAATATTAGGAATTATTTTTGACTTTTATTAGGAAAATAATTTTGTGTCCGCCACTGGACTCGCCACCGCAATCTCCATTACATTTCCACGCTAGTCCCTTAAAAATAACATCATTGTTTACGTATTAATCAGGGTTGCACCCTCCTTTATTTCGGCAGGGGTTATAACGCGGATAAAAGGAAGCAATTTGTCCCGTAGACAGCTCCCAAAATTGAAATCGTATAGTACGATCTGACTTGCGATTCTAACCTTTGAGGGTTAAGATCTAAAATAGGATTTTTGCAATCCCTATGATCGGTGCGGTAAGAAGGGTTGGTTATTGATTACGTAATATAGTAGTTTTTTAATTAAATGTAGTAGACAAAGATACAGTATTGTTACTAAAAGTCATAACATGTCAGCCAGATATATCACTGACCTTGAACTAATCTAAATCCTAAAACTACTCACTATATACCGTATCATAAAAAACGTCGTCAAGGACAGCTGGCGAATGACAATCAATGACTTTTGGCGAGGTCAATTTCTAGATTTACTAAAAATTGACCTAAAACTTGTCAAAAAATTAATACTAATAATTATAGAAAGATGAAAAAAGGATACAACGTTTCCAGATACACAAATCTATTTCCAAAAAAATATTTTTTTCTTAATTTTTCCTCAATATAAAAATGAATTACTACCTTATTACGACCAATGACCAATTGGCAGTAAGCGCCATTAGTAAATAAAGAAGTCTACTCTTCTTCTTCTAGTGCGAATCCATTAATGGATGTTTGCGATAACATTTTCCATCGCTTCTCTATTCTCTAGTCCACTGTCTAACATTCCTCAGCTAAGACATTTTCTTCCTTCCGCACCCCTCCGGCCTGCGATCTTGCCTTCGATTAACTGATGCAAGAATTGATATTTGGGGTTTCGCATTATGTGCCCCAGGTATGTGGTTTTTTTCTTCTTAATCAATTGAAACAATTTGCGCTGTTTGTTGACACGTCTCAGAACTTCCTCATTTGTTAACCTAGCCGTTCAAGGTATCTTCAGAATTCTGCGATATAGCCACATCTCTAAAGCCTCTAGTTTATTAATGGCAGCTGCTTTCAATGTCCAACCTTCCATACCATAAAGGAGCACCGACCATACGTAACACTTTACGAATCTTAATCTGAGGTTAAGGTCAAAATCAGAACAGACAAGTAGTTTTCGGAACCTCAACAATGCCTGCCGAGCTTGTTCGATGCGACATTTAATTTCCTTGTCTGATGTCCCAATCTTCGGAGAGCCAGATATCCAAGTACTTAAATTTAACTACCCTCTCTATGGGCCATGTACTAAATGTTATAATGGAGTTTTTAAACACATCGGGATTTCTGGATATTATCATAAATTTAGTTTTCTTGATGTTTATGTTTAAATCCATTGCTTTACTCTGTTCTCCTACCTTGTTGACCAGTTGTTGGAGATCGTATATATTATCTGCAATCAAGACCGTATCGTCGGCGTAGCGGATATTATTAATCCACACTCCGTTAACTTTGACTCCTATTTCCACGTCCTCTAGAGCCTCTTGGAAAATAGCCTCTGAGTACAAATTGAATAGGAGTAGAGACAGCACGCAACCCTGTCGCATCCCCCTTCTAACTTGTTTGGGATTGGACATGGTATTGGCCAATTTTATTTGTGCTTTTTGGTTCCAGTACAAGTTTTTGATGCATTGTATGTCTTTTTGGTCTATATCAAGTAGCTGCATTAATTTGTGGTGTTGCACGCGATCGAAAGAAGTCTACAGGCCAAGTAAATGACGTCTAGGGATTGACCTCGTCAAAATTATCAGACCTTGTCGTTCCCCAGCCGTCTTTGACGCCGTTTTTTATTATATGGTATCACTGACCATTATTACTGATTTTTTCTTTTACTTTAATAAAAAGATAGTCTAATAACTCTCAAGCACTTATTTTTCCCATGTTGGGAGAACTGTTGGGATAAAATACTAAAATACCCAATCATACCATAAGAAATAGAACAGAAGTAAGGGATGCGGTGATATCGGTAATATGATATGATAGATGATATTAAGAGAGTGACTGGAAATTGGATTCAAGTGGCACAAAATAGAAAGGAATGGCTAGAGTTGAAGGAGGCTTTAATTTTACGTTAGTATTACAAATTATATTTGACAATAAGCTTCATAAAAGCTTGAAAAAATTAATAACTTTCAAATAAGTTCACGTTCGGATTTGTTTTTGATTGATGCTCTCTAACGGACAAACAAAGCACTTTTGTATAAAAATCAATCATGTGCAATTAATTTATTTTGATTCAAAGAATACGTAGGACGGAATACGTATCCACGGAATATTGGAAGTCCCTGTATATTTTGTAGATCTGCTTTGGAAAAATAAATTCTCCAAAAATGTTTTACTCAAAATCTATGCCATGTGGTGTTTTTACAAGAAATAAAAAATGTAGTAAATACTAGAAAGAAATTTTACTAAAAGAAAATCGGTCGTCGGTTGATCAGTCAACCTCAGTCAAATGTTATAGCACTTAGCAAAATATAGGCACCCAAGATCTCATTCAAATCGGAATAACGGTTCTTAAATTATTTCAAAAAATGTGTTTGATGTCCTCTAGCGGACAAACGAAGCACGTGTAAAAGCCTCCATAACAACAACAAATCAAGAGTGTCATATCATGGATCACTGAGCGATCCCTTCCTAACAAACACAGGCGTTAGGCAGGGATGTGTCTTAGCGCCTCTCCTATTCAATATATTCATGGCAGCGCTCTCCATTATATTGGACAGCAAACTGCAGGAGAGAGGTTTGGGCATTAGATACAGATACGACGGCGGTCTGTTCAACATAAAAAGACTCAGGGCAAAAACACGTACAAAATTCATCACAGAACTTCAATACGCTGATGACTGTGCTCTAGTTGCAAATACGTTACAGCAATTGCAAGAAATTTTGAACACATATACATGAGCATACGAGGCCTTGGGACTTAAGCTGAACATCGATAAAACTAAAATCATGTGCACTCCCCCGGAAGATCACAACAATGCTATAAAAATCGGAGATGAGCTGTTGGAATATGTGGCGGAATTCAATTACCTCGGCTGTTTGATTTCGGAAAAGTCCAATATCGACTCTGAAATTCAGCACAGGATTAGCAGCGCCTCAAGAGCATTCTGGAAATTAAAAGACAGGGTTTTCTACAATCATGACTTTAGCACAAAAAATAAACTTGCAGTGTACCGAGCGATAATAATTCCCACCATGTTATATGGAAGCGAAACCTGGGTGCCGTACCGCTGACACATGAAGGCATTAAACAAGTTGCAACAGAGACATCTTAGACAACTCTTAAGAATGAAATGGTTCCATCATGTCTCAAACGTATCGGTCCTTGAAAAAGCTAACTGCGAGAGTATTTAAGTCATGATAACAAAGTCCCGCTTAA
The DNA here is from genome assembly GCF_002938485.1 of Sitophilus oryzae. Lineage (NCBI taxonomy): Eukaryota > Metazoa > Arthropoda > Insecta > Coleoptera > Curculionidae > Sitophilus > Sitophilus oryzae. The sequence continues at coordinate 787,150 of NW_022146414.1, forward strand.
GATGGGCTGGTCACGTATGCAGAATGCAAGAAAACCGCATACCAAAATATCTGCTTTACGGTGAGCTTGTAGACGGTAAGAGGAGGCCGGGTGGACAACTCAAAAGGTTCAAGGATATTTTCCACGAAAACTTAAAAGGAATTAACAAGCAGAATGAGTGGGAAGAGGCAGCTCACAATAGAACGGCATGGAGAAGAATTGTAAAGTCAGTTAACAGCGACAACCAAAAAGTAAAGAGGCAACAAAGCAATGAGATTTTCGAATGTCTGGAGTGCGGTAGACAGATAACATCACGTATCGGGCTTTTCAGTCACAGAAAAGCTCATGAAAGAAAACGCCTTGCGTGACCATCTTCTGATGCGTGTCAAATACTCGTCAGCGAGTAATGGCGGTATGGTATGGTAAACGAAGCACTTTTGTATAGAGGTAAATTGTGTCGAATAAATTTATTTTGATTCCAATAATACGTAGTAGTTCTATGTCCACGGAATATAGGAACACCCTGTATATATTTGGTACCTTCATTTTGTATAGTTCTTTGATTATCAATTAATATGATGTAACAGCGGATCGAACTCTTATTTTTCTTGTATTATAATTTTAGCATTATTAAATTTTATTTCCGGTATCCTTTGAGTGTTTATAACAAATTTTAGGTATCTGAACATAAATGGATTATTTTACTATAAATGAAATTCAATGTTCGGAAATTAACCAGCAGATGGTTTCAGTACAGCTCCGGATTAGATATGAATAATTACAACCTGTGGTTATTACAAAATGAACAAAGTAAAACCACAAAGCAATACACGGTAGCTCAAATATTATAATGACCAGTTTATATTCAATATAGGTAAAAGTGATGACTAGTAATGAATTCTGAAATAATTAATTATTTCATTTACAAGTGAATGGAAAGTATGGAATCGTCGAAGAGAAAGAGAAAGAGAAAGAGAAAGAGAAAGAGAAAGAGAAAGAGAAAGAGAAAGAGAAAGAGAAAGAGAAAGAGAAAGAGAAAGAGAAAGAGAAAGAGAAAGAGAAAGAGAAAGAGAAAGAGAAAGAGAAAGAGAAAGAGAAAGAGAAAGAGAAAGAGAAAGAGAAAGAGAAAGAGAAAGAGAAAGAGAAAGAGAAAGAGAAAGAGAAAGAGAAAGAGAAAGAGAAAGAGAAAGAGAAAGAGAAAGAGAAAGAGAAAGAGAAAGAGAAAGAGAAAGAGAAAGAGAAAGAGAAAGAGAAGAAAAGAAAAAGAAGAAGAAAAAGAAGAAGAAAAAGAAGCAAAAGAAAAAGAAAGAGAAAAAGAAAAAAAAAGAAAAAAAAGAAAAAAAAGAAAAAAAAGAGAAAGAGAAAGAGAAAGAAAAACGCTTTCTCCGTTTTCCAGAGTTTTCGTAGGAATGTAAAAGCCACCCTTCGGCTTAAAACCTTTTTCAATCTGTAATAAAAACGATTGTCTCTAAAGAAGAATTCTGTTAATTCTTACCACAAAGCCACGTCATTTATGGTCTAAATGTTTAATTAGAAGGCAGAAGCGGTAGCTGGGAGTGGCGAGACGCTATCGGGCAACTCAAGAATCGGCCCCAACTGCATTATTTATCAGGGCGGTAACGAACGTGGACGGATATTCATCGGCTAACGTCGTTAAAAGTTGTTCTCGCGCTCCATGCTAAGCGCAATGAAGGGCCTTAGAGCGGTGCCCCCCGGCCCTACTACGCTTAAATCGGAAACTTATTTAACGAAGCGAGCTGTCGCGTCCGCACCAAATGGGGTTAGCAAAAATTAATACGAGTTTTGACTCCTTGGGGACACCGCACTAAGTCAACAGAGGACTCTCTGTGTGAAAGAAAAGACAGAGAAAAGTTTTTTTGTAAAACCAAAAGAAATTGTTAGACTTTAAATTATATCGATCGCTATAGGCTTGATGCATTCTCCGCCGGTACTGCCACAATCGGAGAATATGGTAAATAACCGGTATATACAAATACACGGGTTTAAATAGCGAGTATACGAAAAATTTATTATACAGGGTGGCGCACCTCATTCGCCTCGGTTGATTATACGAAAACGGAAAAATGTAGAAATGTGCACAATTTATTATTTTGAAATATACAAGGTGTTTCAGAACTAAGATCCATACCAAAGTTATATTTTTTCTTATGGAACACCCGGTATTTTATTTCATTTTTGGATTCTTATGCTCAAAAAAATGTATTTATGATAAGAGTTAAATGTGTTTAAAATCTTTGGTTTATGATATATTTAAAGATATTTAAAAATGCATACTACAATAGAATATATTATTCACACCCTGTACATTGCTTTTCAGAATTAATTCTTGTGCTGAGTTTAAAGGTAGAGAAATAAACTTTACTGAAAAATTTGATTGCTTCGTTTAATGTATACCGGGGTATCCATAATTGCTGGTCCATTTGTAATATTTATTTTACAAAAAAACTTCGTTATTTCAAGTACAACAACCTGTATTTTTTTAAATAAATCGAAACAGATTCAAATGCTCTTTTAAACTATATTAGGGTTTCCTATACATATCTAGCTCAGGTCTTGAAAAAAAGCGATTTTTCAATAAAATTGTAATCAAGATCATCAAGATGGCTGGTGTCGTCATGGCAATTTTCTAATGACACTTAGTAACTATTTTCAAAATCGACATTAGTTTATGGACTTTATTTAAATTTATAACAGGTTATTTTTATTTAATTTTTCCTACAATAAAAAAATCGGTATTTTGTAAATATCTCGAAAACTATGCGTTTTTCGCAAAAATTTGAGGAGTGCAAAATTAAACAGAATAAAATTTTCTATAAAAAAGGTTTCATGAAAATTTTCGCTAAAGTCAACCGTTTAGGCACAAAATCCCTGGAAATTTTACAATTTTGCGTAAAATATGATATATTATGTATAGTCGATTTTCCGAAATCAAATGTCGATTAGGGTTCACTAAAACTAGTTTTAGTTTAGTTTCTTCAATTTTGTCATAAAACAGTGGCGTATCATTAATTCGCTCATTAATTTATGAATAATTAATTTTAATTATTGAAAATGTGTACTTGTATCCACACCACCCAAGAGGTAAAGTATATGGCGCGTTTATTATAACGTGGTCTCCCCGAAGGCCTACTCCACTAGATAAATTAAAAACTTTAACTTATCTGCACAAGCCCGACGGATCTGGCTCATTGATGTCAAAGTCGATCGCGTCTGCTGTGCTGGGCTCATCAGGGTGGTCTCTCAATACGTCCAACTCTTCATCTTTAGCCGCCAGAGGGATATCTACAGGCAACTCCAACTCCTCTTCATCGGATTCGTCAAGTGACACTTCAGTGACGTTGTCACAGGATTTTCCATTGCAGTATGCACAAATCATTGAACATTTTAATCCTGCTTTTCTGCATCCTTTTCTTTGGTACAACCAGAGCAATGCTGAACCTGGTGGTAAGTTCGCAATGAATGCTGTCCAGCACGACAATTAATTATTCATAAATTAATAAGCGAATTAATGATACGCCACTGTTTCATGACAAAATTGAAGAAACTAAACTAAAACTAGTTTTAGTGAACCCTAATCAACATTTGATTTCGGAAAATCGACTATATTATGTATATCATACTTTACGCAAAATTGTAAAAATTCCAGGGATTTTGTGCCTCACAACGGTTGACTTTAGCGAAAATTTTCATAAAACCTTTTATATAGAAAATTTTATTCTCTTTAATTTTGATCTCCTCAAATTTTCGCGAAAAACGCATAGTTTTCGAGATATTCACAAAATACCGATTTTGGGCGCCATCTTGGCAAGATGGCGGCGCCGGCGGCAAGTATGTAAATGTGACCCTAAAACCTATAAACCTGCAAAGTTTCAAAACTAAGTTTTTCGGACTTTTTTCCAAGCAGGCCCCTTTTTTGATCCCCAATGACTGAACTAATAGTGTTGTATTTGAAATAACGAAGTTTTGATGTAAAATAGATATTTAAAATAGACCAGCAATTTTTGATACCCCTGTATACATTTAAGAAGGCAATAAAAATTTTTAGTAAAGCTTATTTCTCTGGCTTCAAAGTCAGCACAAGAATTAACTCAACAAGAAAAGTAATGTATAGGGCGTTGACAAACTTTTTTATTATATCATGCATATTTAAATATCTTTGAATATCTCAAAAACCAAAGCATTTAAACATATTAAACCCTTATAATAAATGCCTCATTTTATACCCAAGAATCCAAAAATGAAATAAAATACCGGGTGTTCCATAAGAAAAATTATAACTTTGGTAAGGATCATAGTTCTGACAGACCCTGTACTTTTGAAAATAATTTTAAATTATGCACATTGCCTCTCTACATATACCCATAAAAAAATTTGTTTCTACATCTTTCCGTTTCCGTTTCGCGCCACCCTGTATAATTATTCTAAAAGGAAACTCACGGTTAGTTAATTCCAACTTTACCCAAAAACAGTTAGTCGGTTGTTAAATCTCCAATTTAGAATTAAAAAAGAGCTTTTTCGGACAGAATAGATTATCCAGAAACAGACCTCTGCTTTGCATAATGTAAGAAAAGGTCTAAAGCTCTAAACAAGGACAAATCCGATCGGATACAGTAAACACCATTACCCGAATGGACGGCGTTATTTAAACAGAGGGAAGGTTTCAGTAAGGTCACCCTTGAGGGAGACAAAAACAAAGGGAAAGGTCGATTATATAACAGTTTGTGAAGGTATAGGCTCATTTACATTTGTAACGTTTAATGATAATCTTATGTAGATCATCTCTAATTTTTATTTTATCTAAAGTGTACAGGGTGTCTTATTTTCGTGTGTTTCTCAGGGTTTCTCATTTATGTGTAGAGCTACTGTGCTACGTTTTTATGAAACTAAAGATGCTACACACCCATTTATTCTAGACCTCTTAGTTCCTGAAATACAGGGCGATATTGAAAATGTTGCATTTTTCGACTCCCTTCATATCTTGGTTATATTATAACTTATTAAAAAGGTGAAAATTGAGTCCTATATAGTTTTTCACGTAAAATTCAATGGCGTAACTAGATTTTTCTGTGAGCTGTCATTTTTGAAATATGAACCAAGCCCAAGAACAGTTAACCTAATAGGACTGCTCATTCAGCCAAAAGTGTCCGCCAGGTCCATGCGAAAACTACTCGCTTTGTGACGTCATTGTAGCCCTTGTCATGGTTATTAGTCCTTATCCGGCAACCAATAATACACACGTGCATTATTGGTTACCGAATGCAAAACGTTCATTATTTAGTTTATTTATTTAAACACCTTATATGTATGCAGTATAGAAAATTAACTGTATAAATCGTATTAAATACTCGGATAATGCATTTTTAAAAACAGCAGTTCCCAGCATCACCTTTTGCAAGCATTCTTTTTAGAGTACTTCCATATTTTGCTTTAAAATAATTAATAATAATATATAAAAATATAAAATATAAAATCGTGGGCACTTAGTATGCACTTTGTCACAATCCACAACACAAAATGAACGTATTTATACACTCTATAGCTCTAAAAACTTTAAAGACACCTTTTTCACATTTAAAATTGACAAAATAATTAACTCAAAATTTCTCAGCTGTTATTTTTATAAGTTTACCATAAGCAACTAATAATACACACTATCATGACAAGGCCACGAAGGCTTTGACAAGGGCTACAATGACGTCACAACTGTCAGCTGAAGCGCGGGAAGAGGCGAACGTACGTCTTATGAGGATGAGCAGTTCTATTAGGTTAACTGTTCTTGAACCAAGTTTATGTTTTTTTAATGCGATACCCTGTATTTTATATTTTTATTTTATTTGTTCTATTATGGGCTTTCTAAAAATATAACATACTTTCTCTATACTTATTTTCATAAACAAAGTACTATTGGCTATTCTACGCTAGATTCTGAGGGTAGAATTATGGCACAAGTGCATTAAAAATATCAATATCTCTGATTGACGCCGTGTTATCTAAAATTTGCACAAGTTTATTTTCAATGCAGTTTATTAGGATAACAGGATGGAAAGCAAAATTATCTGGTTAAATTAAATTATAATAATAATAGCTCCCGTATATAGTGTTTAACGCCTTGGGAGTAGCAAGGTACAGCTTGCTATACTAGAGCCGTTCGGTATACAAGGAAGGTAATTTGGCTAGCACTACGCTTCAACCGCCTATTATTACCTCAGGATTGTGAATCCCAAGTACTTATTTAAGGCTGAGTCGACCTAGGGACCCAAACTATTTTTATTTTAATAAAAATAGTCGGCTGATGAAATGCCGGGTGTGGGTATCGAACCCACACCTTAAGATTGGTAGACGAGAGCCTGTACCTCTACGCCACCGGGCACCTAAATTAAATTAATAAAATGATAATATTTTAAACTAGGTTGATTTATGTTAAAAAGCTAAAAAAATATTTTTTTCACCTTGTTTATGAAAATAAGCATAGAATATATTGTTAAGGTGTATGGCGACATCTGTCGGGGAACTGTAGACGTTAGGAAAAAAGTTCTGTAATTCCGAAACCAGACGGCGGAAATTGCTAGAACCAAAAATAATATTACATATAATTTCCGAAAGTTCTAGAATCAGTCGCTACAGTATACAGGGTGGTCCGAACTGTATTCCGGAAACTTTGGCAGCATATTTTACAGATAAAAATAAGTAAAAAAGTTCGTATAAATGTATGTCCAAAAATGCTTTGTTTCGGAGATACAGGGTATAGAAATTTCATTTTTATTTCGTTTTTTTTTCAAAATAATTTCTGAACTAACTGGGATTATTGGATGAAAATTGGTGTCTGGGAGTTTTTTGACATGAGAAATTTGTTTTTGATGTTAATATGACTCCTACTTGTAGAGAGCGCCACTCCCATATTTTTAATTGGTTTGAAGAGTATTAACTTTTCGACAGTAACTGTATAAAACTACTGTGTTAAAAAATATACATTTACGAGGTTTTCAACGTAAAAAAGATCTCTTAGTAAAAATCGCTAAATCGTAATGGTTCTCGAGATATTTGGAATCGAAATTATCAATACCTATCATCATTGACATAAATTAAACATGTTGACTAAATATTTGTTAGACTGAATTATGGGGTGTAGAGGTAAGGAGAAATAACTCCGTGCATTAAAAAATGGTCAAAAAAAGGGAAGAATTAGGATGGCGCTGCTGTAGCAAGATTCTAAAATTTAAGACATGCGCCGAACATTTTAGAACAGATGATTCAAGACATAAATATTTGACGTGAAGCAAACGCGAAGCCGCGGGTTTAAAAAATAAATTTTATTTTCATGTTGCATGAAATAAATTACAGATTTTTATTCAGCAGCAATACACTAGGCCCTTTTTTATTGTTTCTCATAACTTATTTCGCAAATGTCATTCAAGACGACGAAAAAATATTCTTATCGTTTTAGCTTAAAATTAATGGTAATTATAATTAAGACAAATTTTATTTAAAGTAATGATTGGTGATGGGTTTAAAATAAATATAATGCAGCTTTAAAATAACTTCATATCTACATTTATTTAGTATAAAAGTAAGTCAATATGTGGTTTTATTATTGATTATTCAGATATCAGAGCCTCTTTTTATTGTTTCTCATAAGTTATTTCGTAAATCTCATTCAAGATGAAAAAGCTTTAGTTTAAAATTAATGTTAATTATAATTAGAAAAACTTTATTAAAAGTTTAATTGATGATATGGGATTTAAATAAATATAATGCAGGTCAAAAATAACGTAACACATTTTCTGTAGTATAAAAATTAAGCCAATATAATATAATTTTATACTGTACAAGTATTTATTTACGTTTTGCTCCATCGTAGTTGCCATTCATTCAAAATAGTGGATTTTAAATGTTCGATAGTCGGATGGCTTAACTACCTTAATATCAACTACTTCTAGACAAGAATCGTGTGCAGTATTATCTTCTTTTCACTCCCAGCTATTCCAACATGGCTTGGGACGTGGAATAATAATATAATTTTATAGCCCTTCCAGATGCTCATGTCTTCCTAGTTCACCCAATAGAATCGTCTCGCAGCTTCCTTCCAAGTTGGTAGTTGCTATTCATTCAGAATAGTGGATTTTAAATATATTTGGTAGTCGGATGGTTTAACTATCATAACTATAACTACTTTTAATAATTCTTTTTCTCAATTCTTTGCACTATAATTTGCATCCCACGTATTGTAATATTTTCCTTTGAATTTCGTTTCCTATTGTTCCATGGCTTGAGACGTAATGTTATAGCCCTTCCAGATCCTCATGTATATGTCCCTTTTTCTTGTAGTCCACCCAATAGAACCTTTCTCTTAGCTTCCTCTCAAGTTGGTTCATTAAGAATAGTGGATTTTAAATATGTTTTGTATTCGGATGGTTTAACTACTGTAACATCATAAATAAATTGTATACCAACACATAATGGCCAAACTTCAACAGACTTTAATATTCATAAGCCTCATCAGAAGAAAATATTTTTTGATCCAAAGTTTCTTTTTCATTATTAGAATAAATTACCTGCAATTTGTTAATTCATTACAACATTGAATAAAAGATGCAAAGTGTTTATACATACTATAATAGATAAATCTTCATTTTAAATTATGTGATAGATCTGCTTGCTTGTAGGATCTAGACTCATAAACTCAATAATTTCTTTTATTGATATAACCAATAAAGTGGTAATGATGAAATTTTGTTTTTGATTTGAGCAGTAGGGTCCATTATTTCCATTATTTGATGCTGTTATTGCTCTACAAAATGTTGATCTTTATCAAGGGATGTTTATGTGTATAATATTATTATTTATGTGTATAATAATACTGTATGATCGAAAAAACACGGCGTCCAGTGGGCTTGGAAATGAACATCTCGATGACATTCTCCATATCATTTTACATATAAAATGACAGCAATCTTCATTTCATAGGCATCGCTGACGCCGTTTTTTATTCGATCGATCAAATTGTACTTACGTGTGTAATATTCATTTAATGGTTCCTGTTTTAGTTGCTGGTGTTCATATTTTGGTTTTTTATTGTGTTGTTGCTCTACAAAATGTTAATATTTATGTGTATAACATTACTCTTTCTGTGTATAATAATACCGTATGATCGAATAAAAACGGCGTCAGCGATGGCTATGAAATGAAGATCGCTGTCATTTTATATGTAAATTTATATAGGAAATGCCATCGATCGTCATGTCCAAGCCAACTGGACGCCGTTTTTATTCAATCATACGGTACTTATGTGTATAATATTCATTTAATGGCGCCCTTCTTGCTTGTTGCTGTTGTTGCAATTCAGAATTTAAATTAACCTGAGGCAGTAGGTAGAGCTTCATCCTCCAATATTTTCCTATGTAAATACTGAAGTGGACAGTATTTCTGATGACAATTTTATCACAAACTTTAACATCTTGTTCTTTAAAGTGAAACTGCCATACCTTATCTGTAGATTTCAAAGCAATATCTAAATGTTTTTGACCATCACTGTAATCTAATTCTTGTCTGAAAATCAATACCTAATATTATCCTGATGATTTTGATTTTTGATAGATTATTAAAATACAGCACTTACAGTTAACTATATTTCTTGAAAGTACCTACAATTTTATGTATTTCCTACTTTTACTTGTTTAAAAAATGCCAACAATTTGTACATATCTGTCAAACTTTAAAATCATTAAAAATAAATTTTATTTAGGTTGTAACTTTATAAAAGGATTGTAAAAATATACTTTGTAACATGTATGTCAATAATCTTACGAAAATGTTTACTACACTTTTGATTGACTCTAATTTTACATATAATACAAATAATACAATACTGAATTATATTATGTATTTTACATACCGTAGGCTTTGCCTTTGCTCTTTATTTTTCCATCAGCTATTCAATCAACTACGCACCACACACACTTTAACCATTGTTAAATAATAAATAAAGCACAAAATATTGATAAACAATAATTATTTTATATTCAAAAACTCTGTCTGAAAAATAAAAACAAAATTTTTTTGGGTAATGTTTGGTTATATTTATTTTTATTCTCTTATCTATGGTTACTTTTCATTTTTTAGAATCATGCGTTTTTAGCGCCACTGTGGTTATTTGGCGAACCCTTATTCTTCCCATTTTGTGACCACTTTTTCAATAAAAGTCCCGTAAGAGTTGTTTCTCCTCACCTCTACACTCCATAGACTGAATTCATAAATTTGAAATGTTTTTGTGTTCAACAGAAATTGTTTTATCATAATTTTTTCCCAGAAAATATTATGATCAATTTAAAAAAATAAAAATTTCTTTAATTTCTTATTTCAGTCGAATATAACTCAATTTAATTTTAACTATCTACTCAATGTGTTTATTTTTTGTCAATAATGACATGTATTGACTATTTCTATTGTAAATATTTTCAGAACGGTTGATCGTAGCGATTAGCGAGCCAAGAGACATTTTTTTCGTAGAAAGTCCCGTAAATGTATATTTTTTCACTCAGTAGTTTTATACAGGTGCGGACGAAAAGTTATTACACTTCAAAACAGCTAAAACACATGTAGGTGGCGCCCGCTACAAATGGTAGTCATATTCACATCAAAATCAAATTTCTCAAGTCAAAAAACTTCCAGACACCAATTTTCATTCAAATATTGACGTTACTTCAGAAATTATTTGGGAAAAATCGAAATAAATATGAAATTTCTACACCCTGTATCGAAACTAAGCATTTTAGTATATATATACATTTATACAAACTTTTTAACTTATTTTCATCTACAGAATATGCTGCCGTAGTTTCCGGAATACAATTCGGACCACCCTATATAAGGCGCAGTTTAGTCAGTTTTTGAACCAGTGGCGTAACAACAGACTCACGGACCTGTGTGCTAAAATTTTACCGGGCCCCCTATTACACCTACATATTTCAATACTAATCTGAATAATATGCACTCATATTTTAGGTTAGACATAACATTATCAAATTAATTTTTATATAGTATTATTTGTTACTGCAACTCAGACTTATGTAACCCAAAACATATAAAATATCAAATAAATAAAATCAAAACAAAAAACAACAACAAAACTAACTAAATTAAAATAAACAATGTAAATAGGAACATGAACATGTTAAGAAAGAAGTATTGGGAATTGCCGTCATAACCAGCACAGGTAATCGCGATATTATTTGAAACAAGAACAAATTGAATTTAAGTGCTATAGCAATTTTTTTATGCCCTTCGTATGCAGGGTGCGATAATAAGATATTTTTTTACGAATGGAATACCTTGTACCTACAGGGTATCCCATTTTCATGTGTTTTGTTACCCTTATGAATAGGTTTTCACAATAGTCGGCTACTTTTTGACAAAATGAGAGATGCCCTAATAGGATTTGTCGTGGCCCTCTTAGTTACTGAGCTACAGGGTGATTTTAAAAAAGTGGCAGTTTCGGGGCACCTCTCGTAACTCAGCTGCCTTATCGTCCCCTTAATACAACCATTAGGTAACTAGACTTTTTGTGATTTTGAGTTAACTAGTTTGGCCAGTATAATTTTTCTTGCTCTTTTTGATGCTACAACTAGCTTAGTTTTATTTCTATTTGATGGTACAGAAATCCAGTGACAATACAGCAAATTTACTTTTTGTCAAATTTAATGCTCTAATGAAAAATCACATATTTCCAGTTATTTTTATTTTGCAAAATAAAAAGGAATACACAGCTACAAAATTGCACAAGAACAAGTATAAAGTAATAAGTTATTTTCGCGATAGCGTGTGCTAGTGAAGTAGTTAAGAAGACATGTGATAGATAAGAACTTAGTTCGGGATCGCCCGATTCTGCTTGATTCGCGATAGCATGTGATAGATATGGAAATACCCCGATATGGAAATACCCCGGGCCCGTGTGCTTCGCACACACGGCACATCGATAGTTACGCCACTGTTTTGAACAGTGCTCCGTAATAGCGAAATGTAGATTTGGCGAAGGTACCTATTACATAGAAAATCGTTAATTAGAGTTATTAGTATATTTGTATTGTATAGAGTGATTGTGTTTCTAGTTAAAAAATAAAGTCATTAAGTGTTTTATCGTGAGTTTGAATTAGGGGAACCACGGAATCCGTAACAATATTATATTTGTAGAAAGCTCATATAAGGCAAATAAAATTTTAAAAAAATACACAAAGTCTCACATTTAAGAAATAACACAAATTTAAGTCATATTTCGAAAATGAGCAGCTTCCAGCAAAACACTAGTTACGCCTACGCAAAATACTCTACGGAACTTAGTTTTCACCTTTTCGATAAGTTATAAGCAACGTTATAAGCTAATCAAAATACCAAGAGAATCAAAAAAGCAACATTTTCAAATGCGCCTTTGTAATTCAGAAATGAAGACAGCTAAGACAAATTTGTGTGTAGCATCTATAGTTTCATAAAAAAAGTAGTACAGTGATGTGAAAACCGCATTTTTGAATCTCTACTCATAAACGAGAAACCACATAAAACACAAATGTGACACCCAGAACTTTTTTAAGATTTGGCTTCGATTTCTAAATGCATGTTTAGTGACTAAAAACTCAGTTAAAATACGTTAAGTAAATTAAGTTCGGCCATAATTGCTTCCAAATTGTTTTGCCGTTGTTCAAGAAAACATCTCTTCTCAGAACTACTTAAAAGAGTCGTATCCAGAGTGTTCCCTCCTCCAGAATCCGTGAAACTAATTATCTGACTGCTGTGTACTTATTATTTTCATTTCGTTACACTTATTTAGCCTTAAAAGTTCCATGGTAGCGAGATATGGGAAGAACAGTGAGATTCAGGATGAAAGAACGGTAGAATGGGGAATTTCGTAAAATAAATTTGTCGGAAATAAATATAATTAGATACGTAAGCTCGGAGAAATACAAGACGTTGTTGAGCTAAAGCTTGAGAGAATTGGGATTTCCAAAATAAGGAGACACAAGACGCGTTTGTTATAGGAGATTGAGTATGTCTTTCGATTTTTAAAAAATATTTTGGGTAGACGATAAAATATTTATTTTATCGTTATAAGTATTCTGTATTATATACAGTTTAGATTGTAGATTTTGAGGGGGGGGAGGAAGTTAATCACCACGATCTTGTAGATCTATTCTGTCCCTTTCCCTCTCTTGAGTTATAACTCATCATACAGTCCCAGAGCTTTGACAAAAGCCAGTATCTGAAACTGTTTTACAGAGGTTAGTTTTACATCTGGGATATCAGTCGTACCAAAGTTTATAGCACGAATGGTTGTCATCTCGGTTCACTCAGTAATGAGATGTTCTGGTGTTTTCCCATTTTTCCCACAAAATCTGCATTTGATGTTGTTTCTTAGCTTTAATCTATAGTTCAGTCATTGGGGATTTTTGCTTGGAAAAAGGTCCGGAAGTTTTGCAACTTTGCAGGTTTATAGGTTTTGGGGTCCTAACTAAAATCCATAAAATGCACATTTCCAGACTTGCCGCCGGCGCCGCCATCTTGCCAAGATGGTGCCCAAAATCGGTATTTTATCGGAATGTCGATTAGGGTTCACTAAAACTAGTTTTAGTTTAGTTTCTTCAATTTTGTCATAAAACAGTGGCGTATCGCTCATTAATTTATAAATAATTAATTTTAATTATTGAAAATGTGTACTTGTTTCCACACCACCCAAGAGGTAAAGTACATGGCGCGTTTATTTTAACGTGGTCTCCCCGGAGGCCTACTCATTAGATAAATTAAAAACTTTAACTTATCTGCACAAGCCCGATGGATTTGACTCATTGATGTCAAAGTCGATCGTGTCTGCTGTGCTGGGCTCATCAGGGTGGTCTCTCAATACGTCCAACTCTTCATCTTCAGCCGCCAGAGGGATATCTACAGGCAAGTCCAACTCCTCTTCATCGGATTCATCGAGTGACACTTCAGTGACGTTGTCACAGGATTTCCCATTGCAATATGCACAAATCATTGAATATTTTAACCCTGCTTTTCTGCATCCGCGGGCTTTACCATAGTTGTTGGTTTTGCATTTACAGAATAAAAATGCCAATAGGGATTTTAGAGCTGCATCTTTCAACGTTTTGGCTGGAGTAATGCCTGTTATTGTTTTCTTCTAACCCCATTCATCGGCATCTTTTGTACAACCAGACCAATGCTGAACCTGGTGGTAAGTTCGCAATGAATGCTGTCCAGCACAAAGACATCTAAATATAGGTAGACAGAACACTCCATTCATAAAACTCAATTTTTTAGAATCATACATGGTTTGGCACTTTTATGAGAGTTAAAAAGAGATGGGTACATAAATATGACAACACGGTTGAGTTTCGTCTGTCTTTCTGTCATTTCACTCCATCAGTGGCGTGACGGTGGTGATTTCGGAAAATCGACTATATTATGTATTTCATACTTTACGCAAAATTGTAAAAATTCCAGGGTTTTTGTGCCTAAACGGTTGACTAGCGAAAATTTTCAATTAACCTTTTTTATAGCAAATTTTATTCTATTTAATTTTGCTCTCTTCAAATTTTTGCAAACGACGCATAGTTTTCGAGATATTTACAAAATACCGATTTTGACTGCCATCTTGGCAAGATGGCGGTGCCGGCGGCAAGTCTGGAAATGTGCATTTTATGGATTTTAGTTAGGGACCCCAAAACCTATAAACCTGCAAAGTTTCAAAACTTCCGGACTTTTTTCCAAACAGACCCCCTTTTTGATCACCAATGACTGAACTACTACTGAGGTCTCCATTGAGGGCATTGAGGATACAGAGTCCTGTTAAAAAGCCCGTCACAATCCGAAGAGTGTTCTTACTTAATTCCACGGAAAGAAACCTTTTGATTTTTCTCGGTCGTAACTCCTGAAAAATAACTTCGAGTCACATCCTTAGACTGTCGGAGGATTCCCAATCCAGGTTACGGATGGAGTCTTCCAGATTCTTGAGTTCCGCTTTTAAGTTGGTTTCCACTTGGAAAGTGGATCGGTTCTTGTCCAGTTAGGGGGGGGGTGTTTGCTCCTTTTCTAGCTAAATCGTTTGCTTTTTCGTACATACGGTTTGTTTTTCGATCAGTGGCAGTTACGTCATCATTTTCTACCCTATATTTCTATACCTCAGAAGCACTTAGGCTGAAGTCCAGTTTTTATAATTTTATAGAAGAGCGAGAAATGTGAAGTGCCTAAACACTAAAGGTATAAGGACATCTGTCCACTATTTGCTTTTTTTTCTTATCATATATTCGACTCCAGCCTTTCTGCAACAGAAAGCTATGATAATGGTATGTTCAAAAATTCCATAAACAACATTTAGTAAAAAAGTGGACTTCAGCCCAACTGCTTCTGAGGTACAGATTTGTTTTCACGTATTTTTTGAATTAGGCGATAAATTTTCAGTTTGTAACCGCTACATGACTGCTTCAAGAAAGCTATGAATTTGCTATATCTACAAAATTTAGATGTTACTATACTACTACGGAATTTTAAACGGCATAACTTATCCTTAACCTTGAAATATCAATGTTTTCATTGACCAGTATTGTACTTTTTAGCATTGAATAGTACGACCATAAACTGGACGGCTGCATTTTCTTTGATTTTTCAGAAAAATATGCTAAAAGTATGTTTTCACTTGATCTTTCTTCTCGCACGTTTTTTAATTGCTTCCATTTTTGAAAATTTTTGTATTTCTTTTCATAAGTTATTCGGGATTTAAATGGAAGTAATTTGGATGTGGCGTTTGTCGCCTCAGCCTGAATATCTCTTGGTAATTTACTTATTTCGTTTTGATCCATTTCTGGCTCCAATTCAATCAGTAATCGACACGAAAGAGAATAATTAAAAAATATTGACTCAAAACTGACAACTAAAGAGACAGCTCTAATTATCACAAGTTTACAAATTCGGGACAACTTTTGGACCGGAGCAGATGAGAACGATTCTTAACGTTATTTGATGCCCTGAACTCAGATCTTAAATCCGTTTGTCAAGATTGGCTCTAGTTTTCGGTGTGGCCGAGTCGTATCCACTATGAGCCAGGACAATAAAATGTGTCTTCTGTACCACTTGTAAACCCACAGAACGTTTTACTGCCACCTCTTCACATTAAACTTGGCCTTATTAAGAACTTTATCAAAGCGCTCAATAGCGAAGGATCGGTTTCCAGTACTTAACCAAGTTGTTTCCAAAACTGTCATACGCAAAAATTTAAGAAGGAATATTTCTCGGACCTGATATTCGAAAACTAATGGCTGACGCAACGTTTACAAAATGTTTAACGCTTGATGAGGCAGCAGCATAGGCATCGTTTCAAAGTGTTGTTCACAACTTTCTCGGTAATCATAAATCACCGGATTACAAGCAAGTAATCGACACTTTGTTGCAAAATTACCACAAGATAGGAGCTCGAATGTCTTTCATGATACATGTTCTGCATTCACATCTTGATTTTTTCCACAAAACTTAGGCGACACTAGCGACGAGCAAGGAGAGCGGCTAAACCAAGATATAGCGAAAATCGAAAGGCGATACCAAGGAATTTGGGACGAAGGCATGATGAGCGATTACTGTTGGACCCTACTCCGTGAAACAGATCCCAAGGAGTATAAAAGACTCAGTTCAGCCTCTGTTCATTTCTGATTTATATTGTTTAATTCAATAAATGACCATTAACGGTCAAAAATAGTAAAATAATGAGTTTATTGAATATTTCGAAAACTAGAACCAATCTTAAAAAATGGACTGCTGATTGGATTCAGCTCCAAAAATAATCTTAGAAATTGCTTTTAGTTGCTCAGGTCCAAAACCGTGTATACTTGTGTTATTTGTCAAATTACATAGAAACCACACACAACGCCAACCCAGCACAATATTTTTTCTACTCGTAATAAATTCCTTGAAATAATGATTTCTGAATATTTTTGAAAACATAACTAAATATTGTTTTATACACGACGATAAAATTGCATTATGGTCTCCCGAAACTAATTCACTCGCGATTTCATCGCTCGTTAATTAATCTTTTCGGTCGACGATAAAATACCATATAATCGTCTTGTATAAAAAAAAGCTATTATTAAACAATAAAAATAGAATACACTATTCAATAACACATACATGGTTAGCGAAACGCGCGTCCAGTGCAAAAGTGTTTTGGTTTGGTGTATTGTTATGAATTAGTATTTTATTTTACTTTAACCAAACTCAAATCTTTATATATAGGATCCATCCTTAATATTTTTATTCAAAGGTTTCACTTCCGCAACATAATTTAAAAAATTAAAACACTTTTCATAAGAAAATACTAAAGCTTGGTATATCACCGCCCCTATTTGCTTCCTTAATGGGTATAGTTTAAATTGGAATTTTGGCTTTACAAATAAGCCATATTTATTTCCGATTAGTTTATCGGAAATTACTCGAATTCCTTCCTCTAGATCCTTAACTTTATCCTAGGTCAAATTGCAGTTATAATCTGTTTCTAATGAATACATCCAGACTACTAGTTAGTAAACGGTAGAAACTTTACCATGCTATATCCAGACGTGAGAATTTAAGCATGAAGAAGACAGATAGCATGCAAAGTTATAATTCGGTTAGGTTCGGCAACATATCTTAAATTAACTAGTAATTTTATTTTAAATAATACGTATTAATCATATACCGACCGGGTGCGTCTCAAAAGTGGCTCACCCCCTATAACTTTTTTATTTTTTCAGATAAAAAAACGAGATTTGGTACGTTTGTATATGACATAAATTGGGATTGATTGACATCTTCAATGAGGAAAATGCGTGTTTTTAAATAATGGCTTTAAAAAGTAGTTCATATAATTACAAATTGAACAAAAAAAAATCGTTGATATCGGTTAAGAATTGCCTCTAATATAAAATAATTAAATATTGTTAACTTAAATGGCCGGGTAAACGCTCTCTACCGCGCCTTGCCGCTGTGACGTCACCCGCCGTTCTTCTGGTTGAGTGGAGCTAGACGCATGTTTATTTTACACAGTTTGCTTTTAAACGCTGTTGAATCCGAGTCATAAATTAGGATTGATTGACGTATTCAATCGTTTTCTGTCACTTCCGGTTTCACCGGAAATGACCACAACTTTTGATTTTTAAATGGCTCCTTCGGTATTTTTTTACTTTATTCGATTGAAAATGACACTGAATCGAATAACATATCATATGTCAACTTTTGACATATTCGCTCAAAAACAAATTTTATTTTAAATTTCAATCTAGAGTGCCATGACAGTGTTAAAAACACTAATTTTTAATCAAGGACCCTTGGAAAAATAGATTTGGTCGTCTAATGTTTTTAGTGTCTTGTCCTGGCCGGTTAAAAGATGCCCAAATCGTATTTTTAGTCATATCTCAATTTTTTCAAATGGAACGAGGGTGACTCATTAGCATATTTTGAAAAAGCATTTTTTTACGAATATTTTGATACCACACACTTGGTATTTTGAGTCAAATTGTCGTTATGAACCGCATGTTACAGTTTCAAATAAACCATATGCGAAAATGTCAAAAGTTGACATATGATATGTCATTCGATTCAGAGTGTCATTTTCTGTCAAATAAAGTAAAAAAATACCGAGGGTGTCATTTAAAAATCTAAAGTTGTAGTAATTTCCAGTAAAACCGGAAGTGACAGAAAACAATTGAATATGTCCAATCAATCCCAATTTATGTAATATTCTAACATACCAAATCTCGTCGTTTTATCTGAAAAAATAATAGAGTTATAGGGGTGAGCCACTTTAGAGACGCACCCGGTATAGATTATACCAAATAAACATTTTGTCACGTGATTAAGCTTACATAAATGTTAGTATAAATTTCTCTATTCCTTTTTTTTCACGAAAAAAAATCTCAGACGTGTTTCTGGGGTCGAAATACACTACCCTTAAAAATATTTCCATTCTTTAAGACTCACCCTGTATATTCTATTTTTATTTGAAAACGAATTATTTATCAATAAAGCATTACAAAATAAACTTTTTTCAAAGTTCAAAGTAATATTTTTCTGTGAGTTTATTTTTATTATGTTTTTTTCAAAAAGTTTTTTGCCGAGTTATTTTTAAAAACTCTTAATTATACAGAAACTTTTTAAATGTCAACATATTCTTGGTCTTCAGTAAATATTTTTTCACTGAAAACAAAAACCTTATATTGATTTCGCATCAACAATGAAAATGCGAAAAAATATATAAAAATTTCTGTTATTTATGTAAAAAAATATTTATATAAAGCCATAAAGCAAAATATGTTTCTTCGCAAAAAAAGTTAATATATGAACTTAATAAAGAAGAAAATACGAGTATAAATATAAAACTGAGAAAATATTTATACCCCTGCCATATTTTTTGCTGTTACAAATATTTATATAAAATTACTTTGTTTTTTAAAGGAGTATTTGTATGAAGGCTACTTTAACTATTCTGTTTTACAAGTTTCTGCTTAAACTAAGCTCTTTATATGTATATAAGAAAAACCATACATTTTTAAGCAGGTATAAAACTTCTCAACTCTGGCTAAACTTCTCCTAAAGGACTCATTAACAAAAATGAGTTTAAACTTTCTTATTTAACTCAATTTTTTCAAAAACTTTGTTTAGAGTATTTTTGGTAATATTATATCATCATATAGTTCGAGTTTTTAATAGAAATTAATAAAACAAAATTAAACATAATGTTCATAAAATGAGGTAATTTAAACCCTTGTATATGAATTTTTAAAGTAGCTCAACCTAAGACGTTTATGGATGTAAAGCACCAGATGGCGGGGCGTATTTCACAGTCTTTTACTACAGAAAAATATTTTTTGTTACTCTGAATTTTGAAGCGACCAATAAAAACAGAGAAAATAAAAATCGATAATTTTCGGACCGTGCCAATTGGTTACTAATCGACCAGATGCTTTGTGTCTATTAAGATAAGTTTAGTGGGAAGTGGGCAATTTCGGGATTATTTGGCGAGGAAGTTATTTCTTTATAAGTAAGTTTCTCCAATAGAAACATGACATGAATTCTCTTATTCAGCGCAAAGCAGAAAAATGTTAAAACTGTCAAATTTTCACTGATAAGAAAAAAAATGTTTGTTTAGATAATTTTCACGATATTTTTCTTTTTGAATGCACATTTTTAAAGTATTTTATATTCTTTGAGTCCGCCAGTATAATAGATCAATAATACTGGTCGCATTTTGTATCGAGAGTTCTGTTTCTTCTAGTTTTAAAAAATGTTCTTATTTCTTTATAGTTGTAGTGGTTGTAGTGTAAAATTAGATTAACTTTATTAAGTTTAATTATAATGTTTAGTGTAGAATACCAGAAATAGTTTAGTAGTGTTTTTATAGTTTATTATTTTGTAGTTAAGTAGTAGGTGAAGGGATAATGTGGTTATTTTTTCTTTTTGTTTGATTAATTAGTAAATTTGATAATTTTTTCAGTGTAAAATACAAGAAGTAGTTGTGTAGTCCTTTTATAAGAGATTATATTCGTTTATTTTGTAGATGTAGGTGAAGGTATTTGGGTATTTTTTCTTTTTGTTTTTCTTCTAATTGTAGTAATTCTATTGAGTATTGTGATAGATACATATCTTCCTTCAACTTCGTGGAAAAGTGCGTTATCATATAATTTTGGTTTTCTGGTAGTAGAATATACGAAAAAAAATCAGATCAAATTTATTTTAAATTAAATTAATCGAGTCTTATTAATCAAATTAATCTAGTCAAATAATAATAATAGTTTCTAAATACTACACAAGGTGAGTTTCCTACGATGTTCTCTATGGGTATCTCGGAAACTACTGGATATAGAGAGTCGGTTAAATGGGGAAAGAATTGCAGTTTTGCGGGGTCATAAATATATGCGCCTTTCGGATTTTTCGGAGAAGTTCAAGGCTTACTAGACATTTCGAAAAAAACAAATTTTGGCTATTTTAAAACTTGTCTCTAATACCATTATAATGTACCGTATAATCGAATAAAAACGGCGTCAACGATGGCTATGAAATGAAGATCGTTGTCATTTTATATGTAAAATTATATGTGAAATATCATCGATCGGTAGATATCATCGATCGATAAAAGTTGTAGATAATCACATACCTAATGAGTTTGTGTTTTTTTTCTAAAGCCTGTCATTTTTGACATATGACACAAACATTATGTTTTTTTTTTAAAGGGAAACCCTAGTTGGCCATGACTTCATAAAAAGCGCCATTCTTTAAGCTTTTCAGCGATATAGGTATAATATGTTTTTTTTTCGAAAAATTAAAAGTTATAGCCAATTCTTTTCTTTCTTGGCTAATTCCCATACCAATAATACCATGCCAATTAATTGGCATCAAAAATGTAAAAAGTTTTATGTTTTCAAAAAAAAATATCGTAAAATTCGTAAAGCACTCAATTTAGAATAAAATAATCTAAAAAGTGAAATGTTTTTTATAAAAAATTAAATAAAATTAAAATAGGTCAATTTAACTTTAAAAATAATCTAAAATAAATATTAATAGCAATTAGCATTATCATAAATTAAAGTAAGGTATGTACCAACTTTTATCGAAATAATAATTTCTTTGTTAATACGGTTTAGAATTCGTAAAATAACAGGCAAAATGAAATCCACAATTTATATTTCTTTGTTAATACGGTTTAGAATTTAAATTTCTTAATCAGCTGATCACTATTAAAGTTCGTAGAAACCCGGGCTATATTATTACATTACTCTGAGGAAAATAACGAAAATAATCGATATTTTTTACTCCGCCCCGAATGGTTCACGATTTGTCTTCCAGCTGGCAGCACATTTTGTCTAGTCGGTTGAACAACTTTAAGAATATATAAACAAAGTTTAAACTTAAGCCTAATAAAAGAAAAATTTTAAATAAAAATGCAAATTTAGTTGGAATTCAATTTTTTGCAGTTGACTCCATTTTAAAGCAAGAAATTTAAAAATAAGTGCCACATAATTTTGTAAACAATAGAAAAACACACATTTTTCATGCCTCCAGAATCAGAATCAGAACTCCATCTCAGAAAAGAATAGAATTAAATTATTGCCGGGCATAGCGGCATCCAAAGCAACGAAAAAGCTGATGAACTAGCAAGGCAAGGATTAGCTGAAACTTATCTTCCCAAGTAGCATTTTTGGACACATTTTAGATAATGTTTCTAATAATTGTGTCCCTTTCTTGACACAAAATGGAAGCGGTATGCCACAAATAGGAAACGTTTTCGAAACCTATGTATTTTATATGGCTTTATTACATGTGTTTCCATTGTGGTGGCACTAGCTGTTTCCTGAAATGTTTCGATGCGGGATCAAAACTTTTAGAGGAACTGTTTCGAAACATTTTCTGCAACTTGTGTCCAAGATGTTCCCGTTTTCAGCAGCTACTGTTTCTAAATGTGACGATACAAAATACCAAACTAAAATAGTTTATGTCTGTGTGTGGATTTCAAAATAAAGACAACCATCAACAGAGTAGACCTCCGACAGAATATCAAATAAATTACGGAAACTTTTCAGGCACAACACGGGTACAAAATCTGTAAATGTGAGCCACATCTGTTTCTTAAAAGTTTCGAAAAAGTTGTGACACTAAGATCTTTATTGTTATAGCTTATATAGCGAACCATATTTTGGTAAAATGTTTCGATACAAGAAGCGATTTATGTTACGAAACATATGTATCAAAAATGTGACAAAACTGTCTCGCAATGTTTCTCAGCAGAGATTTTGTACCGATTTTGTGTCTCTCTCTATTTGGGTTGGACCAGAGCCAGTATTGGAAATACTCGGGAAAGTAAAGCTCTCCAGAGTAAAACTCTGGATCAGAGAACCTAATTCTAAAACTATAAAGAACCTGTTAATGCTTAGCAGGAATTAAGTGCGGATTACAAAACAGGTCTCTTGGCAGGACATATGGCTGTCAAGTGCTAGTTGAACCTGAACGAACTCAACTTGTACGAAGGAAGCCTTTGCTGCGGACTCTATGATATGGATTGCTGGGTGGACAACTGAAAAGGTATAAGGACATTTTCCACGAAAACTTAAAGGGGATTAAAGAATTGTAACGAATGGAAGAATTGTAAACTCAGTTAACAGGAACAAAAATTCACAGTCCTTTACAAAGATGCAACCGGGGGGGCGTTGAAAATGATGAATAAAAACATAAAAATATGATTAGTGTTAATATGAGTGTATTACATACATATGTTTAAATAACGAACTTAACAAAAAACAACAGATTTAAAGATTCACTAAAAAAGTAGTAATGTTAACATTAAATATAACATTACACCTATCCGTAAAACAAGCAAGCAAAAAAACCTCGAAAAAAACAAAATAACATACAATACATCAGGTTAACATGATGACAGATCATGATCAATGACAGATAAAGAATTCTTACGGAAAGTTACACTTTACGATATAACTTTTTACCTGTTAAAGGCAAACCCCATTTAAACACAAAACTTTTAAATACCTACTACTATATCTAAAAGACTTTTTTTAAATTACTAAATTTCTTAGCCACGCTTCTGTCTTTCTTGGCTGTTGTGCGTCACGTCACAGATTAACAGGCCCACGTTTGCACCACAAGGCGATGCTGCAGACCACTAGGTAGACCGGTCGTAGAAATTTATGTTATATAACTTGTAGTCAATCTGCACAAATATTATCAAAATTTTTTTTTTCTTTTAAAATGTGTCCAGATTTTGTAAAAAGTATAAGTCAAAATCGCAAAACTTAAATTTGATATGAGTTTCTTAGTTTTTAACTAATATAGTGGCGAATTACAAAAATTCCTTTTCAGTGAAAATTAATGAGTTAAATAAAATAATTTAATAAATTACTAGCTTTTTCTCGCGACTACGTTCGCGTTACACCTCAAATCGTTTATGCATTGATTTAAATGATTTTTTACTTCTTTATAGAGAGCTAGTGAGCATATAGATGTTTTTTATTTTTCATCTTTTTTTTATTTATTAAGAGCACTAATATTCTCTTTATAGGTTATTTTTTATTCTTTGAAGGATAATTGACGAAGATATATTTCGTTATGATGTCACTAAATAAACCCTTGTATAAAATTTTATACTGTCTGGTTTATAATGTTATAGTATTGCATTTTCGTACAGCAAACTTTCATTCCCTATTCTACTCCCTAAGGGTATAAATTTCATAAATTCGCTTTACCTTTGTGCCAATTTTTATGTGTATAATCCAGAGATCACCAAGTTTTATATAAATTTTTACTAACTTTACCCATTTGGTTGATGAATTTCAAAAATTTCTTCTAATTCTTTTTGTAGGATTTCATTCTTCTAGACCAAATAGTAAGGAATTTTCATACAACAAACTGTTCCGAGATAATTGTGTAGCTAATTCACTAATGTCGTTTAAACGAACCTTTGTGCTAATATTTATGTATCTAAAGCTGGCGGCATGAACTCACTCTAAAATATCTAAAAACGTAATATATAATCTAACTGACACACCACTGACAATGACAAATAATTTATTTCTGGAGGTATTGTGTGTAGGTGTTTTTCAGGTATGTTTTAGTATTTAGTCGTTTTACACAAAGAAATAGCCATTAAGCACTATAAAAATACTTCATAACAAATCTACACATATATACCTTTCATTTAAAAAAAGAATCAACAAAATTGGTAAATCGGTTTCGGCGGGATGGATGCAACAAAAAAACCCTTTGAGCTTTCATGTATGGATTTTATGTATGGATTAATTATTTTTCCAACATATTTTACTTTGCAAATTTTTATAAATATTTAGACTCGCCAATATCGTACTCCACCGTGTCCAGCCTGTTTAGCCAAACGTAGGCCGATTCCGAAAAAGAAACACTGTAATATTTAAAAGAATAAGAAGAAATTAGTCTTATTTTGAAAGGAAAATATAGAAAAAACTCTTTCTATAGAAAAAGTCTTTATACTAACCAGAATCCGGTGACATATACGCGGTCTCACCGGAAACATTACTTATTACTTCACATAACTTGAAGAATATCTACTTTTAATAATGAACACTTCAGAAATATACCAGTAAAAACATTTATTATTTGAGATTAAAATTAAATTAATTATTATTTGAGATTAAAATTAAATTTAAAAAAAATTAAATTATAAATATTAGTTACCTATGTTGTTATAGCTTTTATAGGCCTGTTTAACGACTTAATAAGTTACCTAGCGAAAAAATCTGTGCGCGTACCTACCACTATTGTTACAGGTTAATTCGTTAAAGAAATATGTTACACAAGTTAAAAAACGCTAAAATTTTAATGGTATTACTTGTGCATTATTGGCCTTATAATGTAATTTGTTGGAATTATATCTTCTTTAAATATAATTAGACTTTTAACGACTTTTAAGTTACCTAGGAAAAAATCTGTGCACGTACCTACCAGTATTGTTACAGGTTAATTCGTGAAACAAATGTGTTACATATTATTCGTGGTATTAGTGGTATTATATTGGAATCAGCTTGGCATTAGTGGGGCATTATATGAGAAATTTTGGTATTTAATTTGTATTTTTGGCATTACTTTGGCATTAGTATACAGACATTTGTCAGCGGTTTACTCCTTGTAGATAATCAAAAAGTTTTTTGATAAAATTTGCTTTTCATGTCAGATCATTTCTATGAAAAATTACATTAGATTTTTATTAAAGACGCTGGGTAATTAAAACATTGACTAATAAACCTTGTCCACTTTAAATACGGGGTCACGAAATATCCTCCTTGGAGTGTTTGGGTTAAGGGGTGTATAATAAATTAATCGTTGTTTTATAATAAAAACCATAAAACATTTATTTGTGAGTAAAATAATGCAATGGTTGGATATCTCTCCTTTATAATTCGGTGACTAAAAATACACTAAAATAATTAGAAAAAAAATCTTGTACTTATTTAGTAATTACGTCAATATTAATTAATTGACTTTCTAGTCTATTTTATTTTATGTACAAATATATTATTAAATTTTAAGCATTAAGTAATAAAACACTTTGTGCCCTCTTATATCGTAAAAGGTTACGAAATATACTCCTGGTTACACCCCTTACAGAAAACAGTGTAAGGGGTGTAAATAAATTGTATAATCACTGTTTTTTATAATAAAAACTATAAAATATTTCTTATTTGTGAGATTAAAAAAACAAAACAATGCATTGGTTAAAATAAGTACATTCAATACTGTTTTCAATTGTTAATTCAATAATGTGTTATAACATAATATAGCCATTACTATTATACTATTATTATTAAAATAATATGTGTGTAACATATTTCTTTAACGAATTAACCTGTAACAGACATTTATATGCCCAGTATATTTTTGTTTAACAAACCAATCAGGAAAAATCCAAAACCTACCGTTATAGGAGGTATAAGACGATTAAACTTATATAATGACAACTACTTATCGGATAACAAATTAATTACTACTGTCAGCTAGTTCAGCTACTGTCTAGGTAGAATTTACCTAGAGTACCTACACCTACCTATGATGATGTAGGTAGATTAAAGCTTATTTTGACGTTACCTCTCACTTCGGTGTCACAAGCTGAATTTTTCAGGGATGGAAGTACAGTACATCACAGTACATGATATGGGGACCCTTATTCCGAAAGTAGTACAAAATTAAACAGGGTAAAAAGGCACTATCATCAAAAATCGATATATTAATACCACCGTATAGAGAAAACAAATACTTATTTTTTGATCCAGTACACAATAAAGTCTTCGTAGGGAGTCATTTTTTATAATTATTTACAAAAAAAAATTTCCATTAGCGCTTATGACCAAAAAAAAACTTTAAACATGAATAACTCATTTCAACCATGCGAAAATTTGGTTTAAAAATAGATTTTTTTTAATATAACTTTCATTTAACGAAAAACGAAGGCCTAAATGAAAAAAAGAAACAATTTAAAAGTTTCGCTTATGTCTTGACAAGGTATCAAAGCAAACCCCATATTAAATACCACCGTATAGAGAAAACAAATACTTATTTTTTGATCCAGTACACAATAAAGTCTTCGTAGGGAGTAATTTTTTATAATTATTTACAAAAAAACATTTCCATTAGCGCTTATGACCAAAAAAAACTTTAAACATGAATAATCATTTCAATCATGCGAAAATTTGGTTTAAAAATAGATTTTTTTTAATATAGCTTTCATTTAATGAAAAACGAAGGCCTAAATGAAAAAAAGAAACAATTTAAAAGTTTCGCTTATGTCTTGACAATGTATCAAAGCAAACGCCATATTTTTTGCTTTTAAACTAATAAAGATATATCAATAAACAATTAGCGATGTAATGGTTTTTGCGCGCGCTGGCCGACTGCCGCCGCTGCGCCGAGATTTCCTATACCCTTGTATATATGACGTCATGGTGTGGCAAATGTAGCATTTTAATTCGATTTGGGCTCCCTTATATAGGATAACAGAAACATTTTCAATGTTAAAAACTAAAGAGGCTGTAACGCAACGTAATAATAAAATAAAATTTTATTAATA
Organism: Sitophilus oryzae; assembly: GCF_002938485.1. Lineage (NCBI taxonomy): Eukaryota > Metazoa > Arthropoda > Insecta > Coleoptera > Curculionidae > Sitophilus > Sitophilus oryzae. Next base: position 814,757 of record NW_022146414.1, read on the forward strand.
CATTACGGCCACGTTGCTGTTCGCCTGGAGAGCATTATAGGGTGAGTAAGGTTTGTGCTCAAATGAGGGCCACTGAATCTAGCTAATAGTTAAATAACATTAAAAATTCAGAAAACTGTTAGGAAAAGATATTTGCCAAGATGGAACCTCATTCATCCAATAAAACAAATAAGTTTCTACTCTACTAAATCTAAATATATATATTAATTAAAATTAATATTTGGTTATAAAATACGTTTGTTTTATAACAAGCAAAAAAACTATGAAATAGGTTTAAATTTTGAAAATGAGGTTAAAATATTATTTAAATTTGTAATTAAAGTATATAATTAAATTGAAAAGTATATAATTAAGTGAAATATTACAGATGTTGAAAACTACTTATAAAAAAATTAATAAAATTAAATCAGACTTTAATATCTATACCTTTTTATAGTGTACCCCAAAATAAAAGTATACAAGCCTGGGTAACTTATCCAACAACAGCAGCTGAGCACGGCAAGGTTGACCAGGGTTGAACAGAGTGAACTCTAGGAACTATAGTTGCATCAGCAAGGCCACAAATCTTTGTTGAGTTGGAAAACAGGGTGGATGCCTCGACACCATGTGATCACGTGCCCGTAAATGTAAAAAATAAAACCATCAAAGCAAGGAAGGAAAACCAGGAAAAGTAAAATCCAGAAAGAAATAACCAAAACCCTGTGGACAATATTTAAATTAATATTTGTAGATTTTAGGTTATGATACCTTACCCCAAAGCGTAACTAACAAGTCATCCAGCTACCATCGACAATTTAATGAACAAAATTAGTGGATCCATTCCAAAATTGTCCAAATCTAATGCAAATTATTAAGAATCAGAATTGAAAAGGTAAAAAACGTGAATAAGTGAACTTACCCAATATCTGGCACATGGCACACAAAAAAATCTCTACTATTTTGGTTCAGGCAAATCTTGTAAAAATTTATAAAATTATTCAACAGCATCCAAAAATTAAACTGGTAATCCCCACAGGAACCAACAGTACAGGATTTCACCAAAAAAAGACGATCTGCTCCCGATCGCCACGCCAATATGGCGATCGGAGGGAAAAGAACAATCATCGACCAAAATGAACCTCCAAAGATTTGACAATCCAGAAATGACATCAGAAAACGGAAGTTAGCGGCGTTGCCGTACTGACCAAATAAACATGTATTTTGGGAAGAAAAAAAAGAAATATTAGAAAGATAAATTAAAAAGAAACTGTCAACACTGCGTAGCTCACCCGCTGCTGTTAAGTATATATAAAATAATTATAAGAAATGTTTAAATATTATAATTAATTAAGAGGAATTTATAAACAATTAATTAAAAAGAGAAAGGGCTATTATCAAAAAATAGTAGCAAGTTTAAAAAACATGCTACAAGGCAACAGAGCAATGAGATTTTTGAATGTCCGGAGTGCGGTAGGCAGATAACATCACGTATCGGGCTTTTCAGTCACAGAAAAGCTCATAAAAGAAAACGCCTTGCGTGACCATCTTGATGCGTGTCAAATACTCGTCAGCGAGTAATAGCAGCATGTATCTTTGAATAAGAAGACTATAAGGATGGAGCATAATGCTATCCATGTATTCATGCATGGTGGGCGGAAAAAGCACTCTAGGGTGGGGATCCTTGACAGTTCTGTTTGACGATTCATTTGACACATTTGAATTTGATTTGAAATTTTGTGGATTTGTTAGTCTTTACGGAACTTATTTTATTTTATTTATTATTTATTCTACTACTGATATTAAAGTAGTAAATTTAGATGGAAATTGTGGCAGAACTTAAATTAACAGTGACACTATCGCGATTTATCGAAAAAGACTCTAAAATAGTTGGTTGTGTAGCGTGCGGTAGATCTCGGCAAAAATTGAGTGAAATAATGGAACAACTTTTTGCTAGTAAGTGACTATATAATATACATACGTGTAGTAAACCGATCATTTATGAAATTCACTTAAATTAACTAAATTATATATTTTTCTTGCATTTTAGCTTTTATTTATTACTTGTCAAAGATTAGATGTCAAAGAATTTAGATACGTTAATTTGACTTACCTGCTTCAGTAGCGTATCGGATGTTTGTGTTAATAAATACTTATTATAACTTATCTATTTAATTTACATTTTTTAAATAAAATTAGAACGACACTGATAAACCGGAATTTAAGTCGGCCATATTTGATGCCTATCGCGGTGTACCGAAGATTTTTGATATGCTCCTTCCTTAGTCTTCTTATTCAAAGGTATGTATGTATCAAAGGTATGTAAAACAGTCTCTGCTGTTTTGGAATCCATGTCATACATACATATTTTGGACTATGTCACTGAGAGGATCTGGATCGCAAACGACATTTTCTATTTGGGAAAGCCAGGTACAAATATAGGAAAGCAGGTATGTACATACATAAAAAGGAGACAAAGACAGAAAAAGAGCTTCCTTCATTTAAGTAAGAACAATCTTTGCATTGTCATGGGGTTTTTAACAGGACACTGGTCTCCTCAATGAACACCTCAGTAGATTGCAGCTACGAAACAACGACTAAAGCAGAACTCATCACTGAGTGCGCCGAGACGACAACCATTGGTACCATAAACTTTTGTACAACTGATATCGAAGATAAAGAACTGACCTCTGTAAAACCGTCTCAGATACTGTGACTAAAACTCAAAACCTGTGACTATATGATGAATTGTAACTCAAGAAAGGGGAAAGGGGCCACAATAGATCTATAAGGTCGCGGTACGAGGTTGATTAAACATATTTAAACAGTATTAGCAGCATTAAAAACAGTTTGAATTAAGTTTAATTATTTGATTTTGATGACAGTTAAATGAAATTTAAAGCGGCGAATTGCTACCACGCGCTAGATGAAAAAATAAATAAAAACAAGGGCGGTACATGTATGGGAGAGTGCTAAACGTTCTGCAACTATTATTAAATTACACGGGTCCATAAATTATTGGCGACGGGAAGCGGCGACAGTGGCGCGACCTCGGCGCGTGTTCCGGAACTACTATCAAACAACGTTAAACTCGCCGAGCGACATATTAAAGCTTTTATGCGGGCGAGGCATCTAATTTCCAGACCCAACTTCCGACATGTCTCTGGCTGGCTCTTTTCCGCTCCAAACCATAGAGCACAACTAGAAGAAAACAGATAATTGCATTTCATAGTTGGTAATAGCCGGATTAAGATTATTATATGCGAAAATGCGCGTCAAAGCAATTTATCTCTTTCAATTAGGTCTTGAAAGGTTAGGAAAACTGTAACGTTTTTAGTTCGTTACATGTCTTTTTTATATATAATATATGATGTCTGGCCTATCATCACCGGATTCCGTATCGTTCAAGCCTGATAATTTATTTGGCACGCTTGGCGTAATTTTTACGTTCCCTAGTCGCCAAACCTGCTATCGTTTCACTGTTCTGTGGAGGCGAGCGCTGTTAAGATCCTTGTTATATGTCAAGGCGCCTCTCTGCGTTTTAACCTCACTTTGTTTTTGGCCACGGTTGCAAATCCTGCTTTTAGAAATGGCAATTTAAATCTTGCTGCAAAATCTCAATCAGCTGCCATTTCGAAGCTACAGGTAAAGATGAGTTATTATCTTTTATAGATTCGATATTATTATTGAATATTTTTAGGGTAGAGTTTTGGATTGACCCATCTTAACTCGTATTTGTATTTTGCTGACACGTTGGTGTACTTTTGCTGTTGTCCTCCAGAATGTTAAATGGAAGAAAGGACAGTTCTTTTGTTTGTTATTGAGCCCCCGGAAGTGTTTCGAGGTAGGTTCATTTTGTTTATTAGACCTTGTTTGATTTTAAACAAGAGTTTCATATTTTTAGGGTCTTATGGACGGACTGTGTTCAAGGTACGGGTAGTGTTCCCCTGTACCGTTATCTTATGGACGGACTGTGTCCCAGGTTATGGTCCAAGTTACGGACATTATCCAAGGTCCTAGTAGTGTTCCAAGGTACGGGTAGTGTCACCATATTGCCCCAGCGTGGATGTAGCTTGAGCCCCATGCTGCTTCGTTCCCATCTATAACTTAGTTAGTTACGGCTGTATCAATTCATGGTGTCCTCATTCTGGCCCTTTTGTTGTATAACCACCTCACGCTGTTACTGTTTGAAGCAAGATTACATAAAAAACAGCTAAGTGTAGATTTAAGTTCAAGTTTTACATTTAACATTTAAAACATTTTCAGTCTTAACTTAATAACGTACCTTTTAAATAATATCGTACAGACTATATTTAGTGGTTAGATTATTAAGAACATTTATGTCGATTTAGTAGTTACAATATGATTTAGATTTTATGTTTCATTACATTAGGCCTTGTAATAGTATTACTTTTTTATAGATATTATTATTGCACTAACATCATATAAAATATATCAAATTAATTAAAGTAATGCTACATTTCATATATTCTCTTAAACTTTACATGTCTTGTATTTTATCATAGTTGTTTTCAGATATTTAGTACAATTCTTAACACCACTTTCGTTGACATATAACCACTATAATAATTATTAAAATTGTACAATGCTATTTACTATCACAGTCCATCCTGAATAAATATAGTCATTAGTTTTAAGTAATATACAACTGTGTTTTCTTCCTCTGTACATGCCTGGCGCCCAATATCTATATTTTTTTATTGTTATTGATTAGTTTTCTCTCTAGTGAAATACCTTATTCATGACTGCTCTCCGATGAAAAGCTGCCGTTCGCAGTGGTAATGTTTATAAAAAAACGCTACAAAACCTTAGATTCAATTCTTCGAGGTGGCTTGTTCGACTGCGACCTTTTGTGATCTACTGTGGTCCTCTTCTGATACTTAACTTACCTTGTCTATCAGTTCTATCCTTCTCGTCTAACTTGGTCTTAGTCTCTACTTGCATATAAATAATTTATCCCAACATTTTCTTCTTTTAATAAGTAGTTATGTTAATTTAAGTTTATTCGCCAGAGAGCGTCAAAGTAGTGGCATCCGTTTTGACAAACTCGACATACAGGACACCAACAAGGCGCATCTAATGTAACCACTAAGATAAAATAGTCGTGCGAGTAAATTCCATCAGAGCTCGCACGTATAAAAAACGCACGGACCCGCGTCCAATGTAACCGGGGACTTAACGGCAAACAAGCACCAAATAAAAATAGAGATATTATTATTTATTACTGTTTACAACTAAAATAGGCTAACAATAGACTCAACTAGAAAAAGAGTATCTAATTATGTGAGGGAGGCTACACCATAATTGGAATGGTTGAATAAGCTGAGAATGGTGATGATGATGATGACGATGATGATGATAATGACAACTAAAAATTCTTTTTACCTCTTCAAATTTAATTCATGTCAATAAGATTATATATAAAAGCGATCGAATCAAATAATAAAATTATTATTATCATTATTGAGAAGTGGTAAAAATAGAGAGCGGAGCTTTCACCGAAAATGGTGGGTGGCAGATCAGCAGGAATGGTGTTATTGGATCATTCTGTAAATATTCTGTTCATATTTGATTTATTAGCACTATAAAGTTTTTACAAGCGCTTTACAACCCATGTTTTTTCGTCACTCTCGACACCGAGGCGACCGTGCAAACGCGAAAACAAAAGCCCGGCAAATTAGCGAAGAATCCAAACAAATGAACGTCACTTGGTCACGTCGCTGAACTTGGCGGATATCACGCAGTTTTCGACTTTTTATGACGCCAAAACTGTTTAGCGTCCTATTTAAAACAGCAACATTGCATTTTACTGACTGGGCGAACTGAAAAAATACAAAACGAAAGGCTAACGAATCTTTAATAGGAGTGAAATAGTAATTTAATAACAATTACTTTCAATAATTTATAGATAAAAAGTAAAGTATTTTAAATTGCCGAAAAAATGTTAACGCTTAAATGAGGGCGTAATTACGTGGTTGTTGGGTGCAATAACATTCAATAACTCAACTTTTCCGGTATTTAACTCTCCAGAAACAACATAAAAAAACCTCATAAAAATCGGCGATATTTCCTATGATTACCAACAAGCCTTTTTTATCAGTCAATTCGTTTACTTGATGTGACTGCCTGTTGTCTTTTCTTAACCAGGTTATTAAAATTACCTATAAGAAGAAATAAAAAGTGTGCTCTAAGATTCATACGATTTTTTATTTATTAGAAATTTAATTTGGTAGTACTTTCGACCTCTTTAATCGCGTGCACGCCAACTTTTATTGATTTCTCTAAAGTACCATTCAAATTTGAAACTCCAATAAAACTTCCTACAATTATATCAAAACCGTGAATTATATATTCGCCAACTTTAAGAATGAGCGCCAAGATGGTCCCCAAAAGACAGTAGGGGCGGTTGGAGACGAAAAAATTATCACATAAGCAAAGTCCCGAGTGCGAGAGACAGCCCAAAAAGGTCGTTAATTGAGGGCCAAAGTAAATGCGAAAACTTTTTCCAAGTCGGGGTTGTCTTTAATATTTTACAAGCAAATACTTAAGTGACATGTCGAAGGAAAAAGTTAAGAGTGAAAATTTGAGGAAAACTTAAAGAAAAAAATATTATTTTTAATTATAATTGATATGGATATTTTTATTGGTTACTTAAAAGTGGATCAAGATTATCAACATTCATGGGATACCAAAAATATTTGGTGCCTACCTATACCTATTAAAAAAAAAAAAAAAAGTTTTTTTTTTCATTCTTCATCATAAATATATACAGAGTGAGTTCAAATATTTTCAGGGCTGGTAAATAAAAAAGAAACATACATTCTCTTTTACTATTTTTTCAAATAAGTCCAAAATATCCTGAGTTATTTTAGTTTGAAAAATTTCAAAAAATATATTTTTGCTTGAATTTTGAGAACCACCTATCTATGTTGTCATATGATCAAGAAATTATGGCTTGAACTAAAAACTAAACAAATTCAAATTTTTTTTCAAAAAATTCCAATTTTAAAAAAAATATTTTTTGCGAAAAACTTCAAAATCTTTTTCTCGATTTTTACCAAGAGACATTTTAAACGTAAAAAAAAAATTAAAAAATATATATTTTTTAGTCAGTAGTTTTATACAGGTACCGACAAAAGTTATTTTCACAACAGTTAAAAACACATGTAGGTGGCGCCCTTACAAATAAGAGTCATTTTGACATTAAAATCAATTTTCTCGTGTCACAAAACCCTTAGACATCAATTTTCATCCAAATATTGACGTTACTTCATAAATTATTTGGAAAAATCAAAATAAAATGACACTTCTACACCCTGTATCTCCGGGACACTAAGCATTTCAGGACATTTTTTTTATTTATACGAACTTTTACTTATTTTTATCTGCAGAATATGCTGCCGAAGTTTCGAATATTATTCGGACCACCCTGTATACAGGGTGTTTCAAAAACATGTGCCATCTCTCTCGTGGGGAGATCACGTAAAATAAGATATTATCGCTCACCGGCGGCTATAGTGGCACATCTCAAAAAAAATTTTAGAAAAAAAAAAAAAAAAAAAATGTACTAAGGGCTGTATCAAAAAGCGAAATATTCAGTCTTTCTTTTAACAAAACTGGCACATATTTAGTTCTAATAGTTTTTCAGAGGTGGCGTAAGTGTCACTATAGTTCAATGTAAATCGTTACTAAAAGCCCGATCGATAGTGGCACATTATTCAGTACGCCCCCAACTTTCGAAAGGAAACTATCGCTCTGTGCCGACGATAGTGGCATTTCTGTGTTGTGCCGGTATAGCAGGAGTTTTGTGAACGATTTTATTTTTGATGTACTAAGAATAGTGACACATTTTGACTTATGCCAGTATAGGTTAAACATTTTAATTTATATTTTCCGTATTTTTAAATTAAAAACAAAACTTTTCACTTAAATTTTTGGGTTGTACCAATATAAAATAAACTTTGTTGCTCAAATTACTAGTCTGTGCCACTACAGAAGGCTTGTTAACTTTATTGAACAATTATTTTGCATCATGAATAATAATTTAAAGGGCTCTCGTGGTCAGAAGATGGTCGATATGATCAAATTAAGGTAACGCATGCACAGAAATATTTGTAACTTCTGTTTTATTAATTTGACCAATTTATAGGTTGCAAAAAGATTCTACTAATGAAAATCGATCAGAATGGAATATAGTTAGTCCAACTACAGCACATAAGGATCTAAATGATGTAACTTACACGGTTTCTAGTTTTAATTCTGAAGGTAACATAATATTTATGCATTTGAAAAGAATCCTGACATCTTTATAATAAGTGCATTTTTAAAGAACACGATGTCTTAGAAGAATCGTTAGGAACTGGAACAATGCTGAAAAAGATAGAGATACCATCAGTGGACAACGAGGTTGTAGTGTCAGAATACACTCACACAGACGATGAACCACAGGATCTAAATCAAACTACAAAAATGTTTGGCACTTAAACAGTCTAGAGAATCTAAAGGTATTACAATAATAATTTATTATTGTCTGTGTACAATAGTTTAATTTTTAGAAAACATTGCAAATATCGAGAACGTAGAGCCAGAATCGTCAAATAGTTCCCGCGAAGAAGCGCCATATTCGTCAGATGACTCAATTCGAGATCCTAATTATTCTGATGATTCATCTTCAAACTCTTCAGAGGCTGAGTCAGATATGTCACATGTAACCGCTGAGACAATTCAAGAGAAAAAAAGACGAAAAAGAAAAGTGAGCCATCAACGTGGAAAAAAAATTGTGCAAAGCGGTTAAGAAGTCATGGAAAATCTATAAAAACTTTGCAAAGGAAATGAAATACCGAAAGGAAAATACAACCCGCCTGCAATGAGAAGTGTAAACAAAACTGCAGTAGAAAGTTTACCGAAGAAGAAAGGCTAAAGATATTTAAAATTATTGGGACATGTCAGATATCGTAAAGCAACGCACGTACTTATTGACTCTCATGCAAGAGGTTAATCCTAAATATAGGTATCCTGTTCAAGGTGGCCATGGCGTCAGGGCAACAAATCACGCATTTTATTTTATAAAAATGATCAAAAAAAAGAGTATGTAAAACATTTTTTATTGCAACACTGGGTATTACTAACCGGTGCATACGTACAGTGAAATCTAAGATTAAGAATGGTACCTTGGGACAGGATAACAGAGGAAAACATGCTAATCACAAACAAGTTCCTGAAGATATAAAAGATGGTATTCGCGCCCATATTTCATCAATTCCTGCAATCGAAAGTCACTATACACGAGCTCACACGGAAAAGACTTTTATTGAAGGAAGTAAAACAATTGCCCAGCTGTATCGGGACTATAAAATAGATTGTGTTGCCCAAGGAAAACCTCACGGAAATTTAACTATGTACAGAAATATTTTTAACTACGAAAACAATATAGCATTTTTTGTTCCCAAGAAGGACCAATGCCAAACATGCGTATCGTTCCAAAATTCAAACGAAGAAGAGAAAAAATCCTCAAGAGAAAAACTATAAGAATCATATCGAAGAGAAAAACTTGAGTAGAGAGGAGAAAATTAAGGACAAAAGCAAAATCTCTCCGTTCTTTCAAGTTGCATGTTTTGATTTAGAGGCAACCCTTCCAACACCGAACGGGCAAGTATCTTCATTTTATTACAGGTCAAAGTTATCGACCTATAATTTTACTGTGTGCGATATAACACCGAAGGGGCAGGGTGCTGTCTACTGCTACATGTGGCATGAGGCTCAGGGAAAAAGAGGCGCAGTTGAGATTGGTACGTGTTTATTAAATGGAAAGAAAAATCGGAAACTTCAGACTGCGATGACCTAGAAATAACGTTTTATTCCGATAACTGCGCTGGCCAGCAGAAGAATAAATTTGTTATTGCTGCTTTTCTTTATGCTGTCGCCAATTACAAAATAAAGTCGATAACTCACAAATATCTAGTCACGGGGCATACTCAAAATGAGGGTGACAATGTTCACTCTTTAATAGAGAAGAACATTAAACAAGCTTTAAAGTCTGGGCCTATTAGTACACCGTCACAATACGTTGGTTTAGTTCAAACAGCCAAAAAAATCGGACCTCCATTTAAAGTAATCGAATTGGCACACGAAGACTTTTTAGACCTAAAAGAGTTAGCTGAGCGGACTTGTACAAATTTTACCAAAAATTCTTTTGGACAAAACTTTAAATTATCGGATGCTTCTGTAATTAGGGTGAAAAAGAAAACTTGAATAGTTTTTTTTTATAAAAACTTCCCTTTAAAGACATTAACTATAAAACTCAAAATTTAATAATGAAAGACGCACCAGGAACATCTTTTAAATATTGCTTTGGTGAATTATAATTTGCAAAAAGCGTACACTGCTGCTTTACCGATTAGCAAAAAGAAATACGATGATCTTATGTTTCTATTGCGAACTAATGCTATTAATAAAACCCACAGTAATTTTTATGGAAAGCTTTAACGTTTTGTGAATAAAACCCCCCAAAATTGTTTGTTTAAGTAATATTTGTGTTATAAAAATGTTTGTGTTTTTGTATTCTATATAATAATAAGTTTTGTTTTAAACTTTGTGTTTATTTTAAATTTTCTAGCAATTTTAGTAAATATTTTTAATGCAATGTCTAGATGTAAAAGTATTATTTTGATAAAAATAGGTCAAAACTGCAAATTAATGCTTAAGTCAATAGTGGCACATCTTACCAAAAACTGTTTTAAATCGAAATAGGTTATACACATGGTTCACTCTTTACAAGACCGAAAAACTAGAAAGAAACTGTCGATAAACTTTAATTTTCTATTAGCACTCTTTAAATATCTTTGACAATAATATGGTCAATATTTATAATCTGAGTTTTCTCATAAATTGTCACTTTTGAGTTGTGTCACTATTGTCGCCGGTGAGGTCTGATTTTGGTGCTTTTGTTTTCAGTTAAGCAGGGTGTTAAAGTATTAATCTTGTTTCGATTTATTATATAATTTAAATAAAGTTATTGAACAGTGTTGGTTATATGCAATGCTAAAAAGTGTCGACATTCGCCAGGGACGCATATGGGTTATTATCAGTGGAATATTTTCGAACTTTGATGTCAAAATTGTGTAGGCTGTTTAATGCCAGTTAAAATTTTATCTGTTGGATATTTTTTCGAATTCGGCCGCCTTGATGAGATAAAAGCAATTTTATTAAATCACAATTAATGTTCATATAAAAATTAAATTAATAAATTATATAATTTACCTAATTGATTATTAAATATTATTACTATTAGTCCAACCTACAGCAATTTCAAATAAAAATAATGCTATTTCAGATAATTGCAAAACCTTAATTTTAAAAAGCCATTCTGTAAACTCTAAAAATTGTATTTCCATACCCATGTTTATAGGAACTTTTTTCAGATTTTGATGTAGGAATCACGCAATTATTTAAACCTTCCGCAAGTTATTGATATCATTTTTTTTAAAAATTGCTATTAGACTTGGATTAAGGCAAATTAATAAAATTGCGTTTATTTCACGAAGGAGATCTAAATCGACAAAATATCAAGAGACAACTTTTAATCGGCATTAAACTGCTTACAACACTTCTGCTAACAAGAAAAAAGTCATGGCGTACATGTTTTTATAGAAAAAGATTCTAAAGTATAACTCAAATCACGTCCGTGTGAATATTTTGACACTTTTTAGCATTAAAATATGTCGCATTTATAGTAATCTTTAATTCCCCACTTATCATTCTAAATTTAAACATACTTGGAAGAAAATTATAATAAATCGAAAAAATATTAAGACTTTAACACCCTGTATCTTCGAAACAAAGCAGAATCGGACCTATGTTGATATGAGAAATACATCTTATTTTTACGTGACGAATGTCCCCACGAGAGATGGCGCATATTTTTTGAAACACCCTGTATAATGGGTGTTTCGTATACTTGCTATTTAAACCCGTGTATTTGTATATACTAGTTGTTTGCGATATTCTCCGATGGTGGCAGCACCGGCGGAGAATGCTCCAAGCCTATATGGTTTTAATTTCAACTCTACCTCATCGTCGGACGGGGCATAGCTAGGAAATCCCCTGTAAATTTTAATGGGTCAATTATTGGCTTCCCTAATTATTTTAAAGAATAATTTATTTAGGTTTATTGAAGAGCACTAAAACCCACATTCAAAAGAATAACTTTAGATACTTTCTGATTAGCTCGTTTACGAGTTATCGCCGATTTCTTTTAAATACTCTTCTCTTCTTATGGCCCTGTATTTACTTATGAGCACCAGTCAAGGTAAAAGATAACCGTCAAATGAAGTTGTCATTTCAGAAATTTACCTATTTAGTGCTTTATTATTGTTGAAAACTCATTCCTACATCGGAAATCTTAAAGATGTGGATGAGTAAATACAAATTATGAATTAAAGTAAAATAAGTAATCAATTACAAGGTTAATTATAGTATTATTACAATATTCAATAACTTATTAATTTAGGTACCATTAAATTATTAGAACTTTAGGATTTAAGATGTTCAAATATTCCCCCATCGACTGCTAGACAATAATCCAGGCGATCATAAAATCCTCTTCTACATTCGCTAGTTGGTAAACCGAAATTCTATTGCATTCGGCAGAAATAGCATTTTTAACTCGTCTAGATTTGGGTATTTTTTATCCTTGTATATCCTGTTTTTAAATGGCCCCAGAAAAAGAAATCATTTGGCGAAATATCAGGAGACCTTGCTGGCCACTGTCAAGGTATGATTGCCACAATGTTTCCGTTAAAACTATTGTCTTAATATTCTCGAACAGCCAGGGTACTATGTGCCGGGCAGCCACCATCCATTTGGTACCAAACTTCCTAGTTCCAAATAATGTTCCTGCATTTAAATTAAGTGCAAGAAATAATGGTTCAATGTAATACTGTGTCCGAATATCCCTGCCCAAACATTTACTTTCTGTGGATATTATGTCCTCGTTTCGACAAACCTATGCTGTTTCTTTTTGTTCCAATATCGATAATTTTGAACATTGGGTTCATTATTTGAGGTAAACGTGCATTTGTCAGTAAAACATATAATTAAAAAATCTCTATCCGTGTTTGTTTCCATCATATCAAAACAAATCGCCTGCCGCTGTATTTCGTTCCCATCTCGTAGCCCTTGGTGCTTTTCATATTTGAAGGAATAGTATTTATGTCGTTTCAAAATTTGAAACGCTGTAGTGTCATCTATTCCTATTTCATCCTCAAATTTACTTGTGCTGATCTTTCCATCGATTCTTTCCATCGTTCTCTTCCCCGCACAAAAAAAACTTCCAAGTCGGTGTCATTTCTTGCATCTATTCTTTGTTCCTGCCTTGCTTTACATCTGCAGTTATTTATTAGGGTACCTGTGGTCTCAAATCTCTTGATATACCTTGCGATTGTAGATTTTCCAGGTATCAGTCTATTCGGATACAGAGCAGCAACATGTCCGACACCTTTTGATTTTGACTATTTCCTTGATAATACCATTTAACTACTCCAATACTTTCTTCGGTAATCATGGCTACATTGATGTAGGTATGAGTTTTAATAATAATAATAGCAATTAAATACATAAATTCTGAAATGACAACTCTATTTGACAGTTATCTTTACCTGACTATGTCATGCTAAATAGAGGGTCATAAGAAAGGAGAAAGCATTTAAAGTAACCTATGATAACTCGTAAACGGGTTAATCAAAATATCTAAAGTTATTCTTTTTGAATGTGGGTTTTAGTTCTCTTCAATAAACCTAAAGAATTATTCTCAAAAATAATTAAAGAGTCTATACAATTTATCCCACTAAAATTCTGGCATGGATTTCCTATGTCCCGTTCGACGGTGCAACACCCGGTATATCTACCTTCACGCGTTCCTGAAATAAAGGGTCTTGACAGACAGACGGATGACAACAAAGTGATTCTACAAGGGTTCCGTTTTTATCTTTGGCTACGGAACCCTAAAAATGATTATAACGAGTATACGATCAAGTCAAATTATAAATAAACAAACAGTTTGATTCTTTGTTTTGCCTTTTAATCTATATTTTTTACATGTCTACGGCTGAAATAATAATGTGAAGCAAAAAATAACGATTTTTCCTATTTATAAATAATGGCAGTGTGCAACAAATGAAGCAATTTCCGTGGAAAGCGTAGCTCGGAAGCAACATTATCGACGACTGGGCTTTCCAATTAATGCTGATCGATAGTTTTTGAGATACGCGGAGCCTGCCCGCGGCATGTTCCAGATAAAGGACCGTTTTATTAGTTTTCTTTTGTTGTCCGGTTGTTGGCTTTAATGCGGGGCAAATCGGTGGAAAACCGTTGAAAAACCGACCAAGAAATTTAATGTAGCGTTCCGACCCTTTTTCCCGTAAAAAGTTTCATTAATTTTTCAATCCGGTTTTCGGAGAGATTCTGGAAAATAAACACGATTTTCCATCTAACATTATTTCTCTGTTCGGTAGTGTATTTTGAAAATTTCTAAGAAGAAAATGACTTCTATGAAGAAAATTGTGAAAGAAACTTTGTGAAACTTATTTAGATAATTTAAAAATTTTACAGATGACGAAAAAGCTATGATTGCTGTAGCTCTTGATGAAGTAGAAGAGGCAACTCAAACCTCAAAGAAGTCGGTACATAAGACTTTTTTCCTCAATATTAAGAGAGTCCATCCTAGAGGTGTTTAGTTCGTGAACGAACTAATAGTTCCAATGAACTATTCCGACCCCGAGAGGAACTAGTGCCGAACGAGGGGAACGAGTTTGAACTAGTTCCCAAGAGAACTAGTTCACAATTTTTTAGAACCTATTCTTCACCTTCACGTACAAGTCGGCCAGCGCGACCGGTGGCTAGTCTGATGCTAGGCATGAGAGCATGGAGAGGACTGAGAGGAACTAGTTGAAAGACTAGTTCATGGGAATCTATTCAGCCCGCAGATCCGAGATATAATACAAGGCGACGAAGATAGATCAGGCCTTGTCTATTGCCGCGGCCGGTGTAATTACCACAGAAAATAGTCGTGGATACTGTTTTTAATTTGTTCTTTGAATATTTTATGGGAATGTTTCACTTGAAACAAATGAAATATCTTATAAAATGAAGTAGATATTCTGGCTTTTAGACAAAAACAACACAAGTTTGAAGCGAGGAAAATACAATTTTTCGTAATATAAGAGAGAAAACATTACCTTCATATTTATCATTTGGCTTAATTTAAGATTTATTTTAGATATAGTTTTAAAATTCTGATTTGACTTTCTTTTTTAATTTTTTGTTTTTATCTTGCAATAAATTACTTCCATTATATAAGTTTTAAACATATGCACAACACGTCTCGTTATATTTCGTACGAC
This sequence comes from Sitophilus oryzae, assembly GCF_002938485.1. Taxonomy (NCBI): domain Eukaryota; kingdom Metazoa; phylum Arthropoda; class Insecta; order Coleoptera; family Curculionidae; genus Sitophilus; species Sitophilus oryzae. The sequence goes on from NW_022146414.1 coordinate 830,152, forward strand.
TTATAACGAAAACGAAACCCATAAGCAAACAACGAGGATGTTAGTGGGAAACTAATGTGAACTAAAGACCTAGTTCAAGGAACTATTCCTCTAGAGGAACTAGAACTAAGGAACTAGTTCTTTCCGAGAAACTAGAATTCCCACCTCTATTGTCCTATGCCAAAAAAACTGCAAACTTATTTTCTGTTTATCTGCTTTCTATGTCTGCCTCCAGTGTCCTATCCCTGTACCCTGCACAAGCCTGTGCAGGTCTCATAGGGAACAGCTATTAGAGGTTGATTCTCACTATACCTTTCGTATCAGCTACCTGCTGCTTATTACCGTATTTGGAAATATTATATCATGTAAAATGAAATGAAAATAATGCATACTATCCGTTTCATTTCCCTTCCGTTCCATATCCTTTCTTTCTACACATTTTTTATGGACGGACTGAAGCGTATCGGAAACAGCGTTGTCAGGTTGTTCTTATATTTATACCAGCTCTGTTAACATTTTGCTGATATTTATTTATTCTTTCAATTCTTAATTAAATTTATTTATATCCTTTTTTCAAAAGATACAAATATAAAAAAATAAAACTTTCGTAATTATATAACTTGTACAATAAAAAGTATGGAACTGATTCGGAACGGAAGCTATCGTATAGCGTGAATACAACCAAAAATGAACGATATGTAAAGGATATGGAATGGAAATGTAAGGTATAGTGAGAATCAATCTTAGTTCTTCCTATTCTAGCTTTGTTTTTCCAAATACACAATGTCGCTTACAATCCAGAGCCTCGCAGTGACATATTATCTGCTCGGCTGTTTCAGGAGCTTTATCACAGAGCCTGCAGAAAAGACTTCCTGAATACAGCAATACGTAACTGAACGAAGTACAATTGAG
>NW_022146414.1:831457-844952 GCF_002938485.1 Sitophilus oryzae
CTTCGATAATTAACAAATAAATTCCCAAGCTTAACCGGACGAACATTTCGCTACAAAAATTTGTTTTTGCTTAATAATTTTTTGCGTTAATACCGAGTATTGTTAATTTGCGTTATGAATATTCCCCGACATTATTTGTTTTCTTCCAGTTTAAACGTTATATCCCGTGCGGAGCAGTTGTATTATTCATATTCAATTACACTCCGTGAATTTATAGTTGCTAATAAATCATTTTTTTGAATTTATTTCTCTTTATTATTATTTCCGATACAATTATATCGGTATTCGGTATTATTAAAAGAGTTTTTTTGGGAGAATTCCATTTTTTTGTCACTAGAAAACTCTATAAAATAAAAAAATACAGTTATTTTGGTACAACATTGCGTTAAATCTACAAAATTAAAAGTTATTTTTTGTAAACACTGCTGGCGTTAATCCAGTGGAGACATTGTCAGCAGTGGCTTAGTAATAAACAAATTTGCCTAACGGACAAGAAATGCTTAAAAATTAAACAAAAAAAACGTTAAAAGAAATACAAACAGCAAATCATAGACAGACTACACACAGTGATAACAATACACAATATATACAACTTACAATTCCATATATACGAGGCGTTTCGGAAAAAAATACGAAGGATAGGAAAACGATATAACATATGAACATCTTTCAACACACAAAATACACTTAGATCCATATTAACACACACTAAACCAATTAACACTGGACAACAAACAAAAAATGTTATATACAAAATACCATGTGAATGTGATAAATTATACCGTGCTGGCAACTGTTACTTTTGGTCGACATTTATATGTGTGGAAGTAAATCGCATAGAGATCTTATTAAGTCGGAGTGAAAGAAATGCGATCGACCGACGCGACGCGCGACGGTGTGCTGTTTCGGCGTTGCCGATACGTCTCTCCCTATCAAGTAAAGTAAAATCACGATCGCAAACCGCTTATTTTTAAAAGACTTTTTTTTCAAGAGATAACTAGATAAAATCATTAGACATGTTTCTGAGCATCTGAAATGGAATTATAAGGATATGGTTAAGGTGTCATTTTTTTTATAACGAGAAAACGTCAGTAATCGCGATAATTTACAAACTCAACTTTTTAAAACATAACAGGCCATAACTCAAGAACCACTTTAGATATTGAAACTTTTTGTTATTTTCAAGATCGAATATTTTACAATATGTTTACATAAGAAAAATTCGATAAGGTTGTTTTTTTCCGTTCAAAAATTGTAAGCAATTCATCCATTTACTTTTAGAGCATAGCAATTTTCAACAATCGTGTAATTTTTTTATTGATAACGATTTTCACATACTGTCTACAAAGAAAATACAGCAGAAATATTAACAGAGTTCTTGAAAAAACTACAATCTATTACCGTAAAATGGGGTGAATAGAAACAGTTTCGTAGGCTATTAGCGATATACCGGTTGATAAAAATGTGGTATTATGTTCCCGAATATTTTAAAACATGGGTCTTTGTTTGTTCTTTGCGTATACATATAATTTGATTTTTGAAAAATATGCATATAAATATTAAATAAAAATAACTTTTGTGTTTCTATTCACCTGCTATTCGGAGAATAGAAACACACATTGATGTTAAGGTTTTTATCTATTCTATTTCCAACAAGGTGATTAGAAACAGATAATTATTACATATTTAAGTAGGTTTAGCAATAATTAACAATACATATAATATAACAACTTACATGTACCAAAAGCTTAAGTATTACTTTAAAAAATAAATATTTTATTTATATAAAGTTTCGCGCCATACAAAATAGGTGATAAATCGATCTCACATTTATTGATCAGCTGATTGACAGAAACAGTCCTGCCACAGATAAAAAATATAGTTTTTTACATTTTATTGTGTATTACCAATGATAGAAAAATTAGATATGTCGACTCTTTTTACTTTGAATATTTTTAATCGTGATTTGATTTTTTTCAGAAATTTTGTTTCTATTCACCCCTATGTTTCTATTCACCCCATTTTACGGTATTTCTAATATATTTCGAGATATCGATTTTTGAGTTCAGAGTTCTAATAGCGCGACCACTATCGAACACCCACTCAATTCCACTTATTTTTACCAAAAATGCAAGTGTTTCTAGCTTGCACTTAAAAAAATCAAGCTATAGGGAAATTACAATGGCTCGTTAATAAATAAACAAATTAAGTATTACGAGACGTAATTAAATCGTGAAGCTGAACGCATGACGTACACCTTTCCCTAGAACTTTAAGTACTGACAGAGGTATTGATTGGGTCGACCGGTCAACTGCAACAAATCTGCTATATCCCCTTCCACGTCTCTTAGCGATGTGCACAGTTTCTCGGTTTGTTTCATACTTTTGGCAACGTGTTTACTGTCCCCTCTTTGTTCAGTACATTATAAACGCATCGTACTCTTCTTACATACGTAAATCTCGACCCAAGACTAACCTTTGCCAGCCTTTAGTATATTGGTGAAACATATACCCTGCTGGCAAGCGAAACTTTGGGTTGGCGTTTACATGTATAGAAGTAAATTGCTATGGCAATCTAGTATGTCGGAGAGTGCAAAAATACAAAGTATTTATTACATAATCACTTAATCTGACGCTAGATTCCATGTGCTTGGGAAAATACTTGCCTTCTGTCTTTATTCAGTACATCTTATTTTACTAAGCGTGTTCACCGTACTCTTCGTACACACGAGAATCGGCACCCAAGACCAGAAATGCCGACTCTAGTAGACCCTTAAATGTTCGAATTAAAGAAATAAAGATTATTTAGGGAAGAGCGACTTTCACAAATCTTTGTCAGCATTCATTGGACACAGGGCACAGGGTAGATTTTAACAATGTAAAAATTATATGAAAGAAGCGACAGCCTCTAAAAGAAAAATAAAAGAGACCACCCTGTATAGTAATAAATATAAAATACCAATTTTACTTTAAAGACTCTTTATTATAGTGTACCGTTTTTAAAAAAACTTTATTTACTCTATATAAATATCATAATAGTTCAAGTTATGAATCTCCTTTTCTATATAAATATGTTTTATCCTCTCCCAAACGATATCCCTTAAATGTCTGAGACAGCAAATAAAAGAGAACAGAGTTTTATAGTTTCTTGCGGCGTAATCTCTGACAGTTTACGATTCTATTATTGACTTTTTCAGATTCGAAGCTGAATATCGAAGAGACTGTCCTCAGTTTCTGCTGGGGGTTAGTCCACGGACAATAAAAAAAGGGATATGACTTTTTAAATATCTCTAGTGCTTCTGCGGTGTGACAGTAAAAAAGTTTCTCTTTTAATGATAAGAATCAAGGAAGTATGCTCCGAAGAAATAAATAAATCTCAAAAAAGCAAATAAAATTGAATAAAAATTCCTGGGTATTACGTACCATTTTTTTAAACAATTTTCATTGCATATATTATTACAGTTGAGGGGTTGGAACCTTTGGTGTTACACAGCAAAATAAAACACTAAATCACCACAATACACCAAAATTACTTTTACTGCACACTGGACGCGCTTTTTGCTAACCATATTAGCATCATCAGCAGATGATTATAAACTCACATAATTAGTTTATAATCATCTGCTGATCTGCTAACATCCATAGCGAAACGCGCGTCCAGTGTAAAAGTAAAAGTGTTTTGTTATATTGCTGTGAGACTAGTGTTTTATTTTACATTGCATATATATGTTTTTTTTATTTATATATCTTTTACATAAATTCTCTAACAGTGCTTAAGACTCTCTTAACTTACTCTGGCCTCGAGAATACATGTGTTAAATACATCAACAAAAAAATATACTTTAATTTGTTTAACAAACACACTATATCTTTTAATAACTTTTTTAACGCTTAAATTAGTCGTAGCCTGGGGCGCTATTCTGTAAAATCGTCGGTATCGGTAAGTTACGACAGCTCTTGATACGTATTTGTATATAGTAAAAATGTGTTAATTGTTGTTGTCATAGTTACCGATCGGTCCTATGGCAGATATCGCAAATGTGTACCGACGAAAATCGGTATCTCTACCGTGCCCTTGTCAATCTCACGGTAGAGATACCGAGAGTCATCGGTAAAATTTGCGATATCTGTCGATCAGGAAATCGTAACTATGACAACAACAACAACGCTCATTGGCCGTACGTACCGATAGCTGTCGGTATCGTTAAGTTACCGACAGCTATCGTGTTGATTGTTGTTGTCATAGTTACCGATCGGCCCTTTGGCGAGATATCGCAAATTGGGCCGACAACTCTCGGTATCTCTACCGTGTGGTTAACAAGGGCATGGTAGAGATACCGATTTTCGTCGGTACAAATTTGCGATTGACCGATCGGTAACTATGATAACTAACAATTAACACATTTTTCTATATACAAATACGTACCGAGAGCCGTCGTAACTTAACGATACCGAAAACTGTCGTGTTGATTGTTGTCATAGTTACCGATCGGCCCTTTGGCAGATATCGCAAATTTGTACCGACAACTCTCGGTATCTCTACCATGTGATTAACAAAGGCACGGTAGAGATACCGATTTTCGTCTGTACAAATTTGCGATTGACCGATCGGTAACTATGATAACTAACAATTAACACATTTTTCTATATACAAATACGTACCGAGAGCTGTCGTAACTTACCGATACCGACGATTGTACAGAATAGCGCCCCTGGGTAGATATTATCATGTTATCTGGTATCATACAGATGTACATTGTTGAACATTATAATATTTATATATGTATTTTGCAATTTATTTATTATGTTATAATACAGTACCGTTATTCTAATACAGTACTTAAGTCTAGGGTTCTTCTTTCAAAGAGGAAATCAACTTAAAACGGAACTTAATTCGTAATCTAGAATGAGAATTCTCCAATAGTCTAAGACACTCGATAAATTTCTCAGGACTTAGGACCGAGAAAAATCAAAGATTTTCCTTGATTTAAGAAAGAACAATATTCGGATTGTCTCAATAAACACCTCAGAAGAAATAACCGCGAATGCAGATTCTTTGGGGAAATGGACAAACACCAAAACACCTCATCGCTGAGTGCACTGAGATAAAAACCAGTTATGGTACGACTGATATCGGAGATAGAGAACAAACCTTTGTAAAACCTTTAGATACTGGCTTTTCTCCAAGTCCTGAGACTGTATAAAGACTTATAACTCAAGAGATAGGGACACAATAAGGTCGCAGTGATTAAGTTTCTCCCATGCACTCTACATCTAGAAGTCTGTAATCTAGAACTATAACAGAATAACACTTTTAAAACTGGCCAGAGTTTACCCCAAATTTGCAATAAATGCACAATTTTGAACCAAGAAGGCAATGTAGATCCTGTGCTCTGAAACAAATCTAGAAAAAAATGTTATTTTTTGTTAAATCGATCAAGTTTGTCGATCGCGCAGCGTCCGACACCTTGCGTACTTACGGCCACTCGTATTTAAACCAAAGAAATGTGTATCACATCTTTAAAAATTGTGTGAAACTAGTAATATGACTTAAGTTCTAGCGTTTTCAAAAAAATCTAGCAACTTAGAGACCGAACTATCTGTCTGTGGTTCCTTCTTTTTTCAGATTAATTTAATACTAAATTTAATTAAAATTTATAATACTGATGTTACAGTACTACCTACAGCAAATTCCTCTAAAAATAATGAAATTTAATATATATTACAAGTATATTACAATATTACAATATTAATTAATAATTACAATATATATTACAAAAGGCCTATTTTTAAAAATTTTGATGAGGAATCAATACGTACTTATTTAACATTTTGGCAAGTTAATGATATTAAATTTTTAAAGGTTGCTATAATTGGATTAAGGCAAATTAATTAAATTGTGTTTATCTCATCAATGAATCAACAAAATATCTAAAGACAACTTTTAATCAGCAAGGTCTACACAATTTAATAACTAACAAAAGAAAAAAATGTCAGTGACGCACATATTTTTTTAGCAAAATATTCCGGTGATAACCCATCCCTATTAAATATGACGACACTTTTTTCATTCGAATCACTAAAAGTATTTAAATTCGTAAAATTATAATAAATAGAAAGAATATTAAAACTTTAACCCTCTGTAGCTCTGAAACAAAGCAGAATCGGACCTATGTTAATATAAAAAAAATATTTTTACAAGAGGAATCTCCCCACGAGAGATAGCACATGTTTTTTGAAGCACCCTGTATATTTCATATCACTTTTGTTTAATAAGTAGCTAAGAGGGTTCAATCATAGACATATGAGAGTTAAGGAAACTATTATTATTATGATATTCTTATTCATAAAAAAAATATTTTCCCTAGAACAGATTTAAGCATTAAAAGAAGACACTATAGAACAATTTTATTACACAATGTCTAGACATATTTCCATTATTCAAGGCCGATATAATAGCTGGCAATAACTTGACGTAATATATAAACGGAGGTCTCGAACTGAGGCGAAACAAACATGTTTGCGGAACCGTAATATGATGTAAATTTAAAATTTTTACGCCGCGCGCTTCGGCCCCGGGAATACCTAAGAGATATAAATTACAAAAGAAGCTGAAATGTTTTCTTGAGTTATTCCTTTATTTTGGTCGGGCGCGGGAGTAATATTAAACCGGTTAAGTTTATATTTGTATGTGCCCTGGAAAAACGTAAATATCGCTCACCGAAGCGGATAGTTTTATTTTGGACAGCTTAAAGGGGAACTATCTCTCGACGACGTCAAAAAGCGTTTAAACTGCTCGTCTTTTTCCAGGTTCTTTTCGGACCAGTTTATTTTTCTAACAAAGGAAAACAATAGCAAAATAAAATACTAATTTACTACAATACATCAAAACAACTTTACTTTTGCATTGGACGCGCGTTTTGCTAACCAATTTTAATTAAGTCATCAAATAATTTATATACTCTGTTTTTTTTTCTCAGGTAAGATTCGACAGACGATGACAGAAAAATAGCAGATGACGTCCATACCAATCTATTTATTTCGCTAAAAAAGTTTCTAATATTTTTTAGGTTAACTATCGATGGGTTTATGTATGTTATGGCTAAAATGGATACTTTTCACACTAGCCAGCTTTTTTGCAAACAAACAGCACAACCAACACCACAAAGTGACACCTAACCAAAAAAAATAACAGCGCTTTTTGAAAAATAGCTGGCTAGTTTAAAAACTATCCAAGTATCCATTTTAGCAGTAGCATATATAAATCTATCGTGCATCGCGCGTCGTCCCTTGTTGTTTTTAACGAGTTTATTGGTTTATTTCAAAAATGACTGATCATATTTCAGTATTATTGGAGCGACGTAACGATGAACGATTCATGGACGCTCAAGCGTATGAAGTCACCTTAAGATTTTTGAGGCTTGTCATGTCTTGCCAAATTATAGGTTATAACTTTGTGTCAAATTATGTCAAATAACCTGCGTTATGCAAGATTATAAACATTTGCGAATTGTTCTTGTATTTTAGTTCGTGTTATTACGTGTGTTTTGTGTCTTTTGAAGTTAAGTGGAGGAAAAATCAAGGGAAAATGAACTGTATAACCAGAGCACAGTTTATAGTTAATATTCGGTGCTCAGTGTTATTATTAATAAAATATTTTGTTTTATTTATGTTGTGTTTTATTTATTCCTGTGCAATATTTTTTTAATTTGTAGTCAACATAAGTTATATTGATAAATATAATGATAATAAGTTTCTTGAAACTTCAATGTAAGAAATAGTTCTTTTTTATATTTTTTGGTATGTCATGTTTTATTTAAAATACACTCTTGTTTGTTTTGTATTAACACCGAGATTAACACATGTCGTATTTTTTTTAAATAAAATAACTCAGCTAACTAAAGATTTTTTCAGTTTTATTTTTTTTTCACAATATTTTGAAGTAATCATTTGTCACTAAATAAGTACAGATATTCTCAGGGCTAGTAGATCTCGATAAAAGAAACGTATTTTCTCTTTGCGGTTTTTCAAAAAAGTCCAAAATAACCCAAATATTTTACTTTGAAAATTTCCAAAAAAAAATATCTTTTTCAATAAACTTTCAGAACCGCAGGATCTTTTCTGGGTCTTCTTTTTTGTAAATTTAATCTACTACCTATGTTGCCATATTATGAAAATTTTATGTTTTTTAACTATAAATTAAAAAAATTACCAAATTTTCATTTTTTTTGGCGAAAGAAACCTCATAGATATGTTTCTATGGTCGAAATTAGTGATGGGCAAAACTGTTATTTTTAGATAACAGTTGAAACTGTTATAGTTATTTATAAAAAACAGCTTAAAATAACAGCTTAAAAATAACAGGTTTCTTTATTTTACTGCTTAATATCTGAAAGAGTATGAGGCGGTCACCGCCAGGCGTATTAACGCAGTTGCAAGTTGCAACAATGACGTGCTCGGTGGTAGTATTTCCAGGGTGTCAAAACATTTCTAAATATCGATTGTTATCTAAAATACCTCTCTAAAAACGGTGGTTGTTTACTAACTTAAATAAGCGCTGTTTACAAATTGCGATATAAAAAAAGCCAAAATTCCGCCACTCGTCTATACCTGCACATTGCGATCTACCTACGCCCTGCCCCTCGATCCGCGTAGATCCTGAATTGCGTAGCAGTGTACAGGGTGCATCTCACTCGACGGGCGAGAAGCTCTTAGTTATGATTTTACCATTTGCGGTCAAAAAATAGCAATATATGAAAATGTGTAGTATATTCTTCATAAGTAAACCAACTACACACTAGAGTTCAAATTAATTTTACACTTAAACTAGCGTGTACCCGCGACTTCGTTCGCGTCGAATTAATAATTTCTAATGGTGATGGTAAAGCAAAACAAGAATTTCCATTAACATACAAACTGGATAAAATTTTCTCACATTTGCCAAAAAATAAGCTTTAAACGTCGAGCAGTTTAAGCAGAATCGTGATTAATCAATTACACAACTTTTAGAACACCCTGTATGAATTTTTTAAAAATTCAAAAAATATGTAAAAGAAAAACAAAAATAAATTATGCGTGTCCAGACGTTTTCCCGAAAGACTAACCGTTTTTTTAAATAACAAATATTTGCCTTATTAATATTTGAGGCGTTTCCACCTTGACTGGAGATTTGAGATTCGAGAAACCCCTCCTTATCGAATCTCAACCCCACAGTCAATCCGTTTGCCAAAAAATCAGGCTTTAAACGTCAAGCAGTTTAAGCAGAATAGTGATTACTCAATGGTCATGGTTTTGTGAAAACACCCTGTATATATTTTTAAAAATCTTTAAAATATGTAAAACAACATAATAAAATATACGTGTTTTAAGAGTTTTCCGAAAACTCACCGGTTTTAAATATAAAATATTCTAATATTTGAGGGTAGTTTCACCCCTTAGAATTCGAGTTTCGAAAAATCCCTTCTTATCGAACCCTCTACATGTAAAGAAGACAATCCGTTTTCCAAAATCAGACTTTTTACGTCAAAGGCAAAGCAGGATCGTGATTAATCAATGACCAGATTTTTCAAAACACCCTGTATACATTTTTAAAAAATCTTAAAATATTATTCTGAAAATTTTTCAGAAATAATAAATACCTAAATATTGAAACTTAATAAGTAAGTACTCAAACATACAGCGCCATAATATCTCGACCTCCGCCCGTTATGCTCGTAACAGGTTGAAAAACAATGTATCTAAAACAACTGATGCGTTATTCTCCAACCTGTTTCGAACCTCCATCGACAATCGACCGATGCAGCAGTGTTCCTTTCCCACTCCGATTATCTCGATCGCCGCCCTGTTATGCTCGTAACAGGTTGAAAAACAACGTATCTAAAATGACTGCTTCTCCAACCCGTTGCGGGCCTCCATCGACAATCGACCGATGCAGCAGCGTTCCTTTCCTACTCCTGTTATCTCAACCGCCAGGCATTATGCCCGCAACTGTTTCAAAAAACCTGCTTCTTTTATATCCTATTATTTTTAAGCTGTTGTAAGCCCAATACTGCGGCCCAATACGACCATCGACGGCATCGGCCGAAGCAGCTACGTTCGCCGTAGCGCATTCCTCACTCCGTTGTCCCGCCACCTGTATCGATGGTTGACGAAATAACATGTTTTCCATCCATACTAGTTGTTTTTTGGAAGTGCTTCGAGCAGCATCGAATTTCGTGGCGGTGCAGAGCGCCGACTTCGTTTTTCGTTTCACGAGCGGCCGATCTCTACGTGTCGTTATTTTATATCTGTTATTTTTTAGAAGTAGTAACGGTTGCCTTATGTTATTTATAAATAATTGTTATAAAATAACAGATAGTTAAATAACAACCCATCACTAGTCGAAATATACTACCCTGCTACTGCACTTATTTAACACTCACCCTGTATGATGCAAAGTGATGCAAGGAACTGCTGGTCGACCGTCAACAGAGAGGTTTGCATTAATTTGAGTGACTAAAATTATAATTTTACATGTTTTTTAGAAATGATACTAGCAGTGACAAAAAATATTCGTAACAGTCTCAATTATAGAAAGTCAAAAGACAAAACAACTCTTACAATAAGAGTTTTATAATGAAAACTTAATAATAAAACTGACTTTTATAATGAAAACCTAGACAGAGGAATAAAACGACGAAACTGTTTCCAGTGCCAACCCAAGTAGAATAATAGAGCCCTCAACGTTTGAACAGAATTATTAGAATTACACCGAACGTTTCAGGTAATCTCCGGGGAAGGACAATGTAATATTTAATAGAGCTAAGTAGTTCGCAAACAAATCTAAACCTAACTGGTTGATTAATCGAAAAAATAGAGCAATAGTTGCTAAACTCGCTGCATCGTTATATATTTAGAAAAAGAGTGGCATTCATTAAGAATTTATTATACCATGTATTCAAGTATGCAAAAGTTTGGAGCGAACCAAACTCAAGTATGAAACAAAAAATGTTTAAAAAAATCTAAGACACATTACTTAGATCATATACAGGATCTCTCAAAAAAAACATGTGCCGTCTCTCGTAAAAATAAGATTTATTTTTATATCAACATAGTGAGAGATTCTGCTTTGTTTGGTAGCTACAGGGGATTAAAATATTAATTTTGTTATAGATAGATTTATAATTATACTATGTATTAAAGACTTCTTAATACCAATTTAATATTTTTAGGGCCATATTTTAATTCCGATTTAATAATCATAATAAATAGTATATAATACCGCATGATCGAAAAAAAATGGCGTCCAGTTGGCTAATTTTGCATATAAAATGACAGCGATCTTCATTTTATAACCATCGCTGACGCCGTTTTTTTATCACATTGAGCAGAGGCCAACAATATTTATTTGGGGTTGCATAAAAACACGATTTCCTCTTTTAGTCCGACATTTAATAGTCGGTAATATTATTTTAACAAAAATATTAACGTGAAAATTAAATACTTTACAGATACTCCCGTACTAAGCACAGTATAAATAATTTTTTTCTTGTAAATAACTTTCTTATCGTTTGCATTTTATGCCTATGCTCATGATGTTTGTTTAGGGTTTTTTTTCAAGTCTAAATATTGGTGCCTGCATTTACGCTTATATCACCGCTGCGCCGGCGCCATGCCCTAGAAACGAACGATGGCATTGTGGTCCGATTCAATTCTTACGATTCTTTTTTACGGCTCATCAATCAAATGTTAGAGATCCGTGCTGGCCACGATTCAATTGAACGAATCGAATATCGAATCCCACGATTCATTTTTAATACTCGTTCAAATGAACGACTCGTTCAATCTTTTTTTGCCCACCTCTACTATAAATGCTACATATTTTAATGCTAAAAAAAGTGTCGATATTTTCATCAGGGACGTACATATGGGTTATAAATGGAATATTTTTCTAAAAAACATTTGCGCCAATACTTTTTTTTTCTCTTGTTCAAAGTTCATGTTTTTCTCTCTCCTACACAAAAATTGTGTAGGGCGTTTAATGCCGATTAAATGTTGTATCTTGATATTTTGTCGATTTCGATCTCCTTGATGAGATAAAATAAACTAAACCAAAAAAAATAACCTATGCTTCAAAAGTTCTAACATCCTGCAACTTTAAAACTATGCATTTCGGCACCCAGTTTATAGGAACTTTTTTTCATAGTTTATGATGAGGAATCAAAGAGTTCTTGTTTAACACTTTTGGTAGTTAATGACATTAAAAATGTTTAAAGGTTGCTATTGGATTAAGGCAGATTAATAAAATTGCATTTATCTCACCAAGAAGACCAAAATCGACACAATATCAAGAGATTGATATGAAGAGAACAAATATCAATTAATCAGCATTAAACGACCAACATAACTTTGCAACAGAAAAAAATCAGAAGTTAATCAGGTCGTTTTATTTAATATTCCAGTGATAACCCATACGCACGTCCCTGGTGAATCTGTCAACACCTTTTTAGCAGTAAAATATGTAGCATTTATAGTAACTTTTACCATCAAAATGTCATTCGAATCGGTTAAAGCACTTAGAGTAGCTGCAACGACGCGACGTTCGGTAATCCTGCTGTTAAAACATAACAATAGGTTTTTATCTATAAAAACCAGCTGTTATGCTTTAACAGCGGGATTACGAGCCGTCGTTGCAGCCACCCGTAGAAAAAAATTATAATAAACCAAAAAGAAATAAGCCTTTAACCCCAAACAAAATTGTTTAACAATTAACCCCCTACAAAACGAAGCAGAATCGGACCCTATATTGATATAAAAAATAAATCTTACTTTTACGTGAGGAATCTCTCCACGAGAGTTGGCACATGTTTTTTGAAACGCCCTGTATATCTTTTTCAGATTCCATATTTACGAGATTATGAACAGCAGAGTTGAAAATATATAAAGTTATATAAAAATATTCTAAAAATACAGGGTTTTTACATTTTCAGTTCTTAATTTAACTACTTTATTAAGATGTTCTATTAACACTACGCAATGAAAAGATTAAAATAAAAGACACAACGAATATTCCATCCGCCTACCCAGTTGAAACAATGGCTAACAAGCCTTTGTATATCTCCTAAGTTTAAACAGCATTATTTGGATTATAGCGAGAGCATTTCGCTAATATCTGGAAAAGGGTCCGGTGATATCTAGCAGTCGTGGGCTAAGTAGACTGTAAACAAATTTTAGGGTATTTCCCAGTTAATCCGGACGATAACGAGATTACCTTGATATTAATTAACGTTTCTCCGGCTAAGTTAACTTAACCGTTTAATAGTTAGCGTTCGTCCGGGCTTTTGCCACGGGATTCTGCTTTCGGAGCGGTCTACTAGGCACGCACTGCCTGAGAATTTAACTCAAAGAATGTACCAAGATTTAATACGCTATTAGCGTTGAGTGAAATAGTTCTATGTTCTACGTGTGGTTTACTCCACCCTGTATTAATCTGTTTTTTTTTTATATATCTAATATAT
>NW_022146414.1:844960-1060552 GCF_002938485.1 Sitophilus oryzae
TCTGTAAATATTCTGTTCATATTTGATTTATTAGCACTATAAAGTTTTTACAAGCGCTTTACAACCCATGTTTTTTCGTCACTCTCGACACCGAGGCGACCGTGCAAACGCGAAAACAAAAGCCCGGCAAATTAGCGAAGAATCCAAACAAACGAACGTCACTTGGCCACGTCGCTGAACTTGGCGGATATCACGCAGTTTTCGACTTTTTATGACGCCAAAACTGTTTAGCGTCCTATTTAAAACAGCAACATTGCATTTTGCTGACTGGGCGAATTGAAAAAATACAGAATGAAAGGTTAATGAACTTTAATAGGAGTGAAATAGTAATTTAATAACAATTACTTTCAATCATTTATAGATAGAACGTAAAGTATCTTAAATTGCCGAAAAAATGTTAACGCGTAAATGAGGGCGTAATTATGTACGTTGTTGTTGGGTGCAATAACATTCAATAACTCAACTTTTCCGGTATTTAACTCTCCAGAAACAACATAAAAAAACCTCATAAAAATCGGCGATATTTGCTATGATTACCAACAAGCCTTTTTTATCAGTCAATTCGTTTATTTGATGTGACTGCCTGTTGTCTTTTCTTAACCAGGTTATATAAATTATAAGAAGAAATAAAAAGTGTGCTCTAAGATTCATACGATTTTTTATTTATTAGAAATTTAATTTGGTAGTACTTTCGACCTCTTTAATCACGTGCACGCCAACTTTTATTGATTTCTCTAAAGAACCATTCAAATTTGAAACTCCAATAAAACTTCCTACAATTATATCAAAACCGTGAATTATATATTCGCCAACTTTAAGAATGAGCGCTAAGATGGTCCCCAAAAGACAGTAGGGGCGGTTGGAGACGAAAAAAAACACAAAAGACACACGGGGGCAAAGTCCCGAGTGCGAGAGACAGCCCAAAAAGGTCGTTAATTGAGGGCCAAAGTAAATGCGAAAACTTTTTCCAAGTCGGGGTTGTCTTTAATATTTACAAGCAAAATCGTTAAGGGACATGTCGAAGGAAAAAGTTAAGAGTGAAAATTTGAGGGAAAACTTTTGAAGAAAAAAAAATAATGAAATTAATTATAATTGATATGGATATTTTTATTGGTTATTTAAAAGTGGATCAAGATTATCAACATTCATGGGATACCAAAAATATTTGGTGCCTACCTATACCTATTAAAAAACGCAAAAGTTTTTTTTTTCATTCTTCATCATAAATATATACAGAGTGAGTCTGCAAATATTTTCAGGGCTGGTAAATAAAAGAAACATACATTCTCTTTACCATTTTTCAAATAAGTCCAAAATATCCGAGTTATTTTAGTTTGAAAATTTCCAAAAAATATGTTTTTTGCTTGAATTTTGAGAACCACCTATCTATGTTGTCATATGATCAAGAAATTATATTTTTGAACTAAAAACTAAACAAATTCAAATTTTTTTTTCAAAAAATTCCAAATTTTAATATTTTTTTTGCGAAAAAAACTTCAAAATCTTTTTCTCGATTTTTACCAAGAGACATTTTTTACATAGAAAGTCATGGTAAAGTATATTTTTTTAGTCAGTAGTTTTATACAGGTACCGACAAAAAGTTATTACTCTTCACAACAGTTAAAACACATGTAGGTGGCGCCCTCTACAAATAAGAGTCATTTTGACATTAAAATCAATTTTCTCGTGTCACAAAACCCTTAGACATCAATTTTCATCCAAATATTGACGTTACTTCATAAATTATTTGGAAAAATCAAAATAAAAATGACACTTCTACACCCTGTATCTCCGACACTAAGCATTTCAGGACATACATTTATACGAACTTTTTTACTTATTTTTATCTGCAGAATATGCTGCCGAAGTTTCCGGAATACAGTTCGGACCACCCTGTATACAGGGTGTTTCAAAAAACATGTGCCATCTCTCGTGGGGAGATTCATCACGTAAAAATAAGATATCGCTCACCGGCGGCTATAGTGGCACATCTCAAAAAATTTTGAAAATGTACTAAGGGCTGTATCAAAAAGCGAAATATTCAGTCTTTCTTTTAACAAAACTGGCACATATTTAGTTCTAATAGTTTTTCAGAGGTGGCGTAAGTGTCACTATAGTTCAATGTAAATCGTTACTAAAAGCCCGATCGATAGTGGCACATTATTCAGTACGCCCCCAACTTTCGAAAGGAAACTATCGCTCTGTGCCGACGATAGTGGCATTTCTGTGTTGTGCCGGTATAGCAGGAGTTTTGTGAACGATTTTATTTTTGATGTACTAAGAATAGTGACACATTTTGACTTATGCCAGTATAGGTTAAACATTTTAATTTATATTTTCCGTTGTGTCAATATTGCTTGAACTTTTCACTTAAATTTTTGGGTTGTACCAATATAAAATAAACTTTGTTGCTCAAATTACTAGTCTGTGCCACTACAGAAGGCTTGTTAACTTTATTGAATTATTTTGCATCATGAATAATAATTTAAAGGGCTCTCGTGGTCAGAAGATGGTCGATATGATCAAATTAAGGTAACGCATGCACAGAAATACTTGTAACTTCTTGTTTTATTAATTTGACCAATTTATAGGTTGCAAAAAGATTCTACTAATGAAAATCGATCAGAATGGAATATAGTTAGTCCAACTACAGCACATAAGGATCTAAATGATGTAACTTACACGGTTTCTAGTTTTAATTCTGAAGGTAACATAATATTTATGCATTTGAAAAGAATCCTGACATCTTTATAATAAGGGTATTTTAAAGAACATTCTCGAGATGTCTTAGAAGAATCGTTAGGAACTGGAACAATGCTGAAAAAGATAGAGATACCATCAGTGGACAACGAGGTTGTAGTGTCAGAATACACTCACACAGACGATGAACCACAGGATCTAAATCAAAACTACAAAAAATGTTTGGCACTTAAACAGTCTAGAGAATCTAAAGGTATTACAAATAATAATTTATTATTGTCTGTGTACAATAGTTTAATTTTTAGAAAACATTGCAAATATCGAGAACGTAGAGCCAGAATCGTCAAATAGTTCCCGCGAAGAAGCGCCATATTCGTCAGATGACTCAATTCGAGATCCTAATATTCTGATTCTGATCTTCAAACTCTTCAGAGGCTGAGTCAGATATGTCACATGTAACCGCTGAGACAATTCAAGAGAAAAAAAGACCAGAAAAAGAAAAGCGGAGCCATCAACGTGGAAAAAAAATTGTGCAAAGCGGTTAAGAAATAGCGGAAAATCTTATAAAACTTTGGTAAAAGGAAACGAAATACCGGAAAGGAAAATACAACCCGCCTGCAATGAGAAGTGTAAACAAACTGCAGTAGAAAGTTTACCGAAGAAGAAAGGCTAAAGATATTTAAAATTATTGGGACATGTCAGATATCGTAAAGCAACGCACGTACTTATTGACTCTCATGCAAGAGGTTAATCCTAAATATAGGTATCCTGTTCAAGGTGGCCATGGCGTCAGGGCAACAAATCACGCATTTTATTTTATAAAAAATGATCAAAAAAAGAGTATGTAAAACATTTTTTATTGCAACACTGGGTATTACTAACCGGTGCATACGTACAGTGAAATCTAAGATTAAGAATGGTACCTTGGGACAGGATAACAGAGGAAAACATGCTAATCACAAACAAGTTCCTGAAGATATAAAAGATGGTATTCGCGCCCATATTTCATCAATTCCTGCAATCGAAAGTCACTATACACGAGCTCACACGGAAAAGACTTTTTATTGAAGGAAGTAAAACAATTGCCCAGCTGTATCGGGACTATAAAATAGATTGTGTTGCCCAAGGAAAACCTCACGGAAATTTAACTATGTACAGAAATATTTTTAACTACGAAAACAATATAGCATTTTTTGTTCCCAAGAAGGACCAATGCCAAACATGCGTATCGTTCCAAAATTCAAACGAAGAAGAGAAAAAAACTTTGGAAGAAAACTATAAGAATCATATCGAAGAGAAAACTTGAGTAGAGAGGAGAAAATTAAGGACAAAAAGCAAAATCTCTCCGTTCTTTCAAGTTGCATGTTTTGATTTAGAGGCAACCCTTCCAACACCGAACGGGCAAGTATCTTCATTTTATTACAGGTCAAAGTTATCGACCTATAATTTTACTGTGTGCGATATAACACCGAAGGGGCAGGGTGCTGTCTACTGCTACATGTGGCATGAGGCTCAGGGAAAAAGAGGCGCAGTTGAGATTGGTACGTGTTTATTAAACTATTTGAAGAAAAATCGGAAACTTCAGACTGCGATGACCTAGAAATAACGTTTTATTCCGATAACTGCGCTGGCCAGCAGAAGAATAAATTTGTTATTGCTGCTTTTCTTTATGCTGTCGCCAATTACAAAATAAAGTCGATAACTCACAAATATCTAGTCACGGGGCATACTCAAAATGAGGGTGACAATGTTCACTCTTTAATAGAGAGAACATTAAACAAGCTTTAAAGTCTGGACCTATTAGTACACCGTCACAATACGTTGGTTTAGTTCAAACAGCCAAAAAACCGGACCTCCATTTAAAGTAATCGAATTGGCACACGAAGACTTTTTAGACCTAAAAGAGTTAGCTGAGCGGACTTGTACAAATTTTACCAAAAATTCTTTTGGACAAAACTTTAAATTATCGGATGCTTCTGTAATTAGGGTAGAAAAAAGAAAACTTGAATAGTTTTTTTTTTTATAAAACTTCCTTTAAAGACATTAACTATAAAACTGTCAAAATTAATAATGAAAGACGCACTAGAACACCTTTAAATATTGCTTCTTTGGTGAATTATAATTTGCAAAAAGCGTACACTGCTGCTTTACCGATTAGCAAAAAGAAATACGATGATCTTATGTTTCTATTGCGAACTAATGCTATTAATAAAACCCACAGTAATTTTATGAAAGCTTAACGTTTTGTGAATAAAACCCCCAAAATTGTTTGTTTAAGTAATATTTGTGTTATAAAAATGTTTGTGTTTTTGTATTCTATATAATAATAAAGTTTTGTTTTAAACTTTGTGTTTATTTTAAATTTTCTAGCAATTTTAGTAAATATTTTTTAATGCAATGTCTAGATGTGCCATATTATTTTGATAAAAATAGGTCAAAACTGCAAATTAATGCTTAAGTCAATAGTGGCACATCTTACCAAAAATCAAGTTTAAAATCGAAAATAGGTTATACACATGGTTCACTCTTTACAAGACCGAAAAACTAGAAAGAAACTGTCGATAAACTTTAATTTTCTATTAGCACTCTTTAAATATCTTTGACAATAATATGGTCAATATTTATAATCTGAGTTTTCTCATAAATTGTCACTTTTGAGTTGTGTCACTATTGTCGCCGGTGAGCGATATATTTTTCATATCAATATAGGTCCGATTCTGCTTTGTTTCGTAGCTACAGGGTGTTAAAGTATTAATCTTGTTTCGATTTATTATAATTTAAATAAAAAGTTACTGTAAGTGCTACATATTTTAATGCTAATAAAGTGGAGATAAATTCATCAGGGACGTGCATATGGGTTATTATCAGTGGAATATTTTTCGAACTTTTGATGTCAAAATTGTGTAGGCCGTTTAATGCCAGTTAAAATTTATCTGTTGATATTTTTTCGAATTCGGCCGCCTTGATGAGATAAAAGCAATTTTATTAATCACAATTAATGAAATTCATATAAAAATTAAATTAATAAATTATATAATTACCTAATTGATTATTAAATATTATTACTATTAGTCCAACCTACAGCAATTTCAAATAAAAAAATAATGCTATTTCAGATAATTGCAAAAAACCTAATTTTAAAAAGTTTTTCATTCTGTAAACTCTAAAAATTGTATTTCCATACCCATGTTTATAGGAACTTTTTTTCAGATTTTTTGATGAGGAATCAATGCGTACTTATTTAAACCTTCCGCAAGTTATTGATATCATTTTTTTTAAAAATTGCTATTAGACTTGGATTAAGGCAAATTAATAAAATTGCGTTTATTTCACGAAGGAGATCTAAATCGACAAAATATCAAGAGACAACTTTTAATCGGCATTAAACTGCTTACACTATTTCGCTAACAAGAAAAAAAAAGTCAGTGGCGTACATGCTTTTTATAGAAAAAGATTCTAGTGATAACCCAAATCACGTCCGTGGTGAATATTTCGACACTTTTTTAGCATTAAAATATGTCGCATTTATAGTAACTTTTACCCTCAAAATTTCATTCTTAGTTCTAAACGTACTTGGAAGAAAATTATAATAAATCGAAAAAATATTAAGACTTTAACACCCTGTATCTTCGAAACAAAGCAGAATCGGACCTATATTGATATGAGGAATACATCTTATTTTTACGTGAGGAATGTCCCCACGAGAGATGGCGCGTATTTTTTGAAACACCCTGTATAATGTGTGTTTCGTATACTCGCTATTTAAACCCGTGTATTTGTATATACTTGTTGTTTGCGATATTCTCCGATGGTGGCAGCACCGGCGGAGAATGCTTCAAGCCTATATGGTTTTAATTTCAACTCTACCGCATCGTCGGACGGGGCATAGGAAACCCTATGTAAATATTAATGGGGTCAATTATTGGCTTCCCTAATTATTTTAAAGAATAATTCTATTTAGGTTTATTGAAGAGCACTAAAACCCACATTCAAAAGAATAACTTTAGATTCTTTCGATTAGCTCGTTTACGAGTTATCGCCGATTTCTTTTTAAATACTTCTTCTTTCTTATGGCCCTGTATTTACTTATGAGCACCAGTCAAGGTAAAAGATAACTGTCAAATGAAGTTGTCATTTCAGAAATTTACCTATTTAGTGCTTTATTATTATTGAAAACTCATTCCTACATCGGAAATCTTAAAGATGTATTTATAAATACAAATTAATATGAATTAAAGTAAAATAAGGTAATCAATTACAAGGTTAATTATAGTATTATTACAATATTCAATAACTTATTAATTTAGGTACTATTAAATTGTTAGAACTTTAGGATTTAAGATGTTCAAATATTCCTCCATCGACTGCTAGACAATAATCCAGGCGATCATAAAATTCTCTTCTTACATTCGCTAGTTGATAAACTGAAATTCTATTGCATTCGGCAGAAATAGCATTTTTTAACTCGTCTAGATTTGGGTATTTTTTATCCTTGTATATCCTGTTTTTTAAATGGCCCCAGAAAAAGAAATCATTTGGCGAAATATCAGGAGACCTTGCTGGCCAATTTACTGTATGATTTAGGCCAATAACGTTTCCGTTAAAACTATTGTCTTAATATTCTCGAACAGCCAGGGTACTATGTGCCGGGCAGCCATCCATTTGGTACCAAACTTCCTAGTTCCAAATAATGTTCCTGCATTTAAATTTCGCGTAAGAAATAATGGCCCAATAATACTGTGTCCGAATATCCCTGCCCAAACATTTACTTTCTGTGGATATTGCGTCCTCGTTTCGACAAACCTATGTTGGTTTTCTTTGTTCCAATATCGATAATTTTGAACATTGGGTTCATTATTTAAGGTAAACGTGCATTCGTCAGTGAAACATATGTTTTTAAAAATTCCCTATCCGTGTTTGCTCTTTCCATCATATCAAAACAAAACGCCTGCCGCCGTATTTCGTCTCCATCTCGTAGCCCTTGGTGCTTTTCATATTTGAAGGAATAGTATTTATGTCGTTTCAAAATTCGAAACGCTGTAGTGTGATCTATTCCTATTTCATCCTCAAGTTTCCTTGTGCTGATCTTTCCATCGTTCTCTTCCCCGCACAATAAAACTTCCAAGTCGGTATCATTCCTTGCATCTTCTCTTTGTTTCTGCCTTGCTTCACATCTGCAGTTATTTATTAGGGTACCTTTGGTCTCAAATCTTTGGATATACCTTGCGATTGTAGATTTTCCAGGTATCGGTCTATTCGGATACAGAGCAGCAAACATGTCCGACACCTTTTGATTTTGACTATTTCCTTGATAATACCATTTAATCATCAATACTTTTTCTTCGGTAGTGTAATTCATGGCTAATATTTTCGATGTAGGTATGAGTTTTTAATAATAATAATAAAGTACTAAATACATAAATTTCTGAAATGACAACTTCATTTGACAGTTATCTTTTACCTTGACTGGTGCTCATAAGTAAATAGAGGGCCATAAGAAAGGAGAAATATTTAAAAAGAAATCGGCGATAACTCGTAAACGGGCTAATCAAAAATATCTAAAGTTATTCTTTTGAATGTGGGTTTTAGTGCTCTTCAATAAACCTAAATAGAATTATTCTCTAAAATAATTAAAGAAGCCAATAATTGACCCCACTAAAATTTACATGGGATTTCCTATGTCCCGCTCGACCCCGGTGCAACACCCGGTATATCTACCTTCACGCGTTCCCGAGATAAAGGGTCATGTAAGACAGACGGACAGACAACAAAGTGATTCTACAAGGGTTCCGTTTTTATCTTTTGAAGTACGGAACCCTAAAAATGATTATAACGAGTATACGATCAAGTCAAACTATAAATAAACAAACAGTTTGATTCGTTTTGCCTTTTTAATCTATATTTTTTACATGTCTACGGCTGAAATAATAATGAAGCAAAAAATAGACGATTTTTTCCTATTTATAAATAATGGCAGTGGTGCAACAAAATGAAGCAATTTCCGTGGAAAGCGTAGCTCGGAAGCAACATTATCGACGACTGGGCTTTCCAATTAATGCTGATCGATAGTTTTTGAGATACGCGGAGCCTGCCCGCGGCATGTTCCAGATAAAGGACCGTTTTATTAGTTTTCTTTTGTTGTCCGGTTGTTGGCTTTAATGCGGGGCAAATCGGTGGAAAACCGTTGAAAAACCGACCAAGAAATTTAATGTAGCGTTCCGACCCTTTTTCCCGTAAAAAGTTTCATTAATTTTTCAATCCGGTTTTCGGAGAGATTCTGGAAAATAAACACGATTTTCCATCTAACATTATTTCTCTGTTCGGTAGTGATTTTGAAAATTTCTAAGAAGAAAATGACTTCTATGAAGAAAATTGTGAAAGAAACTTTGTGAAACTTATTTAGATAATTTAAAAATTTTACAGATGACGAAAAAGCTATGATTGCTGTAGCTCTTGATGAAGTAGAAGAGGCAACTCAAACCTCAAAGAAGTCGGTACATAAGACTTTTTTCCTCAATATTAAGAGTCCATCCTATAGAGGTGTGTAGTTCGTGAACGAACTAATAGTTCCAATGAACTATTCCGACCCCGAGAGGAACTAGTGCCGAACGAGGGGAACGAGTTTGAACTAGTTCCCAAGAGAACTAGTTCACAATTTTTTAGAACCTATTCTTCACCTTCACGTACAAGTCGGCCAGCGCGATCGTATAGCCCGATGCTAGGTAGAAGTGGAGAGCATGTGGAGAGTGCCCGCCGTATGTTACCAATTCCGGACTGAAAGGACTGAGAGGAACTAGTTGAAAGACTAGTTCATGGGAATCTATTCAGCCCGCAGATCCGAGATATAATACAAGGCGACGAAGATAGATCAGGCCTTGTCTATTGCCGCGGCCGGTGTAATTACCACAGAAAATTGTCGTGGATACTATTTTTAATTTTTAGTTTGTTCTTTGAATATTTTATGGGAATGTTTCACTTTAGGCCTAAATGAAATATCTTATAAAATGAAGTAGATATTCTGGCTTTTTAGACAAAAACAACACAAGTTTGAAGTGAGGAAAATACAATTTTTCGTAATATAAGAGAGAAAACATTACCTTCATATTTATCATTTGGCTTAATTTAAGATTTATTTGTGATATAGTTTTTTAAATTCTGATTTGACTTTCTTTTTTAATTTTTTGTTTTTATCTGCAATAAAACTTACCTATTATATATGTTTTAAACATATGCAATAACACGTCTCGTTATATTTCGTACGACTTATAACGAAAACGAAACCCATGAGCAAACAACGAGGATGTTAGTGGGAAACTAATGTGAACTAAAGACCTAGTTCAAGGAACTATTCCTCTTGAGGAACTAGAACTAAGGAACTAGTTCTTTCCGAGAAACTAGAATTCCCACCTCTATTGTCCTATGCCAAAAAAACTGCAAACTTATTTTCTGTTTATCTGCTTTCTGTGTCTGCCTCCAGTGTCCTATCCCTGTACCCTGCACAAGCCTGTGCAGGTCCTTGATAGAATGGAAGCATAGAGGTTGATTCTCACTATACCTTTCGTATCAGCTACCTGCCGTTTACACAAAATATTTGAAAATATTATATCATGTAAATGAATAGCACAATGCATACTATCCGTTTCATTTCCCTTCCGTTCCATATCCTTTCCTTTCATACATTTTTTTGGCGGACGGACTGAAGCGTATCGGAAACAGCGTTGTCAGGTTGTTCTTATATTTATACCAGCTCTGTTAACATTTTGCTGATATTTATTTATTCTTTCACCTCTTAATTAAATTTATTTATATCCTTTTTCAAAAGATACAAATATAAAAAAATAAAACTTTCGTAATTATATAAATTGTACAATAAAAAGTATGGAACTGATTCGGAACGGAAGCTATCGTATAGCGTGAA
Source organism: Sitophilus oryzae (assembly GCF_002938485.1). Taxonomy (NCBI): domain Eukaryota; kingdom Metazoa; phylum Arthropoda; class Insecta; order Coleoptera; family Curculionidae; genus Sitophilus; species Sitophilus oryzae. The sequence continues at coordinate 855,579 of NW_022146414.1, forward strand.
TACAATCAAAAATATGGAACGGATATGGAAAGGATATGGAATGGAAATGTAAGGTATAGTGAGAATCAATCTTAGTTCTTCCTATTCTAGCTTTGTTTTTCCAAATACACAATGTCGCTTACAATCCAGAGCCTCGCAGTGACATATTAGGTGCTCTGCTGTTTCAGGATCCTTATCACAGAGCCTGCAGAAAAGACTTCCTTGATACAGGTTGAGCTTGATTAGGTAACACCTTACGACGACCATAGTATATGCTGTCAAGAGACCTGTTGTAATCCATTTTATTCCTGCTGAGCAATAGAAATTCCGCTCAAGCCGGTCCCAGGCACTACGTGCATTTGGCGAATATTCGGTATTCGAGCTTATTCGCGTAGCGTGTGGGAGGTTACCTTCGACGAAGATTCGTACTTCGTCATTTTCTCGGCTGTCGGTAAACTGACACGAATCAAAAGAGCTCGTAGTGCGGCGTAGTCAACTTCGGAATTACTCCCATCAGACGCTACGCTATTTGTTTACGTGCTTTTTTGTTTTAGCGGCGCGCTCCTCTACGCGATGCTCTACTACGGGAAATATTTGTCATTGGACGCATTTTTACAAATAACGTAGCGTGTGGGAAGGTGGCCGAAGCCGCAGTACATAATTCGAATGTTTGCACATTCGCCAAATACACGTAGTGTCTGGGACCGGCTTCTGAGTTTTACTGCACTACATAAGACTTGTTTGAAAATTGGGGAAAAATTCAGTATTCTTTTTAAAGAACTAATCATGATAAAACCAAATTCTATGATTATTTTAGAATGACGTGTTATGGTGACTACCCCGTCGGTGGTGAAAGTACTCCGGCGTACTCCGTAGTAAAAATACACACGATGGTTCGCGCAGATGGTCCGCTCATTTCACATTGAGCACTAACAGCACTAAAATTTGGCAAATATATTATGTAACGATTTTTCTATGAATAACTTTTCATATTTTATCACGTAAATCACGGAAATAAAATCCACTCTGATCGTTTGATTTATAGCAAAAAAAACGGAAAGCATAAAAATGCTGAAAAAATGAGGAAATTAACTGACCAAAGGGGTCCAAATATAATTTGTAATGAAAAATGGAAAGGGGTTTTCACCAGGGTTGGAAAAAATAGTAATTTATTACCTACGTAACTTTTTGTTGTTGCACTTTTTTACATCTCAGTTTTCCTTCATCTTAAATCGGATAAAAAATATATAATAAATTATATTACAATTTACTACATTTATTTACGACGTTTTAACTATATTGTAAATGCAATAACAGAAAAATTTGTGGACCTACCTAAGTAAAAAAGAGAAATTTGCTTTTTTACTATGTATGAAATAAATAAATATTTTAATTATAATACATTAAAAATAGTAATTACTACACACTTACTGAAATTAAACACAAAAATGGTTTAAAAAACGTTTGAAGATAAGGTAGATTAACTAGGATTGGATAAATATATTTTAACATTTATTAGAAATAAATTGAAAAATATGGTTATCCAACCCTGGTTAATTTACCTTATCTTCAAACGCTTTTTGAGCGATTTTTGTGTTTTATTTTTAAATAAAACTGCACACCATCTAGTACGCGTACATGTAATAAAATTTACATAGCTTTTTAAACGAAAATTAGCTATCCCACCGGACCGCTTAAGCGTACATTATCCCGACCATGAGTAAAAACAACCCTTAAAATTACAAACCAAAAGTAAACGCGACGGAATTCTCTACATACACATACGTGCGAATAGTTTTTTTTTAGATTTTTTGCGTACTGTTATGTCGAATTAAATGATTAGTTGGCTCTGGTTTTAAATATAAGTGCGATTTTTTAATTTTCTAATTTGTTCTAAGCTGTGATTGGTTAAATAAATTCGTATAGTAATAATGCTACAGAAAAGTCAGTAATTGTGGGTTCAAAACTAGTGCCGTTTAGGAAAGGAATAGAGATTTATTCTTAGTTTTAAAACACTAAAATATGTATATTATCGTTAAATATTTCAGTTCCATAAGAATAAGCTAAAGCTAGATATTATAAACGTATTTCTCTGTAATCCGGCTTTTACTTATAAATACACACGCGAATACATATTTATCGTCCCTGATGCCAGCCGACCTAGAAATAAATCCTCTACGTTACCTAGACAACAAACCGCAGCAGAGCGCCCATTCTTGCAGCTCTTCTTGCCTTTTACCATTAGAACACGATAACCTAAATAGAATAGCAAATATTTAGTCGATGGATTACAGCCGGGGAACCTTTTATAATAACATCTAGGCCTTCTCTGCCTGAATCCATCCACGTTCCACACCCATTTACTGCAACAGTTTCTCATCTTTAAATTACATTTCGCTTTGTAATCAACCATTTCCAGAGCAATACAGTTACACACAAGAACAAAGGAATATTTAGCCATGGAGTTTACGTATTCGATTGTGTGTACGAGTTTGGACGAATTGGAGTTATTCGTCTATCGGTAAATTATGAGACAAAGAGATTTGCATAGCTGGTGGTGGGAGTAAATTTTCGTGTAGCGATTGAGAATTATGCGATTTAGTCGTTTCATTAAATGATAATTATTTATAAAATTCGTTCTGTTAAACTAGATTTACCTTCTCTGAACGTAGAAAACGGTAATTCTGTATTTATTTTAACTTACACAACATTTCGGTTGAACCGTTAAATATTTCAGTTCAATAAGAATAAGCTAAAGCTAGATATTATAAACGTATTTCTCTGTAATCCGGCTTTTACTTATAAATATGCACGCCAATACATATCGTCCCTGATGCCAGCTGACCCAGAAATAAATCCTCCACGTTACCTAGACAACAAACCGCAGCAGAGCGCCCATTCTTGCAGCTCTTCTTGCCTTTTACCATTAGAACACGATAACCTAAATAGAATAGCAAATATTTAGTCGGTGGATTACAGCCGGGGAACCTTTTATAATAACATCTAGGCTTCTCTGCCTGAATCCATCCACGTTTCCCACCCATTTACTGCAACAGTTTCTCATCTTTAAATTACATTTTACTTTGTAATCAACCATTTCCAGAGAAATACAGTTGCACACAAGAACAAAGGAATATTTAGCCATGGAGTTTACGTATTCGATTGTGTGTACGAGTTTGGATGAATTGGAGTTATTCGTCGATCGGTAAATTATGAGACAAAGAGACTTGCATAGCTGGTGGTGGGAGTAAATTTTCGTGTAGCGATTGAGAATTATGCGATTTAGTCGTTTCATTAAATGATAATTATTTATAAAATTCGTTCTGTTAAACTAGTTTTACCTTTTCTAAACGTAGAAGACAATAATTCTGTATTTATTTTAACTTACACAACATTTCCGGTTCAATCGTTAAATGTTTCAGTTCAATAAGAATAAGCTAAAGCTAAATATTATAAACGTATTTCTCTGTAATCCGGCTTTTACTTATAAATATGCACGCCAATACATATCGTCCCTGGTGCCAGCTGAGCCAGAAATAAATCCTCCACGTTACCTAGACAACAAACCGCAGCAGAGCGCCCATTCTTGCAGCTCTTCTTGCCTTTTATCATTAGAACACGATAACCTAAATAGAATAGCAAATATTTAGTCGGTGGATGGCGCTTAGAGAACATTTTATAATAACATCTAGGCTCCTCGGCCTGAATCCCTCCACGTTCCCCATCCATTTACTGCAACAGCTTCTCATCTTTAAATTACATATCGCTTTGTAATCAACCATTTCCAGAGCAATACAGTTACACACAAGAACAAAGGAATATTTAGCCATGGCGTTTACGTATTCGATTGTGTGCATAGAGTTTGGATGAATTGGAGTTATTCGTCTACCGGTAAATTATGAGACAAAGAGACTTGCATAGCTGGGGTGGGAGTAAATTTTCGTGTAGCGATTGTAAATTATGTTATTTAGCCATTCTATTAAATCATATTTCGTTTATGAAATTGGTTCTATTAAACTAGTATTACCTTCTTTGAATGCTAAAGACAAAATGAGCCAAGTTGAGCACAGCCGTTCTATCTTTTTTTCAAAGCAATTCACTGCACTTTTGACTCCTTGTAACTTCGTTGTGAATAAAGCAAAAATCGTAGTTTTAGTGATCAAAATGACAGGAACTGTGTTATACACTTCTACTCTATATAGCAATATTGTTAAGACTTCAATTTAGACCAATTTGGGTTTATATCAAATTGGGAAAATCATAATTACAGTAAACTAATTTGATATAGGCACAAGGGATCAGTTACATGTGAAGACTTTAGACGTATTAGTCTTATGAGTCATGCACTTAAAACGTTCCTCAGAATAATTCACCGAAGGATCTATAATAAATGTGAAGAAATGAGCGTAGAGGTGCAGTTTGGATTTATTAAGGGACTCGGAACTAGAAGACGTTGTTTTTGCTAAAGCTTTTGGTGTAGAAATGTTACGACCAACGACAGGATGTTTTCATTGTTTTATTATATTTTACCAAACCAAACCATACCAAAGGGCATTCAGATAATGTCAAGTATGATTTACTTTTGGCCCTAAGTAGATGGGAAAGATATCCAAATCATAAAATAACCATATTGGAATCAGACAGCCGAAGTGAAGATGAATGACACAGTCTCGACCGAAGCCTTTGAAGTAACCAAAGGAGTACGGCAAGGATACATTTAACATCTATTGTTAGAAATTAATTATTATTTTTATTATTGAAAATGAGTCCAGGGGTATTAAGGTCAATGGAAAGCCCATTAATAATATCAGATATGCGGACGATACTGTTTTATTGACCTCCAAGAAATATCTTCATGAACTGCTAAATAAAATAAATAATGTGGGACAACAGTCCAGGCTACGTATTAACACTTCAAAAACAAAGACCATGGTGATTAGTAGACAAATATAAAATGTTAATTTCACTGTAAGCGGCGAGATCATTCATCAGGTGGATAGGTTTAAGTATCTCGGCTCTGTTGTCAATAACAAATGGGACTGCGACGCGACTAGGAAATTAAAATTTGAATCGGCATGGCCAAAACAATAATTCGAAGGCTTCAGAATATCCTCCTACAACAGCGCTTACCATTAACCTCCATCTAAAAGCTCAAACGCACTGACGACCAGGTCGCTGCTACCTCTAAAACCATTAAATAAAATGATACAACGCGCAATAACGACCTGGCCGTTGGCTGGTCTCTGCGACCAATAGACTGCACTAAAATATTATTATTTTCTGCCACTTGTTGCCGGTTTTCTTCCAAATTAATAATTTTTCAGATAAAATCCATCAAATTCAATGCAAAATATTTTATTTTCTATAAGATATAGTGTATATATATAATACCTGTTATTATACTTTCGAGTTTCGATGTTAAAAAATAAAAAAATCATATTTAAAGTTTCTTTTTGATCTGCCCTGTAGAATCTTTTTTTTTGTTCCTCTACAATGTGTGAAAATTGTACTAATTACTCCATTGTAATTACCATTAACATTTTAAATGCATTATTTAATATTAGAACATTTAATAAGTTCATGAATAGGAACTTCGCTTTTTAGTTAACTCGGATATTTCAAAATTTCTGAAAACAATATTTTCTAATTGAAGAGTGGAAATACCAAATGGGGTAAGTGCCAAATTTTTCAATATTAAGTTATTACTATTGTGATGGAATATTTTAGAGCAGACAACAAACCTAGCTTGTTAAAAGTTTGTCATGTGTTTCCGCCCTTCAATTGTTTTTTTTTTCAGAAGATCGTAAAAACTGTTTAGAATGAAGGACCCGTTTCTCTGGGAAAAACTAAATATTTTTCTGTTGGGTTTAAAATCCCACGTCCATAAATTAATATAATACTTGCTTTGAAACAGCTAGAAACGACTAGCATCAATCATTAAAGCTGTAAAACCCTAAATTTTAACTTCGAGATTATATAAGCAAAACCCCTAGAAAGCAATAAAACACCTAAGACGACACTCTTCTCACGATAGACCTCCCACGGGCCAATACAAACAGATTTTGGATAAAAACAAGTAGAATCGTTAATTTAAATATTAAAGTAAAGTTCACGTAATGATATTCTGAAAGTTAATGACTGTCCTCCTTTTTTTATCCAAAATATCCAAAATTATGTGAAATAAATAAACATATAAGATAAAACAGCGAAATCTAATGAAATCAAATTATAAATGTGATTTGTTTGGTTTTTAAGGACAGACCTTAAAATATACTTTAGTTAGGGTTAGATTTAATCATGTGTAATTGTGTTTACGGTAATTATAATATTTACACGGATATTAGTAATAATTTGGAAATAATGTAGAAATGGTCATAATAACGACATCTGTGACAAGTAAGGCAAACTAGACCGGGAACGACAGGGTAGTTGAGGTTTTCTCAGACCAATCAGACGGTTCCTGAAAAGCGAACCCGAAGAGGATTTGAGAATGGCTCGGCTTTTGGTGGTTCCCTATTCTTTTTACCCGCCCATTTTAAAGATTTCGAGGTTTAGGAAAATAGTTTTTTGGATCAGTTCGGTACTGACTTTTAAACTAGACGGTCGAATTTACTCCGTGTAGATCTTATATTATCCAGTGGTTTCTTTTTAATAATTTTAGTAAGTTTTCGATTTAAAGATTTTCTTAAATATTCAATTCTCAAGTTAGGAAATTTTAAAAATTTCATCTATAAAGATTTTTAATTTATTATTTTGATTTTCCTTAATATATTTTATTAACGATTTAAGACTTTCTGTTTGTTCTAAAGGCTTTAGTAAAAGTTAGATATCATCACACAAATGATTATTTTGCAATTGTTCTTTTTATTAAATTCTAATTTAAATCCAATTGTTCAGTTAATATTATTTTTGACATATTAATTTTCTGACAACGAAAATTCTAAGAGAGATTTGAATTGTATGCTTATTTTAGATAATTTAGATTAGACTAATAAGAAGAATATTTTGTATTTTTAATTTTATCACTTCTGAATTTTAATATCGTTCATTAATTTTTTTTGATTAAATTTCTTTCCTTTTTTTATATATTTCATTAATTATAAATGTCTTGTTAAATCTTTTTTTTTATTTCTATTTATTTATTTCTTTATATTAAATATAGTTAGGTGTTGTGAAAAATCGGCATTTTATTTCTTAATCTCACCTTTTCACTAAAATATGAAGCTGATTAAAAAAACACTTCGACAGGTTCTTGTTGTTGATGAAATGCTGACGGATGTTGACGTAATAAGGTAAGTGGCAATAGAGTTTATAGTAACTGAATTTAGGAAGAGCCCTTACCATAAAAGTGCGATACCTCAATTTCTATTTTTAGCTGGTTATATTTTGTTTTTATATGTAAACGATAAACTATATTTACGCTCTGGAAAGTCGGTGCCATCATTAATCCAAGTTCTGCCTACCGCTCAATAAATTATTTTAATTGTGATAATTATACAGGGTAAGTTTCCTACGATGTTCTCTATGGGTATCTCGGAAACTACTGGATATAGAGAGTCGGTTAAATGGCGCAAGAATTGCAGTTTTGTGGGGTCATAAATATGCGCCTTCCAGATTTTTGAAAAAGTTCATGGCTTACTAGATATTTCAAAAAAAACAAATTTCGGCTATTTTAAAAATTGTCCCTAATTCCATTATAAGCTATTTTAGACAAAAGGTTTTCAGATAAAATTTGTAGATAATCACATCCTTAATGAGATTGTGTCCTCCGTTTTTTTTCTAAAGCCTGTCATTTTTGATATATGACACAAACATATGTTTTTTTAAATGGAAACCATAGTTGGCCATGACTTTATAAAAAGCGCCATTTTTTAAGCTTTTCAGCGATATAAGCTATAATATGTTTTCTTCGAAAAATTATCGAGTTATAGCCAATTCTTATCATTTTTAAATAATTTCACTTAGTTAGCCGTGGAAACAAGTTTAATCTTAAATCTTAAATCTTTGCTCTCATAAATGTCAAGCTGCCAAATCCAAACTTTGTAAATTAAAATAAAAAAAAATTGTAAATATGAATTTTCCAAATGATGAAAAGCGTGTAAGATTATTGGTTCAACTTTTCTTGACCATACATTTTCGAGAATACGTGAATGCATGTTATGTTTTTTAGAGAACGATTTTCAAGACTTGTTAGAAAAATTAAATTTAGTTATAGCCAATTCTTATCTTTCTTGACTAATTTCACTTAGATTACATAGCATTCTGATTGATTTATAACTTATAAAATGATTTATAACTTATAAAAAGTCAGAATATATTACTAAACAGTTCTTTAGAATTTACATTGCACAAACTAAAACTTAAAAAAATATCACTGAAGTCACTGCATACACTTTAAGTTATTTTAGAAAATGTTCAAAAATCCGCCATTGTTTTGAGTTACATCTTTTTAAAACTGAATTATTACCTATTCTCACAGAAGAACCGGTGGACTTAATTAAACTTCTCTCGTACCGCCACTTCGTTCTTCTGTAAACCTTATTATTAACCATACCGCATAAAAAATCCAAAAAGGATAGGTCAGGTGATCGAGGAGGCCCATGCAATTAGTCCACCTCTTCCTATCCCTGAGTTTATATTATTATGATATAAATAATTGTTAACATTTCTTTCATTATGGGGGGAGGGTCATAATGAAAGTCATGTTGGAAACACTCTATTGATGCGCGAGTATCTACACGCTTTTCTTCGTTTAAAAAATTCATATTTACAATTTTTGTTTATTTTAATTTACAAAGTTTGGATGCGACAGCTTCACATTTCTGAGAGCAACGGCGATTGATCTTGTTTCCATGGCTAACTAAGTGAAATTGTTTAAAATGATAAGAATTGGCTATAACTCAGTAAGTTTTCGAAGAAAACATATTATCGCTCATATCGCTAAAAAGCTTAAAAAATGGCGCTTTTTATGAAGTCATGGCCAACTATGGTTTCCATATAAAAAAATATATGTTTGTGTCATATGTAAAAATGACAGGCTTTAGAAAAAAAGGAAGACACGATCTCATTAAGGATGTGATTATCTACAACTTTTATCTGAAAACTTTTTGTCTAAAATAGCTTATAATGGAACTAGGGACAATTTTTAAAATAGCCGAAATTTGTTTTTTTCGAAATATCTAGTAAGCCATGAACTTTTTCAAAAATCTGAAAGACGCATATTTATGACCCCACGAAACTGCAGTTCTTTCCCCATTTAACCGACTCTCTATCTCAAGTAGTTTCTGAGATACCCATAGAGAACATCGTAGGAAACTCACCCTGTATAAAGGCCACGCTACCATGATAACGGACAAAATCTTGAAAGTTTTGTCACACTATAACTTGCATTTTTAATGAATTTTCTATCGTCAAAAATAACACAATTATACTCAGTAAAAATGGGTCAAAATAGAATGAAAACACTGTACAAAATTCCACTTAACACAAAATTGTGTAACTTCTCCCTAACATTTTGAGTTATTTATCGTGTGCCCCTGCTTGTTTTGTTTACCCCAGTAATAGATTGTACTCCCTTTTATCTTGAAGCGACAACGGTTTTTGTCAGGCCGAAGAAAAAGGTCTCAATAGACGCTGAATTTCGTTGAATTTTAAAGTTCAATCAAGTTTTAGAGCTTTATATATAAATTTCTTTTGTTCCTCTTTAGCCTGTCCTATATATATCCTTGTTAAACGATTGATTTAACTTTGTAAACATTGTTAGGTTTAAGAAGAATGGAGAATGATGAATGCACATGTGCATGTGAACTCCCAAACTTGATGCGTCTTCTAAAAAAATATAATTGAAACTTTATATTTTTTTTGTTAATTTTATTTATTCCAAAATAAAATAACAATAAAATACAATTCGTTATAATCACAGTCAATATACTAATCTGGCGTTAGGGCTTTAACCAATCTATTACTCTTTAAGAGTCTATTACGCTGTACTTTGGGGTCGCTCTCAGGGGTCGGGTATACACATGTGGCAAAATTTCATTAGCAATAGGAGCTTTTCAATGCGATAAAAAAAGATGGTAAGCCTGCAAAATACACTGCAGTACAACAGAGACGGATAAAGTGTCTTTTCCCTACCATTGTATAGGGGAAGTGATCATAGAAGTGTGATACGACGAGAGAGCTTCTGCGTGAGGGGGCGGGTCTTTAAGACGCTTGTGTGGGGGCTACCAGCTACTAATAGAATAGAATGGAAAAAATAGAAAGACGAAGGACAGTGTTGCCATTCTGTTAAATCAAAATTATGTTGGCTTATCCTAAATCCCGAATCTTCTAATCCCATTATCTTGCCTACTTAATGAAATATTAAATAAAGTACAAAACAATTTTAAGAATGTTTTCTCTAGGCACATAACAACTTCTTTCTAAAACAAAAAGTAACATGCAGAACTTTGAAATAATTTCTAAAATAGCAAGTGCAATTCTATGAAATGGCAATACTGTACGATCTTCCTTCCAGTCGCCCCGACATCGACCAGTCTGTCGGCGGCGGCTGTTGCCGGGTTTGTTAGATTATAATTCCATACGAGAACAAAATTCTCGGTAGATCTTCAACAAAAATCAAAAGTACAGAAACAAAATAAAATATAATATTTAAGTCCAAAATTAGCATTCCTATGTGTCGTAATACTTGATCACTCAAATAAAATACAAATATAGCAAATATAACAAGAATTAGAAATAGGTAGGTATATTATATTCAGTGCGAGATTCTGAATCATACGTTCTACTCGCCTGGGGTAGTTTTGTTTTAAGGTTCGACATTTCGTGGTTTAGAGGTTTGGTAATTTCAAGGCCACGCTTTTGATTAGAAAATTTTGAGGTTTGGATATGAGAATGGGATGGGACAGTGATTTCCCAGTATGGTCTTGGGAGATAAGCTATAAGGCTCGCGTGGGCAGGGGCACGTCCCTGCGTGACATTAAGGAAGTGGCAGGTAAACGGTGGTTAAATATAGCACAAAACAAGGAGTCATGGAAAAGGATAGGAGAGACCTATATCCAGGAGTGGATGAATCCGGGTTGAGGTAGTGGTATATTATTTAATATTAAAAAAAATATATTGAATTAAACAATATTAATATATGAATAAAAACTATAACATGTAGGGATAGCAGTCCCTTTTTACCTTTGTACACATTTTGATCAGTGATATCTAAAATTAATTTAATTTCAATGGGAAAGCTGTAGCAACTCTCAACTCTTTTTTCATATTAATATATTTTTTTGACAGGAAAAGCACTAAAATATTTATTCGTATTCAGTTTGTTTCTTAACTTAGATTTTGTTTTATGTTTATATTTTTTTTGGGGAAAATATGGGTTTAACTTTAGTAGATGAATGAAACAAAATCTTTTCAAAAGATATCAACTTCTTCGGGCATATCGCCAATACCGCGCCTAATAAAGAGTAATAAGGATTTGTAGGAATATATTTGTCACTCTGCAACTAGACAGAACGATGACCTATGATTACTAAATAAAATTTAATAAACAATAATAAAGTCAGATTAGACTAAAGATGCAGTTGAACATATTGTTAGATTTTTGTTTAAATCGGTAGATCGGTAGCTTACAGACGAAACCGGTAGACCTGGCAACTCTGTGATGGACTGAGGTGATGGCGTTTTGCGGAGGCGCGGGAAGGGAAATAAAATAATGGCGATAAAGGGCAGGTGGATGGGTATCATAGGTGGATGGGAGTCCAAATGCGGCGGAATTTCCAAAATTTGTTATCTTATTGGAGTTTGTCTAACTCGACAGTCGTAGTGGAAGTGGAAACGGGGAAGTTGTTGTCCATCTCTGTATAAGCTTAGACTTTTTATAGGCGTTTCATTCCAATGCATGTAATTCCTATGCCTAGATATCCTATTACCGAACCTGTATATTATATTTCAGAAGTCTGCCTAAGACTTAGCCCAATCCTGTAGTGTTAAGCCACACACAAATTTCAAACACACGTGCTTTGATTAAGGCTTGATTAAGGTTCGCAGAGCTTCAGCATTTGCCATAAAATAGAGAGCAATTTGTTATTAAACCATATAAATTACATATCACTATAATCACAAAACTTCAATCTATTTCCATATTGTAACGGAATTTTAAATTATGTCTTTATTTTCGAGAAAATTTAGTCCAAATATAAGGTATATTTTGTTGATGTTTTACCATCAAAATCTTAAAAAATAAAGAAGTTATCTAACAATGTGTCACAATACGAATAGAGTATAATCCTTTATCTTTAATTTCCTTCTTCATTTGTGGTAAAAATACCTAGCCAGTGTTACATAAACCGTTAATTGCCGAAGGCTTATTTTACTACTTTTTCGGACTAGTGAAATGGACTTTTAAACTAAACTCGATAACTAACTAACTCTAACTTTGAGGTCACTGCTCATTTGTTATATTAGATCTAATTGATTAAACCTTTGTCACCGCACTTTTTGTTTCCTGAAACAATCTAGCAATGTTCGAGGTATTAGGCTGGCCTGTGTGCTCATGTAATCGGTGCACATGCAGCTTGCTATTTGGAATTATAAGCGTCGGATTGGAACTTCTGATGCCACGACTTACAAAAGTGACATTAACGCGCAGTACTTAAAGACAATAAATTTTAATAGACTAAATTTTTTGTTTAAAAAAAATAAGATTCTTTAATTTACTTAGACTGGTGATTTTATAGCCCAAAAAAGTCATTTTTGGGCGTGACAATTTAATTTTTTAATAAAATTTTAAAAGCGTAGTGATACTAAAAAATTTAATAGAAATTTACGATGTTTTTTACGAGATGCGTATCATAATTTTAAATATTATGTTTTATGTTATATCATTAAATGCATTACTAGAAAAACGTACATAAGAAAAACTGAATTAATATGCAATTTGCAATTGAATAAAAACCTGCAATATCTATCTAAATTTGGCACAATTCCTGTAATATTATTTAATGTACAAGGTGTCCCGTTTTCGTGTGTTTTATGGGCTTTTTCGTTTATGAGTGAAATAGTTGCGGTTTTCGCAACACTTCTTTGTTTTGTTGTTTGCTTTCATATTGTTACGGATTCCGTGGGTCCACTAATTTAAACTCACGATAAAATACTTAACGAATTTATTTTCTCACTTTATACACAATTACTAACTTATAACACACAACAAACTAACTATTTATAAGATTCCTTCACCAAATTGTCCGATTTTCAATTTCCACGCGGTATATTCAAATTTCAAAAACTGTCTCAGTTGTCGATGGCTCCGGCTTATATACTCTATTGACTGCTTCTCGAAATTTCCCCAATTCTCGGAAAGCGTACTTCTTCATACCAGACAATTCCATTGTCTGATTCCCTTACTTCTCGACTTGACTAAAAGATGGCGCCTGAAAAAGTCTTTTAATTTCTGGCGGATACGTTGCGGTTGTGCAGGCAACCAGTAATACATTTTTAATTTCTGGCGGATACGCCATTTTTCTTGACAATATCTTGGTTATCTTACAACTCATCGAAAAACTGTGTTCTGTAGAGTTTTTGACATAAGATCCATTGGCATATCTAGTTTTTTTGCTGGGAACTGTCATTTTCAAAATATGACTCAAACTTATGTTTTTTAAATGAGACCCTGGATATTTATTTTTTATATTATTTGTCTTGTTGTGAGCTTTCTAAAAATATAATATACTGTATCATCGGAGGGCAGTCGTGGATAAGGTATTTTACTAGAGAGAAAACTAATCAATAACAATAAACAAAAAAATATAGATATTGGGCGCCAGGCATGTACAGAGAAAGAAAACACAGTTGTATATTACTTAAAACTAATGACTATATTTATTCATGATGTTCTTTGCTGGTACATGACATTGTAAAGTTCTAGTAAATATATAGTGGTTATATGTTAAAGAAAGTGGTGTTAAGAATTGTACTAAATATCTATGAAAACAACTATGATAAAATACAAGACATGTAAAGTTTAACAGAATATATGAAATGTAGCATTACTTGAATTAATTTGATATATTTTATATGATGTTAAATCGAAGATGTTACAACCCGTAGATTCTAGAGTCTATGTTTGGTTATTCATCTGTTAAAATAGTGCAATAATAATATCTATGAAAGTAATACCATTACAAGACGTAATGTAATGAAACCTAAGATCTAAATCATATTTTAAATATTAAATCGCCATGAATGTTCTTAACAATCTAACCACTAAGCATAGTCTGTACAATATTACTTAAGATGTACGTTATTGTTTAAGACTGAAAATGTTTTAAATGTTAAATGTAAAACTAGAACTTAAATCTACACTTAGCTGTTCTTTACGTAATCTTGCTTCAAACAGTAACAGCGTGAGGTGGGCTCGCATCTCTGTACTCGGTCATCCAATACAACAAAAGGGGCCAGAATGAGGACACCATGAATTGGAACAGCCGTCACTACTAACTAGCTTATAGATGGGAACGAAGCAGCATGGGGCTCAAGCTACATCCAGGCTGGGGCACTTTATATGTAAGAAAAATCATTCCTACTGGGGACACTCGTCCACAGGACATCCATACATAGGATAATGGTACAAGAGAACACTACCCGTACCTTGGACCATAACTTAGGACCCTAAAAATACGAAACTCTTGTTTAAAATCAAACAAGGTCTAATAAACAAAATGAACCTACCTCGAATTACTTCCGAGGGCTCACTAAATAATAAAGAACCTGTCCTTTCTTCCATGTGACATTCTGGAGGACAAAAGAGAAGGAACGCCAACATGCCAGCAAAATACAAATACAAGTTAGGTTGGGGCATCCGTAACTCTACCCTAAAAATACGCAGTAATAATAACGAATCAAAAAAGATAATATCTCATTTTTACCTGTAGCTTCGAAATAGCAGCTGATTCAAATTATACAGCAAGATTTTTATAATTGCAGTTTCTCGAAGCAAGGATTTTTTGATGGTGACAGTAGGACGATCAAAGCCAAAGTGAAGTTAAGCACGGAGAGGCGCCTTGAAGCGATGTTGACAGCGCTCCACAGAACAGTGAAACGATAGCAGGGTTGCTGACTAGAGAACGTAAAAATTACGCTAAGCGCGTCAAATAAACTATCCGGCCTGAACGAGAGGGAATCCGGTGATGATAGGCCAGACATCATATATTACATATAAAAAAGACATGTAACGAACTAAAAACGTTACAATACTTTAATAAGTATTATGATAATTCATAAATACTTATTTTCATAAATAAGATAAAAATATACATTATTTTACTTTTTTGTTATAAATTAACTTAGTTTAAAAGAATATTATTTAATTACAATTTAACCAGATAATTTTCCCTTCCTTATAACACACTATCAATCAGAGTTATTGATATTTTTGGTGGTACCTCTACTTATAAACAAGATTTTTTACCCTATAAAATGTACGAAAATGGGACACCTTGTACTATCCTAGAATTTTTCTTAAAGAAGCTGAAGTATGACTTATTGAAAATTTTCCACAATTCAGCTTATATAAAACATTTTCGTATCATACAAAAGTGATTCTTTCACAAAAAAACTGAATAAAAAAATAGCGTCGAGAAAGCCTGATGAAATATGCCGGCCTAACGCCGCACGACACTGACAAATTGGCAGACTTCGGCAGTCTAATAAGCGCCGCTGCAGCATAGAGAAATTGAATAAAAATGGCGTATAACATTGGATAAGCCTCCGTGATTTGTTGCTTTACTTTATTTAGCAACATGAATTTATAACCGAGACCTTATTATGCACTTAGCATATTTCTATTGCGCATTAAAGGGATTTTTACGTCTTGAAGGAACTATATACAGGGTGATGCTGCTACGAAAAAACTTTGCTGTTCGAATTAAAACTGACTTTTTAATTCGAACCGCGATCCTCGGGCGTATTACTGTCAATTATGCATCAATGCCATAGAACAACAGCACGATAGAGTTTCCAGACATTTACCCGTCCCTCCACTCGCCTCATCTAACGTCGCTTAACTTCCGTGATCTATTGGGAACCGATCTATGGTCATAAAGGTCCATTGGACACTCGCCAAGTCGGTAGACCATTATATCGTCCTATTGCTGCCAAAAGTCACTAACTAACATTTTTCCGAACAACCAAATTCAATCACTAACTATGTTTTGAATCGGAGAATCGATTGCAAATATTATTAACTACGATTTCTGGCTATTTATGTTTTATTTTAATACCGAATAGTTACTAACTATAACATCTTTATGCAATGCAATTCATCTTTAGACGCATTTTTCTCGGAAGTAATAAAAAGGAAGTTAGTGACTTTTGGCAGCAATGGAACGATATGGTTTATGACCGCGGTTTAAATTCCGCGTAAACAATGTAGATAATAGCAGTTAAAACAGATATTAAAAGTCAATATAAAATATATTCAGAGTCGTATTTTGAAAAGACAAAACGTCCATGCAGACCATGTATGGTCTAAGCAGCACAATATAAAATGGTAGAAAGCCTGGATTACCCACAAGGAATCTCACTAGGAAAAAACCAACAATATGGGATTTGATAGCTGAAGATGTAGCAATCCAAGTACGGAGATATACAGGGTGAATCTTAAATAAGTGCAAATATTTTAGGGGTAGTATATTATAGTATATACCCCAGTTTTTTTTTTTAATTTTTAGTTAAGAAACCTAATATCGTCATAATATGGCAACATAGATAGTACATTAAATTTACAAGAATGCAAATCTAGAAAAGATCTAGTGGTTTTCAAAATTTAAACAAAAATATTTTTTTTTACATTTTGAAAGTAAAATATGTCGGTTATTTTGGACCTACTTGAAATACGGTAAAGAGAAAATATGTTTCTTTTATCGAGATCTACCAGCCCTGAAAATATATGCACTTATTTAAGACTTACCTTATATACAGGGTGGTCCGAACTATATTCCGGAAACTTCGGCAACATGTTCTTTAGGTAAAAATAAGTAAAAAAGTTCGCATAAATGTATGTCTTAAAATGCTTACTTTCAGAAATACAGGGTGCAGAAGTTTCATTTTTAATTCAATTTTTCCTAAATAATTTCTGAAGTGACGTCAATATTTGGATGAAAATTGGTGTCTGGAAGTTTTTTGATATGAGAAATTTGATTTTGGTGTCAATATGACTCCTACTGGTAGAGGGCGCCACATACATGTATTTTAACTGTTTTGAAGCGTATAACTTTTTGCCCGTACCTGTATAAAAGTACCGAGTGAAAAAATATACATCTCTGTGACTTTTTACGTAAAAAATATATCTTTGTAAAAATCGCTATGAGCAACCGTTCTTAAGATATTTAGAATGGAAATTGACAATACATATTATTATTGACGATAAACACGTTGAGTAGATAGTTGAACTGAAATAATAAATTTAGGAAATTTTTATTTTTTTTTAAATTAATCATAAATTTTTCTGGAAAAAATGCTGATAAAACAGTTTCTGTTGAACTTTTGGCACAAAAACATTTCAAATTTATGATTTCAGTCTAATAACTATTTAGTCAACATGTTAATTTATGTCAATGATGACCGGTATTGATAATTTCGATTCCAAATATCTCGAAAACCATTACTCGTACCGATTTTTACCAAGAGACCTTTTTCACGTAAAAAACGTCGTAAATGTATATTTTTTTACTCAGTAGTTTTATACAGGTACGGACGAAAAGTTATTATATGTAGGTGGCGCCCTCTACTAGTAGGAGTCATATTGTCATCAAAATCAAATTTCTCCTGTCCAGATACTAATTTTCATCTAAATATTGACGTTACTTCAGAACTTATTTGGAAAAAATCGAAATAAAAATGAAACTTCTATACCATGTATCTCCGAAACTAAGCATTTTAGGACATACATTTATACAAACTTTTTTACTTATTTTTATCTGCAGAATATGCCGCCAAAGTTTCCGGAATACAGTTCGGACCACCCTGTATACAATAAGCCAACCACTTATCAAACGTATCAATGCTAGCGTCATCGAATGACAACTTCAAGTATGACTGCTCCCTTTGACTGCTCCCAACTCATTTAGGAGTATTATTTGGTATTATATTTTAAATGATAATATAATAAGATCTGTTGTTTTAAGATTTAGTATTGTTTACACTTACTTAAAAAAGGTCAGTAATACATTTGACTGAAATGTTGGCGTAAGTTATTTAAGTAAAGTCAATGGAAATTCAAAATCCTTTTTCAATTAGACTTAATTTTATAAATTTGTAAAAGAAATAATAAAATAAACGTTATATTGAATAAATATCTCTAATTTTCTCATAGAAAATGGACGAAAAAGTAAGCGAAAATATGTTTATACAAGAGAAAAATAATTCGTAATTTAGAACGTGCTATTGTGATTTGTGTGCGGATTTTCACCTCTCGTAAAGTACGGCTATCTCATTATATTTTATAGTTCTCTTCACGCTTCTAAGCTCCCTTTCCGCTGGTTCATACGGTCTGAATATAAAAATACTTAAAATGAGCGATAAATTTTAATATCTGCGAGGCAATATATTTATAAGATTTTCCCAGAAAATAAATAGTATTTGTGGTTACTCTTTCTTTCCATTATGTACCTACCCAAGAATTTTTTTATTATTTTATACTATACCGAGTGTTTCTTAATAGTGACTCACCCCTAAAACTTTTTTATTTTTCCAGATAAAAAAGCGAGATTTGGTGTGTTAGAGTAGAATGAGTACCCTGGTGGGGGGGGGGGTTAATCATTAAATATCTATTGTGTCCCCTTTCCTCGAGTAATATATCTGATACAGGGTACAGGAATAGAAGACTGGTTGCAGATATAGAAAGGGGACAAACAAAATAGGCCTTACAGGTCGCACTGTTTCCTGCATAGAACGACCCTTTAATATTGAGTAAAAAAAATTTAATTGAATATTAAAATTTCACTTCCATTTTCGTTTCTATCTTCCAAAAAAAGGAAGACTAATGTTCCAAATCAACGTTTTGTATTTGGGATATGATAGCATCAGCTTGCTTAATTTAGTAACTGAAAAAATATATTCACATAAATATAAATTTCACAGCATATAATTTGGTTATTTTGAGAAAATCGATATAATTCAATAAATCAGTTTTTAAAGTTATTTACAAAAAAAAATACCTTGCGTAGACTCAAGACTGTATTTTTGATAGAAAGCATTAAATTTGAAAACAAATTTTATTCCTGCATACCGAAACATGAAATATAACTCGTATTCTGGTATTCGAGAGACATAGAGACAAGGAATGCGGATTTCCTATGGCTTAAATCCAAAACAAATTGGCATTGTTTATATCATTTATAACAGGGTAAAGTAAAATATAGAAATAAAGCGGTATAGGAAAAAAACATATGAAAGACATGGGAAACTTAAAATATTGATATTTTATAATTTTAGAAAATTCCTATTTTATTTTCATTTTTATTATAAAACAGAAGAGAAAAAAAACATAATATTTGAAAATTCAAAAATAAATCTTAGCAATATGACAGTTACAAAAGATTCGTCTGTATATATACAGAGAGGTAGAAAGAAAAAGGTTGTTTAACAAAAGCACCATTCTCAATATTTATTTATTTTGCCATGTTCTGCCTTGGTAAATACCATTTTCTTCAAATAAACATGATGAAAGATTTTTTCATTGATATATTTGTCAATATAATGTACGATAAGACAAATAAGAAGTTCTTTGTGCCATTTTTTATTGAAAACTTTCTTTTCAATTTGTTTTTTCAATCATTTATGTTATCGAAAAATACATAATATATGTATTAATAATAATAATTAATACATAATTCTTACTGCTGTTATAACACTTAACTGCTGTTATAGAAATTTAATTCTACGCTGTGTTTGTCATAATGTGGATCAACCTGCTCTCATTACCGGTTTCGGAGCCCTACTCCATCATCAGGTGAGCTTGGGCAGATCCACAAAATGACAACCACAGCGCAGAGATAGTTAATTCCGACTTGTCGGAAAGTATCGGTTAGATATTAAGTACCGAACGGGAGATAGCGGCCTGCGTGCAATGGTAGTACTTTCGTACCACCGAGGCGCAACTATCAATAGTAAAAGGATGGTAAAAGGCTTTTTTTCAGGCAAGCCAAATTATAAAATAGAAAACAAATTTCTTGCAGTATAGGTATATAATAAAATTATATAAGGATTCTTGCCACTTAACTGCTGTTATAGAAATTTAATTCTACGCTGTGTTTGTCATAATGTGGATCAACCTGCCCTAACTACCGGTTTCGGAGCCCTGCTCCATCATCAGGTGAGCTTGGGCAGATCCACAAAATGACAACCACAACGCTGTGGTTGACAACAAAATGAGTTTGTGTGGTTGATAACAAAATGACAACAAAATGATTTTGGTGTGGTTGACAACAAAAATGTGGTTGACAACAAAATGAAAACCACAACTATCTCTGCGCTTTGGTTGTTATTTTGTGGATCTGTCCAAGCTCACCTGATGATGGAGTAGGGCTCCGAAACCAGTAGTGAGAGCAGGTTGATCCACATTATGACAAACACAGCGTAAAATTAAATTTCTATAACAGCAGTTAAGTGGCAAGAATCCTTATATAATTTTATTATATACCTATACTGCAAGAAATTTGTTTTCTATTTAGAATTATTAACATAATATATGTATTTTTCAATTAAATAAATATAGAATCTCCATATGACATCAAATTTTAGTCTTTATTTCCTCCATAGACTGTCACACTGACTGACGAAAAAATACTATCTGAAACTTATCTAGAAAGAGTACTCGTATAATTTCTCATTGGTCAAAAAACTTTTCACTTTTGACAATATTTAAAATAAAAAAAGATAATTTTTGATTTATATTTGTATTTTTCTATATGTTTAGTCACATTGAAAGCATTCTTTATAGAAAAAAACTTATTTGGGTCTAGCAAGTTCCATGATTCTCCTTGACGCTTGATACGTCAAGGCGCTAGGGCTGACTTTAGTAATAGACTTACTCAAGTCACTCGTAGGGTCTCTATCGATCTTCTTAGGCACCACGTGCTTTGGTTTAGCTAAGCTCTGTATTCTTTTTGAAGCTAGAAAAACAACCATCAATATCATTCAAAAATCACAATAAAGGCCTGTTCTGGCGAGTCGATTTTAGTTGAACGATGTCTATTGATCAAGCAAGATAGTTTTTGATTTAAGTTGATCAATTTCAGTTGAATCGAAAAAGTTTGATACATTCAAAACTTATCGATCAATAAATGCGCGATAAATAGGTGAATTTCAGCCAAGCTGAAATGCATTTAACCCGTGTGCACATAGTCAATCGTGTTCTGTGTTCTGAGTAATCGATGCCTCTACTTTTACATATTTCTCTTTGAGCTTTTAGAGCTAAATTATTATACCTTTGTATTTTATATGTGGTTTCTTCTCAATTAATTCTCTAGAAAACTCTTCATCAAGATTTACTCGGTGTTTTGGTTCAGCCAGTTGGTTGATACGGTCAGAATCTGCTACTGGAACAGTTCTTTTCTAAAAAAAAAAGAGTTATTTTAATCTTTAGGCCAACTACTATATGAACAGTTTGATAAAGTGATCAAAATAAAAATAATTTTTCAAAAATACCATAATCGAAAAAAAACGGCGTCAAAGACGATTGGTGAATGACTTCTTCTTCTTTACGTGCCGTCTCTTTCATGGCGATCACATTGGCAAAATCTTCACGATTCTCGACTTTCCTTATGAGTTCTTCAAAAGTTAGGTGAGTCCAATTTCTGATGTTTCTCAACCAAGATAGTTTCTTCTTGCCGAAACCTCTTTTTCCTTCATTTTTACCCTTAACTATTAATTGTACGACGTGGTATTTTTCATTCCTCAATATATGCCCTAAGTACGATGTTTTTCTTATTTTTATTATATTGAGCAATTCTCTTTCTCTGCCTATTCTGTTATAAACTTCGGTATTTGTGATACGGACTGTCCATGGAATTTTAAGCATTCCTCGATATATCCATGTTTCGAACGATTCGAGGCAATTCATCTCGATGAACTTTCAGTGTCCATCTTTCTGCTCCGTATAATAGGATTGACCAAGCATAACACCTGACGAGCCTAGTTCTTAACTCAAGGTCCAGTCTGGGATTCTGGAAAACGTTCATTTTTAAAAATGCATTTCTCGCTTGTTCTATTCTGGTTTTTATTTCCACGTCGTTGTTCAAGGCGTTAACTATCCAGGACCCCAAATATTTGAACTTGTAGACCTGTTCTAAGGTATAGCCCTCTATTTTAAATGAATGACAATCGATGATAATTTTGGAGAGGTTGAGCTCTATAAGCTATTTACTGAAAATCGATATAAAACTTGTCAAAAGAGAGTTAACACTAATTATAGAAAGTTTATAAAAGGATACACAGATCTACTTCTAAAAAAAATATTTTTTTTCTCGAATTTTAAATTCCAAAAAATCATTTTTGCTCTATATAAAAATAAAGTACAACCTTCTTAAGGCTTTAACTGGTAGTAAGCTCCATTAAAAATACACAAAGGTATGGGCCAAGTAAATAATGTCTAAGGCTTGACCTCGCTAAAATTATCATCGATTTTCATTCCTCAGACATCTTTGACGCCATTTTTTTTTCGATCATATGGTATTATATATTTTGTATTTCTTGAAACGCCGCTGAAAGTAAAGTCTACAAAATGTCTACAAAATAAAAGTTCTTTTTTGTAACACCTCTGAAACTATGAAATATGTACTGAAGTTAAAAAAGATTCAGTCTTACCTTTAGAGGATTTTTCTGAAATGTTCTCTCCATTGGGGCTAAAAATACTAAAAATTTCGATTTGATTCAAACATACGTCAAAATCATAATCTTCTTGACAGTTAAGTATTTCATAAGCCTGATTTCTTCTAATTCTCTATACCTGCACATATACCAACATAATTCATTATAAATAAAAAGAAATTAAGGATTTTTTATATAAACATATCGAATATTTAACAGTTTAATTTTTTTAATGTAATTTCAGGTAAAACAATGAAAGGTATTCAACAATCCCTACGTCAAAAAATTCAAAATTTCAAAATTTCTTTTTCGTCAACACATCTCAAAATTCTCCGTTCGGCAAAACCAACATTTTCAACATGCAGCAACACCCACCGGACAATGAGTTCGTCCACGTGGACATCTCAGTTTCACCAGTACCACCACCCGTTTCCGCTGCGCCCAGCGGTCCGAAAATACCGCCCAAACTCTTGGCCATAATGAAGAAATACAAGTACAACTGGAGACTGGATCAGTTGGCGAAACCCAAGATGCCGATCAGGAAGTATGTTCCTCGAGAGATAGGTCTGATTAAAGCAGGAAAGATACCGCTGAAAAGGTTGAGCGATGAGATCCAGTATTATTCAGATCAAATATCCAGACCACCCTTAAGGTAAATATGACTTAAAATATTTAGTGATTTATGTATTCGTAAGACCAAGACTTTTTTGGTCTTGATCTTGGTCTTGGTTTTGCAGTCAGAGCTGCAAGCTTACAGAAAACTTAAGTCTTTTTTTGATTTAAATCATTTTAATTACTTATATCATTTGAAAAGAAGTATAAAAAAGACTCTTGGTCTTGGTCTCAACGTTTATATTAAGTTAAATAGTGACACGTGTACGGGGTGGGTCAAATTCGACGCTTTTAAATGGAAACACCCTTTTCTATGGGAGATAGACAAAAACTAATATCGGTGTCTGGAGCTCAATTTTTGTCAAAAACATGATGGTGAAAACCGCATATCGATATCTGTTACCGTTTCGGAGTTACGGGGTGTTTTTCAAAAATATGCATTTTTAACAAATCGCTGTAACTTTTTTGCTATGGAAAATTTTGCATTTTTATGAAAACATTTCCAAAGCACCTTTTTACGTAGAATTCAATGGTTTAAGTATAATTTTTTTAAAATTAATAATTTAAGAATTATAAATAGAAAATTTGATTTTTTATATGGGACACCCTGTATATTTTTAATTTACTGAAAGAATTTAAAATTACCTTTCCAAAAATATAACACACTTGATATGTTGCTCGATTCCTCTTCGAGATATAGGGTATATAAAAATTCGCCCGCTTTAAATAAGTAGGCTTTGAATGGCACCGGCTGTAATGCAAAAAAATTCTAGCTGAGCATCAATTAAAACGAAAATAATATTTGCTATGAGAGATGCAGAATTTTATAACAATTTAAAATATATTTAATCAACATCAACACATTTAAAATATATATGATAACAATAAAAATAAATAGCAAATCAAGACATGAGAATTTGCTACAGGTGTTCGACATATCGACCGTCTTCTGTTATGGACAGACGGGGCCCTTTTTGGACATTTCTTCATTAACTCAGTGGGGGTGAAAGATACCCTCTCTAAGTAACTGCTAAGTATTTCTAATTCTTGTCTAGATTATACGGAAGAATAAGGAACCTTTATTCTTCCGCAAATATATCCATAGGATTAGATCCATGGGCACTAAGTCAGGCGGCCTCGACGGCCAGCGGCTGGGATCTTGGTTAGCTATTCAATTATTCTTGAAATTGGCTGCAAAAATTTGCTGATAACAGCGTTCTGAGGCGGTGCGTCGTCTTGCTGGAAAAATATGTTTTCGAGTTCCATTAAGGACATATCATCAATAAGGGGTCCAAAGCCTACTAGTTAAAAGTGGCAAACTTTTAAAAATTCTGTATTTTGAAGGGGATTATAACAAAATATCAAGTGTGCTATATTTTTGGAAAGGTAATTTTAAATTCTTTTCAGTTAATTAAAAATATAGAGGGTGTCCCAAATAAAAAATCAATTTTTCTGTTGATAACTCTTAAATTATTAATGTTAAAAAAATTATACTTAAACCATTAAATTCTACGTAAAAAGGTGCTTTGGAAATGTTTTCATAGAATTACAAAATTTTCAATAGCACAACAGTTACAGCGATTTGTTAAAAATGCACATTTCTGAAAAACACCACGTAACTCCGAAACTGTAACAGATATTGATGTGCGGTTTGCACCATCATGTTTTTGATGAAAATTGTGCTCCAGACACCGATCGTCTATCTCCTATAGAAAAGGGTGTTTCCATTTAAAAGCGTCGAATTTGACCCACCCTGTACACAGTGACACAAATACAATAAAAGTCCATCAACTCACACGTTCATAGACCGAGACTTTCAGTCTTTATATACCTACTTCTTTTTAATTTAAACCAGGTCTCTTTGAGAATAATGGACGCTTTTTTTAAATTTAGGAAAAAGAAGAAAAAAAAAATTTCAAGAAAAGTAATAAAAAATGTCTATACCTATGTGGCGGATTCATCTCTCCAAAAAAATCCTTTATGGGTATTTCGCCACTGCACTGCAAGAAAAATCTACAAAATAAAATAGTTATTTTTTGTAAACACTTCTGGCGTTAAACCTAAACGGACACTGCTTGTCAGAAGTTATGTTTACAGTAATAAAAATTTGCCTAACAAAGAAAAAAATGCTTAACGTTTGGTGTCCGTTTAGGTTTAACGCAGACAGCAACTCTCTGTATACGGTCAACGTTGGTATATCTGCACTGCTTGTCTGTGAAAAGAAAAAAAATTCGTGATATTTCTCTATACCAAAGACATTATAAATATAGACCGAACATCTCATTAATAAATACTCGTTGGTAGTGTATCAAACATTCCAATGTGTCAAACAAGGACAGAAGAGACAGAGAAGTCTAAAATTTCCGGCAACTAGGCGCATTTGGATTGTTCTAATGGCCAGTGGCGTATCGTTTTTTGGAACGAATTTAATTAGTAAAGTAAAAGTAAAGTAATTAGTAAAGTGTTTACTCCATATTAATATACTACATTAACACCTTTTCGTCAGATGAGTTTTGTTATAAGATCTAATATAATAATATAATTAATATCCCACATATACTTATGTTGAAACGTCAGTAGGTAGTTTTCGAAAATCGCTCCAACGTCGATTTTCAATTTAAACTTTCAGTTAATTCTATATAAACTTTCAGTTACTTTTGAACATTTATAGGGTGACTCAGGCTTCCAAAACAGTTCTATATTAGGTTTGTGGTTGGTGACTTTTCTTTCAATTTTTTTTCAGAATATGGAGGCAATGATAAAGCACATTTTAGACATTTTTGTAAACATAGGTGGCCGGAACATATTTTCAAACTGAAGTTGTAGATTTGCCATTAAATTTCCATTCCAGAAATACCTAGGGTTGCCACCTGTCCTTTTTTGAAAAGGACAGTCCTGTTTTGGAATAACTTGTCCTTTTGACCTTTTTTGACTTAAAAGGTCATTTTTATTTACGTATTTTCCCTGAGAAAATTACCTACAGGAAACAGAAATATTAATTTCGTCCAAATTTAATTAGAGATGTTATAAAACTTATAAATAATTTTTTCTTGTTTAGAATAGGCAACATTATTTAGAACTTCCCGTTTAATCTCAAATGATAATTTAGGTTTTAGTTTTACCTTTTTTGATCTTAAAAATAACTTTTTAAAATTAGTAATTAGTAACTAATTTAGTTAGTTCGCAATCGATAGCTTCCTGTAAAGTACTGTGTAATAGTAGTAATAACTTCCTATACCTAAAATCAATATTTAATGAGAAAATTGTGTTTTTTTTGAAAATATAAGATAAGATTTGACTTTCGGTCTTCTTCTTGTATTATGATGGCTCTGATACGAGGCAATTACCTTTTAGTTCTCAATAGAAAGCATTTATCATCAAAAGCATCAAATCTGTGTGCTACAGTATGGGATTTCTGTCGCATAATAATGAATATTACGTTTATGTACAAATCCATTACTTTTAAAGTAGTTTCATTAGAAAATCAAATTTTAGTTAAATTGGGACATTAACTAAAATTTGATTTTCTGATGAAGCTTGATTTTCTGTATTAAGCATATGTATAGCGGTTTGAATCACCCTGTATGTTGACAAAAATATTTTGAAAATGTGCGTTACAATGGCCCCCATCTTATGTAAAAAATTGAAATAAAAATTACAAACCAAAAACGTAATAGGTAAAAAGCTTTTTTGGAGGCCTGGGTCACTCTGTATATAGGTTTGACGAACTGTAAATAATTCTTTGGCTACTAGTTTTATACATAACTAGTAGCCAAAGAATTATTTACAGTTCGTCCCATTCTAAAAAAAAAGGTAAACACACCGTACAAATAACTCTAGGAAGAGGTATTTGTACGGTGGTAAAAAATTGTTTAAACGAGGCCGAAGGGGCAGATATAATAATGCAATAAAATGTAAAAAAGGGCGGGTAAACACCTTTGTTTATTTGTTGAGCAAAATTCCTTTAGAATATCGTATATAATGACCAAAATATGACGCAATTTTAAGAAAAAAACATGTCACTTTCTGGCTTATAATAAAGTTTCAAATGCAACGCTTATATTCAAATTTGTTATGATCTACAACACCTACACAGTAGTAATTGAGACGAATTATAATTCAATTACCGGCTACTACGTTCTTGTTTTAATAGCTCAAAATTCAACAAATATAATTAGAAATTATTTTAATTGTGAGAGGCTCCCTTGTGGGACGCCTATGTACGGCGATTACGGCGCGGCGGAAACAATACCTACCTGTGAAAAGACAAATTTAATTTGAGCTTATTTTTCCACACATTTGACACTGTCGTACCATATTGAAAATTCAGATTCAAAAGTACGTTAAACAAAAGCAAAAACTACTGAAAAACAGTGAAAAGTTCACTTCGGACTTGATTCCGACTTCAAACACATCGTAAGCTAAACGTAGTACGATAAAACGGACCAAAGGCCGTCGCGAGGGGTGGTGGGACGGACGGCTCATTTCAATCTGGAAGACTAGCAGCGACGTTGCCAATAGTTCTAGACGTTTCAGCACATTAAACAGTAAACATGTCCTTTAACAGTAACGCATATATCCTCTGGTTAATAACATATTATTACTTATGCTTCTTTAAAAATAAACTATTAATTTAATTAAGAAATTGGGATTTATTGATATCCGGTGAAGGTTTTAAAGTCACCTTTTCTGCAAATCAAACTAAGTAGATAGGCGCAAATTTGAGATGTGGCAATGTCGCCTTCTCTATCTCAGTTGGTTTTTACAGTACGTAATCAACCTCCGATTGTTTGATCGGGTTAAAATGCAAAATGTGATATCTGTTCTTCCTAAATCTATGCTCTATACCTAATATCGATGTTATGTTTTTTTAAATGTAAGTGTGTTATGTGTTTTAAAAGAAAAAAAGGGATAATATATACCACTTCCCTCTATACCATCCGTGTATTAATGGATATGACTAAGAAAGTCCAGATTTAAATTGTCCTGAAGATGCAAATAAATTTTGCGAAACGTCGACAAATTTAAAACAAAGGACTTCTGTTGATTTCTTTCGGTCCTAATCCAATTAAAAAAAAACACATTATATATTAATGGATCGACAACAATAAAAATTAGATTTAGTAATATTAACATTTAAAAAAAGTACTTAAATTGAATTCTGTTTTTCTTGACTTGAGGGTAATTATATTGATTTAAGTCATTTTACTAACTTAACCCATTAACGCCCAGCGTCCTCATTTGAGGACAGCTGATATAGGTGGGGATAGCTTCAACACCGTCGAAAAAAACAACAATAATTTCACGGGGAATGTTAGTGCCAGTCATAACATGATTCTAAGGGCATTTTACGAAGTCCTGTAGTTAGGTATTTGGACTAAAATATCGTCAAATTTGTTGAATTTTTTTGTCACTTTGGTTCACGTGTGGTGGATTTTTTTTATAAAACAAAGGTATGTATTAGAATTTAATTTTTCTTGTAGTTAAATTGTTAGGTTTTGTGAATATAATACGTAAGAAAGCATTAGAGACATGATTTATGTACAGGGTGTAACCAAATTCTACTCTCCTCAAATGAGGACGCTAGGCGGTAGTATGTATAAAATTTGATTATTTCCTATTATTGTTCTAACTAGACTTTAGGTATTGTTGATGACAAAAAACAAATGTTATTCACAGATATTCTGATTTTGTTTAGAATTATGTCTAGAAAGGCCTTCAAGACTTTAGAAGATGCTGTTGAGTATTTATATTCAGAGCATATTGATGCTGATTGCCCCCAGAAGTCGAAGAATTGAGCGATGAAGATGATAAACGAACGAATTAGTGCTAGAAACAATACGATATGCTAGAACACAGAAAAATAAATTCGAGTTATCAACAAATAAGGAAGAGATTTCAAGTACATCAAAAACAATTATACCAGATGAAATAAAGTTTGACGGGAGAAACCACTCCATTGGCAAAAGGGAAATACAAAGATGTCAAATGATCAATTGCAAAGGAAAACCACGAACATTTTGGCAAAAATGTAATATAACGCTTTGCATGCCTGCTTGTTTTAACGACTTTCACTTACTTTTTTACAAAAATGTAGCTTATAAACTCTTATTTTTATATAGATTAAAATAAACATACAAAAACTTTTCTTGTTTTTATTTATATCATATTATCCCAGCGTCCTCAAACGAGGACAGCAGTTTTTTGAAAAACTTGATAACTTATTTTCATAAAAATATTTTTCTACGTTAATTTACATAACAAGAACTAGGAATCTCTAAAAAAAATAGTCAATTTCGAAAAAAAAATAATTTGGCCGTTAATGGGTTAACTTGCAGATCATCATGATTTAAGTCAAAAATATACACTTAAGTCATAAAAACGACTTAAATAACGTTGTATTAATTTATATCTTCACAAAAATTACTTGAAAATTGACTTGAAATAAAAGGACTTAAGTCAAGGACTTTAAACTTATTCATTTCAATTTAGTGTTGAATTTGACTTAAGACTTAAATCATTTTAATTTTAGAAATGACTTAAGACTTGAGTCTTTTTAAAACAGACTTGTTGCAGCTCTGTTTACTACTACTAGTTCAACTCACACATTTTTAGAAATTTGAGCCTTTTTGATGGACTTTATCCCTGCGCATGTTCACATATTCATTCTCCCTAATACTTATATATCCCATGTATTACACAAGTTGTCAAAGAATATCGAAACAAAGAAAAGTTGTGCGATTTTTTCTATATATAAACAAAATGTTTTTCTCATTACAGGAGTCTATACTGTAACAAGCACTACTTCGAAAACATCAGCAAAAACTACAAGAAAAAAATTACTAAGAACATTAATAAAGCCTGGGATTCGATTTATAATTATTACAAGAAAAAGGAAAGAGACAGGAAGCTCAGGTAATAGAGTTTAATGTAATAATGCATTAAAAAAATTAAGAAAGGTTTGTTTTACAATATATACAGTATGAAATAAAAAATTTGTTATTACTCATGTCAAAACAAAAAGTTGTCATTGACTTCTTATACGTTCATAAATCATTATAAGTTACGAAAAATCAACTAAATAGTTTTATGTTTAGGTTATTAAGAAAACAGGCTACAGGTAAAGAGAAAAAGCGTGAACTGGACATGAAAAGACATGATGAACTTGCCAAGCCTAAAGCTCTCTTCAAACCGGAACCTATCAAACCCGTAAGTAAATCTATCCGGAAAATGTCAATAAATAAGTTCAATTCGATATTTTTTATTTTTTAGAAAAAGCCACCACAAATATTCTCGAATTATGGCCGGTTGGACACATTGGCAACTCCAAGACCTTGTATCATGCAAACGCCCAAATCTCTGGAGGTAAATATTCGTTTTTTTAGGATTTTGTAAAGTACGTCTACTCGATCTGTGTCATAATACATCGATGCGGTGACGATATTGAAGTGTGATTAATTTACTACAAAACACATTGGAATAAGGAGCAATATACAGGGTGTCCCAGGCTGAGCGTGCATTAGAAGTTTCTAGAGAACCACAATATCTAGATCGGAGATTTTTTGCAACAAGATCTATCGATTAAAAATATTTTCAATATGGCGGCATTTCCGGAAATACCGAAAGTTGACAAGAACTTTCTTATTTTAAATGGATGCCCCCATTTTTTATTACATACTTAAATTCTATGTAAAATTCTACGAATGTTAAACACTCTATACCTAACACTAACCGTTTTTGAGAAAAA
This sequence comes from Sitophilus oryzae, assembly GCF_002938485.1. NCBI lineage: Eukaryota > Metazoa > Arthropoda > Insecta > Coleoptera > Curculionidae > Sitophilus > Sitophilus oryzae. Next base: position 886,783 of record NW_022146414.1, read on the forward strand.
AAAATATTTAAAATTTTTGGACGAAAAAACTACCTGTCAAAAAAATGTGTATAGCCTAAAAGTCAAATTTAGTGATTACCACAGCCACTGTGACCTAAAGAGAAGACATTTGGCTATCTATTTCAAAAATTAAATTTTTCAAATGACATATAATAATGGCGGTAGCTGTCATAGAATAGAGCGATTAAAAAATTATCTTAAACCATTTTTTTCAAATGGAAACCCACTTTTTGTATTTCACTAATGAAAGGGTTTTTCAATTCGTTACTTTTTGAATATATGTTCCTATACCTAAAATAAATCGTTTTTAAGTTATTTAAGATTTAATTTGAAAACGTATATTTTTCTTGATTTTATCTAGCTTCCTTTGACATTAAGTGTCAAACGGTCAGACGATTTATTTCCATCTGTCAGAAAACAAATTATTTGAATTTCCTATATTATAAATACTAAATACTGCCTGCCTTAAGAGTTTAAAAAGTGTGTTTATAAAAATATATCTCGTATTTTCGCTCTTTAGTGATATCTAATAGTTGATATTATCCTTATATTATTAATAATATTCCGTATAATCGAAAAAAACCGCGTAAAGTTGGTTCGGAACTGATGATGCTCTTTCAACAAAGCGTCACAATATGACATGGCCAGATCTATTGTTTTACATCACTTGACGTTTAAAGTCATAGGCTACTGGTTAAAATCAAGAAAAATATACGCTTTAAAACTAAATCTTAAATAACTTAAAATCGATTTATTTTAGGTATAATATATATATATATATATATATATATATATATATATATATATATATATATATATATATATATATATATATATATATATATATATATATAAAGTGAATGAAGTGAAGTGAATGAAGTGAAGAAGAATAGGGAAAGGTTAAGGGCAGTTCAAAGGCGATTGGCGCTGCGAATATGTCGAGGGTACCGCACTATATCAGCAGATGCGGCAGAAGTAATTAGTTGCATGATACCGATAGATCTTCTAATACAAGAGAGGATGCAGAGAAAGGCGTGTCCGGATAGATCGCGAGAGTATAACCGGGAAAAAATACTGAACACATGGAGCGACAGATGGAAACACAATGTAGACGGGAAAGCGCAGTGGACAAGACAACTTATACCACATATAAGAAACTGGATAGACCGGAGCCATGGAGAAGTTACCTACGCTATGACACAATGTTTATCAGGACACGGATGCTTCAAGAATTACTTATATAAAATGAAACTTACCGATAGTCCAAAATGCATCTACGGTGACCACGATAACGACACAGCAGAGCACACAATCCTGGAATGCAAAAGGTGGACCTATGAAAGAAATAAATTAATGGAGAGTCTAAATACAGAGAAACTAACTTACACTAACTTGGTTCCAACGATGCTTAAGTCAAATGAGAACTGGAAAGCAGTCCGGGAATATATGGAGGCGCTGATATCTGCAAAGGAAAACGAAGCCAAAAGGTTTGGAAAGTAAAAAAAAAGAAGAATAATTTGAGTGTACTTACCATACTGCTCTAGTACTGCTTTGTACTTACCACACTCGCTAGTGTCCAACTTTGACTGAAGTGCTCAATTACCTGTAACATCACAATAAAACTGCCTCCCCCAGAAGTAATGCCGAAAGGTAGTTCCTTGGGGAGATACTCAAAGCGGTTTGTGGAGGTTTTTTAGTCGGTAAGGTACCTCAACCACCCCGACAGTACCACTTACGGTCTCTGGTTTGCAGATTTTTCCCCCAAAAAAAAAAAATAGTGAAAAAGTAACGAATTGAAAAGCCTTTTCACTAGTGAAATAGAAAAGTGGGTTTCCATTTGAAAAAAATGATTTATGATAATTTTTTAATCGCTCAATTCTATGACTACTGCGACCATTATTATATGACATTCGAACAGTTTAATTTTTGAAATAGATAGCCAGATGTTTTCATTTTATGGCACAGTGGCTGTGGTAATTATTAAATTTGACGTTTAGGCTATACACATATTTTTGACAGGTAGTTTTTTTCGTTCAAAAATTTTAAATAATTTTTTTCAAAAACGGTGAATGTCAGATATAGAGTGTTTAATATCAAAATTCATAAAATTTTACAGAGAATTTAAGTATGTAATAAAAAATGAGGGCACCGATTTAAAATAAGAAAGTTACTGTCAACTTCCGGTATTTCCGGAAGTGCCGCCATACTGAAAATACTTTTAATCGATAGATCTCGTTGTAAAACTATGAAATCTGCGAGCTAGATGTTGTAGTTCTCTAGAAACTTCTAATGCACGCTCAACCTGAGATATCCTGTATTATGTAGATCACTACCTATATACAAGCGGCAGAGAGTTCACGTGGACTTGACGAGTATGTCACCGCAAAACACACTCCGCCCACTAATTACATTGGTTACTTACAAATTTGTCAAATTTTTATTGACGGGACGCATCGTCTAATATTTTACGAGAAAGATCGATTAAAATGGTAGTAGACTGAGCTTGGAGAACAGTGCAGTCGTTATCGGTAAAATAGTTGTGTGATTTTATTAATTTTTTATTGTTTTTCTTCTCAATTTTTTAATTTTTATAAGTATTATGTCTCATTCGCGTGGAAAAACGTTGAAAAAATAAAATCGATTAGGTATTTTTGAAATTTTTGTATAAGTAATGTTATGTAAAGTATTTATTGCACGCCCATGTATTTCTTGCTAACAAAGAATTTCGTTTTCCCCTTTACGAATGTCCCTAGCTACAGAACGGATTGACGTACTCCTTTTTATATCTTATATACATATACAAGATTATACTGAATTTCTTTAAACAGGTTAACCCGGCAGCTCTGACGTATGAAGCCACAGAAACTGTCATACGTTTAGCCAAACTTCCACCAAGACTTCTAAATCTACCGAAACCACTCGAACCAGGCAAAGTTAAGAAGAGTGCTCTTAGATACAATGGTAATACATAAAATAATATTTTGAAAAAAAATAACTCAGACATCCATTGTTGTTTATAATATATAGTATACATACACGGTCGGTAAAGCTTGCCTTATGGTACCGATATTCGTGTGAACGAAGAGTACAGTCAATGTGTTCAGTATAATAAGATGTACCGAACTAAGAGAGAAGAGCAAGTTATCTCTAGCAGTCAACCGCCATAGCGATTCACTGCTACACATGTAAATACCGACCCAAGACTCTCTGTTGCCGACACTGTATAATATTTAGTACTCTCTCTTATTAAATAACTGGATTTTTTTCTAGCTACACCAAGAATTATAGAAATAGCTATGCCCAAACAGCGTAGCGATAAGTCAAAGGAAGACGAAGATTTTGATCCGTTTGCTATATCTAAGAAGGCTTTGACCTACAAACCAACTCCAAGAATAATAGAAATGGCCAAGCCTAAAGAAAGAGACTAAGATTTGTGTTGCTGCATACTTATACAAAAAAATATAATAAGACAAAAAAGTGTGTTAAAATGTTAAGAAAAAATGTAACTGATGAAATAAAAGAAGTACGTTTTAGTTTATTGTTTATATTTTATTTCAAAAACTATTAAAACTTAAGCTAAATATTCAGTAAAATTATTATATCATCACTAAATGTAATGTAATGTCTATAGAAGCATCGTTGACCGTTACGTCACATATTAGACAGTTAAAGTACGGCACAAAATCAGACGTTTATCTTGAGTAAAGTGACCAGAAAAAAATACACTGAGAGGGAAAAGAAAAATCAAGCCTACCAGGTTATTATTGAAAAGTTCAAGGACAAACGTTTACCGAAAAGAATTATCGAACCCTAATCGAACCTTAATAATTCATAATTCTATTCATTCGGATGCTTGAGATGAAGATATTTATAAACCCTCTCTATGAATGTTTTAATTTAGTAAATTTTCTGAACAATAAAGACACCCCAAAAAATTCTAGTAGAGTCGTAGTGAAGACATTTAACTTGCCTTTATTTAACTTATTTAAATAAATAACAAAAACTAACCATAACAGTGTTTTCTCCATGATGATATGACAAAATACAAAACACTGACTGACAAGTCGTTGTAATACAGACATAGTTTAGTCTGTACGTTTCATCTGCAATGTTTTGTCGACGCAAGCAAATCGTACGATAAGTCGTTGCGTGTGGACCTCGCTATAGATAGATAATGATGACGTAACGTTAAACGATCGTTGTACATATTATACCTTACATTTTTTTAAAACGCTATAGACTTTTCGAGTTCATATATTACGTGTGTTATGAAAGAATTAAATAAAATAAAAAAGACAATGGCATTTTAAAATATAGTATTTATTAAGTGTCTTTCAATCACTCTAATAAAACTAAGACTAAAATTTCAGTACAATAATTATTATGTCAAGCAAATTTTATATTTTTTTGTTGCTTTGTTTTAGAAATACCTTCGCTCAATCAAATATTAAAAAATATAAATGATATTTATTTTTCACGTAAAAAATAGTGTCGATATTTTAAAAAAAAACTTAATTGACATAAAACAGCTTCAAAAAAGGGATCAGAATTTAAATTTTAGGGTCTGAGGATTTCAAATTGACCAGTTCTTCTGACAATTCCCATAATTTCTTGGCTTTGGACATATCCATAGCTGCTCTACTTAAAGTAGTTTCCTTGCAGTCCATAAAATATTTTCCAGTTACGTTTTGGAGGTCCTCCGAACATGCCAGATATACACTCGTTTGACAACCTACAAAAATATAGTATTTTTAAAGATAAATGATAATACCTTTTAACTCAGATAAATCGTATAAATAGACAAAGTAATACCTAAAGAAGATATCAACGCGTAACATAAATATGTGATAAAAAACACAAAAATATTTGTGAAACAATTAAAATTTTCAATTTTTATTTGGCACGGCACTGGCCAAATATATTTCATATCAATTAAATTTTTAGTTACGTTATCGAAAGCGCGATTTTTAAATTCATTGTTGCCAACCATGGCCATATTCGGCGCCGTGTTGAGTAACTGGAATTTAAATTTCCCGCTGGATATTCAGGTGGTAGCTCTGCTGTAAAAAATGTCAAGTTGCCGCATTTATTTATTTATTTCCTGACATTGTCATTCGTTTTGAGACTTTAGATTTGTATTACGAGTTTCTGGTTTAAATAAATAGTGTTGTGATACGTATTTAAGCTTGAAAATATTTACTAGGAGACCTTGCAGTTTTTAGAACATATTTTACTGCGAACTATACAAGATAGCTTAAGAGCTGTAAAAAATCATCGCAAATTTTTATTAGAATATTTTGAACGGGAAAGCGGTAGTAATGGCACTTTATGTCCCTTAAGTCCTGTTAAGGAGGTGAATTTTGTTGATGTAAATAATAACTGTTTATATATTTATAATTAATTTTTGTTTCCTAAAATATTTTGATTAAAAGAAAATATATTGTTAAGGTGTATGTGGCACTAAACTGTATTGCTGGCTGCCTACGTGTCAAGAAACATGGCGAATTTACCAAAAAGTGAAAGACGTTTTTGTTGAAGGTCGTCATCTCTTTGCTAAGTGCAAAAGCGAATCGGGCAGCGGTGGAATTTTCCAGTAGGAAGTAGAACGCTCTCGGAGAGAGGTTCGAGAAACAGTCAGTAGAGTATATAAGTCCGCGTAATAGGCAATGGACGGTTTTGAAGTTTGAATATACCACAGAATATACCGCGTTTTAAATTATTACGAATCGGACAATTTGGTGAAGGTATCGTGAGTTTAAATTAGTGGACCCACGCAATCCGTAACAATATAAAAGTGGGCAACGCTGTGCCGGTCAAGCTTAATTACACGACTAAAAGTTTATTTGGTATAAACTGTAGCTTTGGTGTCAACTGGTAACAATTTGGTTTCTGGTGTTATATTTATCGGTTCTTGTATTTTTTTAGCTAAAGATTTAAATAAATGATAGTTACCTTGGACTGGAGTCTTGAAGAACAACTTAATAATCAACTTCATAGGCCAGTTTAACGGTACGGGTACGTTCCTCCAAATGCCAGAATCAATCATACCAGGATGTAGACAATTCGTTGTTATTCCAGATCCTTCCAACCTTCTAGCCAGCTCATTGCTGAAGTAAATATTCGCGTACTTGGACACGTAGTATAAGTATGGTGGAAACCACGAGCTTGAAGGGTTCAGGTTGTTCAAGTTTACTGAGGCCAAACGATACAGCTCTGAGGCCACGATCACTATTCTCGATGGTGCAGATCTTTTCAGCAAATCTAGATAAAATAATATATTTTTTAAGCTTGCTTCATCTACGTAACCGTAGGTAGAGCTGAAAGCAAAGTAAGGTTCTATATAAAATAAAATAATATACAGAAGCGTAAAAAGATCTTTTAGCCCCTACAAGTGTGCTAATTTCTGCATTAAGTTCATCAGGCCGAAGGAAAGAGCCATACGACGACCGACATCCTACTACAATGACGAAAAGACAGTGGGATACATGTTCTTCTTTAGAAAAATATTCCAGTTATAACCCATATGCACGTCCCTGGTGAATCTTAATTTACTTATGTACTCTTTAAATACTAAAATGTATAACATTTACAGTACCTTTTCCACAGCTTTTACGCTTAAAATTTCATTTCAATCACTAAAAGCACTTCGAAGGAAAGTATAACAAATAGAAAATAAATGAAGATTTTAACCCCCTATAGCTTCGAAACAAAGAAAAATTGGACCCTGATATAAAAAATAAATTTTATTTTTACGTGGGGAATCTTCCACGAAAGATGGCACATATTTTCTGAAACATGTATATAAAATAGCTTTAAAGCAACTAAAATAACACAAAATAATCGCAGAAAAGCCTATCAAATTTGCAAAAATTAAAATGAAATTTAAACGTGTCAAATGAAACGTCAAAAAATGCAAAATAATGGCGACTCATGGCGTCGTCGCGTCGATTGAGATTGAGACTCTTAATACAAAAGTATAAAAATAGTATAAGAGTGTTATACAGGGTAGTCCGAACTGTATTCCAGAAACTGCGGCAGCATATTCTGCAGATAAAAATAAGTAAAAAAGTTCGTATAAATGTACATATGTCCTAAAATGCTTAGTTTCGGAGATACAGGGTGTAGAAGTTTTATTTTTATTTCGATTTATTCTAAATAATTTCTGAAGTAACGTCAATATTTGGATCAAAATTGGTGTCTTGGAGTTTTTTGACATGAGAAATTTGATTTTGATGTCAATATGAATCCTACTAGTAGAGGGCGTTTTGAAGTAGTAGTTTTGAAGCGTTATAAATGTTTATCCCTACCTGTATAAAACTACCGAGCGAAGAAATATACATCTCTGTGACTTTTTACGTAAAAAATATCTGTTTGTAAAAATCGCTACGAGCAACCGTTCTTAAGATATTTAGAATAGAAATTTAATAGTCAATACATGTCATTATTGACGAAAAATAAACACGTTGAGTAGATAGTTATTTCACTGAAATAATAAATTTGGGAAATTTATGATTTCAGTCTAATAACTATTTAGTCAACATGTTTAATTTATGTCAATGATGTCGGGTATTGATAATTTCGATTCCAAATATCTCAAAAACCATTAGTCGTAGCGATTTTTACCAAGAGACCTTTTTTGTGTAAAAAATGTCGTAAATGTATATTTTTTTACTTAGTAGTTTTATACAGGTACGGACAAAAAGTTATTACTCTGCAAACCAGTTAAAAAATATGTAGGTGGCGCGCTCTATTAGTAGGAGTGATATTGACATCAAAACCAAATTTCTCATGTCAAAGTACACTCAGACACCAATTTTCATACAAATATTGACGTTATTTCAGAAATTATTGGGAAAAAATGGAAATAAAAATGAAACTTCTACACTCTCTCTCTCCGAAACTAAGCATTTTAGGACATACATTTATACGAACTTTTTTACTTATTTTTATCTGCAGAATATGCTGCCGAAGTTTCCGGAATACAGTTCGGACCACTCTGTATAGTTTCGTTTCTTACTATTATTTTTATTCATTGATATAGGTATTTAAACAAAATTACTTACCGATTAGTAAGTGGGTTAGTAGAAATGGACCGAAATGATTGGTGGCCATTGTCAATTCCAAGTTATCTTCAGTCTTTACGATTTTGTTTTCAGCAGTGCCGGCATTGTGTAACAGAACGTCTAACCGTTGTTCAGTTCTCAAAATATCCTGGGCAAAGTCTCTGATCGATTTTTGAGAAGACAGGTCCAGTTTTTTCACGACTACGTTTTCGTTTTTGGTTGACTCGACGATTTCATCTGAAAAAGAAGAAAAAAAAATAAAATTAGAGATGAAATATCGATATCGAAAAAATATATCGATACATAGTTTAAAAATATCGATATTGTAAAAATATCGATACTTTGAAACGTCCCTATCCAAAATCAAAAAACATTCTTTTTTATGTTTTGGGTGTTTTACCTCTAACTGCTTTTCCGGAATCCGGATTTCGGCATGCCATAATGACTCTGGCTCCTCTTTTGGCAAGCTCTCTGGCAGTTTCTTTGCCTATTCCCCCTGTAGCACCGGTTACTATAACTGTTTTTCCGTTCATTTTCACGTTTTGCCTTGAAAAGTAAAAAAATTGCAAATCTTTAATAAGCATACAACTTTTATGGCATAGATTCATGCACATCACCATTTTATAGAAAATCTAGCAAAATAATCTATAATTAAGTTCAAATATTGTTTTTGGCGTGGCTTGTGTTATAGCAGAGATATAAAGATATCAAAACGAGAAAATTGAATAAGTGTACCAGTAAATAGTAAAATATCTATAAACAATCATTAAAGTCAATATTTATCATACTTCGGCGCACAGGGCATGTGCAAATATATATTTCTTATTTTATTTTGCTGTTTGAAAGTTTATAAATAAGTATTTTTTATTTGATATTTTATTTTCCTGTTTGAAACCACCACAATACTCTTCAAATTTTAGGGCACCAACGAGCTATGATAAAAATACCGTATGATCGAAAAAGAAACGGCGTCCAGTTGACTTGGAAATGAACATCGATGATATTCCGCACATAAAATGATAACCATCTTCATTTCATAGCCATCACTGACGCCGTTTTTTTTCGAATACACGGGGGTCACAAAGTGGAGAGATTATCAGATTTTTTGGTAATTAACTATTAAAACTTACCTGAAATAGCCGCAAGTAATACAATTATAAAATTTAATCAATGAAACAACAGTGATAACAACAACTAAAAGTACAACAGCTAATGCTTGTAGAATAGGACAGATATCGTGGCCTAAAATGTTCATTCTGAAAAAAGAAATACTTATTTGCAAGAACTACAATTTAAAACTAAATTACTTGTTTATTTTCTTGTTAATAGGTTCTTGAATATCCCTTTTAAATAATGAATTAAATCGTTTTTAATGAACCTAAGTCGTCATACAAAGCAAAAATATATTTTTCTAAGCATAACTAATTTCAAATGAATTTTACTCAGTTGATATTATATTAGGAAATTATGTTATTCATACACAAAGCAATTTATGGCCTAGAATAAGGTTCAGTTTTACTAAACTCATTAATTGTTAGAAAAAAAACCTGTTGATTATTAGTCTAATAGCATTCTCATTAGCAAATAAAAATATAATTATGTATGTAAGTATGTGAAAAATAATTAAGTTTAATTTTAATTTTTTTTCTGGTTATTTCACACCTAATCAAAGGTCTTATAACACTCTTATTTTAATATTACAAAGAAATTCAAGAATTTATAAATAAAATAACTGTATTTAGCAGTAGGTATTTTGTATTTTTATGCATACATAACATAAAATTAGTTTATATTTTCTATGAATATATAAACATTTTACTAGGTCAATATATATGTATAGTCAATCATTATTTAGTTAATAAACAAAAAATCCTAACATTAATTATATTATTACTTAAATTTTATATACAAAGTAGAAAAGAATGTAATAAAACTACACCTACCTCTAAATTACTGAAGAAGAACTAATTTTCAACGTTAGTGTACTCTCTAACTAATTTCTCTGAATAATATTTACTAGAATTTCATAATTTTCATTTCTTGGCACTGCCAGTACTACCAGTTGACCGCTACTTACTGCTGACCTCGGCAAAGAAGACTTAATAAGTCTAGTGGTACTTTCTCCTGCAAAGGTACGCTCAACCCATAACACGTTTCCACAAAGATGTCATTAATTTTTTGCGTCATTCACTTAATACTAATGAGCAAAGTTTAAAGCCATAAAGAATATTATGTATTATTTATTTCTTGTGCGAGTTTTTAAAATACAAAAATAAATTTCTATATTTGCAGCTTCCAGGAAAATATAATGTCTGTTATTCACCAATAATTGGTTCGCAAGTATACCAGAAAAGTTATTCTTTCAGTCGGCTAGTCACAGATCTCGTCAAAAATTTATTCTTTTATATTTTCAACTGGAAATAACACGAATTTAAATAAAATCTGTTTCTTAAAAAAACATGTTTTTTGTTACATAGTACGCTCCTTGTAAAAAACAAATTAATCCTAATTAAAAAGTGTCTTGTTTCCTATTAAGCCGTATTTTAAATTATCAATTATCTCCATTATATTATTAATTAAATTAATTTAAATCAATTTAAATATCTTTTTATTTTTAAATATCTTCAAATTAACTGCACAGGCAACCAGTAATTCACGTGACCTATAATTGTGCCATCTCTATACAATACATAGAACTAGCAGGGATTACAGAAAACTTTACAACGAATCGATAATGACGTAATTCATGTGACAAGAGACAAATGAAATGGCAAAAATATATTTTTAAATTTTGGAAAAAATGGCTGCTTTGAAAACAGAAATTAAGGAAGAGGATGATCAGCACGAGAATCAAAATGAAAAGGAAATCGACAATATAGATGATTCGGCCGCGGACGCGAAGAAGAACAAAAAGAAAAAGAAGAAAAAAAAGACCGGTAAGTTTTTATTGACGATAATTTCCGTCAAATATTAAATTGCTTAATATTTTCAGGTAGGGCAGAAAATGCCGCAAACGGTGAAGAGCCTGTAGAAACGCCGGTACCTGACGAGAACGGTGTTGCCGAGGGAAATGAAGACGGGGAAAAGAAGAAAAAGAAACGTAATCGCAAAAAGGGTGGCAAGACCACCCAAACAGACCCCCCTTCTCTACCTATCGTTGAACTGTTCCCCACTGGAGCGTTTCCTATAGGGGAAATCCAAGAATATGGTGCTAACAACGATAATAGAACCGCAAAAGATCGTTTTACTTCAGAAGAAAAGAAGGCAATTGATAGAATGCATAATGATATTTATAATGAAGTTCGCTTAGCGGCTGAAGCACATAGACAAGTAATATTTATATTTTTAACCACTAAATCATGATATAATTGCATAAATTCTATTTCAGACTCGAAAACATATACAGAAATGGATCAAACCTGGGATGACAATGATCGAGATTTGTGAGGAATTAGAAGGTGTAGCTCGCAAGTTGATTGGCGAAGATGGTTTAAAAGCGGGTCTAGCATTTCCTACTGGGTGCTCCAGAAATCACTGTGCGGCACATTACACTCCAAATGCTGGTGATAAGACAGTTTTAGAGTATGATGATGTAGTAAAGATTGATTTTGGTACACATATTAATGGGAGAATAATAGATTGCGCTTTCACGCATACTTTCAATCCTAAATATGATAAACTGGTGGAAGCAGTTAGGGATGCCACTAATACTGGCATAAAAGCTGCAGGTATCGATGTACAGTTGTGTGAAATAGGAGCACAGATTCAAGAGGTTATGGAATCGTATGAAGTTGAATTAGATGGTAAAACTTATCAAGTCAAATCTATTCGCAATCTTAATGGACATTCAATTTCACCATACAGTAAGCAAGGTTATAATACAGGGTGGTCCATTAATATGTGGAAATTCAATATTGTTGATAAAGTCCCCCAAGAACCCAAAATTAAATAAAAAAAACTTAAAACTTTATGATTACTCTTTTTGGGACTCCTTATATACAACAAAATATTTTGAGAATATGCTATCTTTATAAACTATGCATCATTTATATAAAAAAACTTATATCTTTGTCAACAAAGACGATATTGGACTTCCGCTCACTAATAAGCCACCCTGTATATTATTGGAAATTCTTATGTGTCTAAACTGAGATGTTTTTAAGGAATACATGCAGGCAAAACTGTCCCTATAGTTAAAGGAGGTGAAGCAACTGTCATGGAAGAAAATGAATTTTATGCCATCGAAACTTTTGGTTCGACTGGTAAAGGAGTAGTCCATGATGACATGGAATGTTCTCATTATATGAAGAACTTTGACGTACCTTATGTACCTTTACGGTAAGTTGGTTTGGTTTGGTTGTTTTTTTATTTTACAGAACAACTAAACTAAATCACTTCTAATTTCTAGTTTACAGTCATCCAAAGCCCTGCTCAATGTAATCAACAAGAACTTCGGCACTTTGGCGTTCTGCAAACGATGGTTGGATAGGGCTGGTGCTACCAAATACCAGATGGCGCTCAAGGACCTGTGCGACAAAGGTATAGTAGATGATTACCCTCCTCTGTGCGACATTAAAGGTTGTTACACTGCCCAATTTGAGCACACTATCATGCTGCGTCCGACTTGTAAGGAGGTGGTGTCTCGCGGGGACGATTATTAGTATGTGAACGATTTTTTAACCTATTGATTTTCACCTGATTAATAAAATATTGTTGTATAACCAATGGTATTTATTTATTTTCAAAGTATTACAATATTAAAACTAAAAACTTAACTGTCAACATATTTTAACAGGTGGACTACAAAACATCAATTTTTTTAAGATTGGACAATATTTTAGGTGGGTTTTTTAAAATATTGATATTTTTGAGGATCCATGGGAACGTTATTTTGTAAACAATGATAATATTGTTTGGCACGTTGGATGATATCATCGCCTAGAACAGCTGAGGCGATTTCAAAGGCAAAACTCTTTGAAGTTCCTGAAAAAAAAGAAACTCATACTGTCTTATACAAGGTGTTTCATAAATAGTCTAAAAAATTAGGACATGATTCCTCATTATGTGTTCAGTTTAACATGGGGTCTAAAGTACTTCCTTTCTAATCTACAGAGTGTTACAATTTTAAACAAAAGTCGAATTTTTCGCAATATGTCGGAAAATACTTCATATTTTTCTTCAATTTTAGTATGTGGTGTCCAGGTATAAAAGCAGTTTATTTCCATTAACTATTGTTTTACTACTGAAACCAGTGACGTACGCACACACCTCTCAATTATTTGCTAAACCAAACAAATGGTACGCCACTGCTTTTTTAAGATTTTATTTCTCTTAATTGTCAATGATTTTTTAACAAAATTGATCTCTTGAGTTTTCTTCTTGTACATCAAAAGGTTTTTCGAGAAAAATTATACAGAAAATTAAAGCCATGTAGTTGAGCATTGTAGTTGATTTAAATTTTTTTTCTTGACAACCGTCCAATGCAGAAGAAAAAACTATCAATAAAAAATATTTTCTTGGAAAAAGCAGTAGCGTACCATTTATTTTTATCAGGAGTGTGTTTGTACGGACGCTAGTGGTTTCAAATAGGAAAATAAACTGCCTTTATACCTGGAAACCAGATACCAAAATTGAACAAAATATCTGAAGTATAAAAAAAATGTTTCTTTAAATCAGGAAGTAAGTACTTTAGACTGCGTTTAGGCTGATATAATTAGTCCTTCTGACCTTTCGATATCTGGTACAAGAAACAAAATGTGCCGTCGCGGAAGGCATGGTCTGTTTTGTAATATTCCAAGTATCTATTCTCGGGTAGTAAGGTGGCCAGTTTTGCGAAATGCGTGGACACAATAATATGGGGACACATTTCGTTTTGGCTGAGGAATTTCTTCAAAAAACTTGCCAGCAAAACTATGCCGTCTTCAGCCAGGGTACTTTTACCAAATTCGTCCAACAAGATTAAGGAACTTGGCGCAGCATAGTGAAGTATCTGGGAAGACTAAAATTAAGAATAAGTTTATCTCCATAATTCGAGTATTTCATATAATATAAATAAACAAAACGAAATAATCTCTGAAAATGAACGATTTGTTTAAATTTTACTTGTATATACTGGATCAAAACAAATCAATGCATATGGTTCGTCTAATACTAGATTACCTGAGCTATGTCAATCATGAAAGATGACAGTCTTACTGCAGCAGACTCTTGAGATTGTCCACAACAATGGATACTGTGTACCATGCCAATGTTGGCTCGTTCTGCCGGTACATAACAGCCAATGTGAGCCAAATAAACTACTAGAACCACTTGTTTCAAGTAGATGCTCTTTCCACTGCCATTCGGACCTGTGATAATTTTCATGTGGGAGTGGGAACCCCCAGAATAGTAATCGTTGGGTTCAAAACTGGTCAGAATGCGCTCCATAAGTGGATGACGACATTTCACAAGTTCTTGTACGTTGTCCTTGTTTAAAGTTGGTTTAACGTAATTGTTGTGTTGGGATACTTTCGCCATAGCTATCAAACTAAAGAAAATATAAGAATTGTTATTTTAAAATAAATAATTTTCGTATTTTTGACATTAGGACTAATGAGTGTCAACCAGCCATTGCTTAGATGTTATAATAGACTTTGATTTTGATTTTTTTTTAATTGGTATAAGATTGGAATTAAAATATGCAAAAACATTGGGTTAAAGAGTTGTAGGACAGTATATAGAAGTTACCAGTCCATTAGGGCAATTAGTCTTAAAGGTTCTCTTATATCTCTGTTATATTTCAGTACAAATCCCGCCAAACGTCTTAGAATTCTATTTTCGTGATCAATAATTTCTCCATTTATATCTCCCAGTCTTCTATCCATTTCTAAAAGGAATTATATTTTCATACCGTACGATAAAAAAAAATGGCGTCAAATACGGCTGGGAAATGACAATCGATGATAATTTTGGCAGGGTCAATCTCTAGACGTCAATTTATATAAAACTTGTCAAAAATTAAAACTAATAATAGAAAGATTAAAAAAGAATCGAACGTTTCCAGACGCACAAATCTAATTCCAAAAAATTATTTTTTGTCGAATTCTACACCATTTAAAAATTATTTTTACTCAATATAAAAATAGATAAACCTAACCTAACCTTTCTTAAGGCCAACTGGTAGTAAACGCCATTAAAAAGTAAAAAAGGGTACGGGCAACGCCTAGAGCTTGAATTCGTCAAAATTATCGCCGATTGTTATTTCCTTGCCGTCTTTGACGTCGTTTTTTTATTGTAATTTTAATACTCCTAACTTATTTTACTCTTTTATTCAATGTATTGAACTAATATTGTTCAATTTAAAAAAAAATAAGTTGTATTCTACTTACCTACACAAATAGGAGTTTTGTAATGAATTGTACCTCCAATAGAAAACTAGAAAAATACAATAAGTTCCAACATGACAAAAAATGTTTCTAAAAAACAATTAAGCGTTTTACCACAACTTGGTATCCCAAGTCCTGAAAAGCAGACTGGTCGCAGTTAGGTTCCCATTCCTTAATAGCCACCAGGTGGCCCATTTCCGGTAAGTATACAACCTTGCACTCGCTTACAAATTGAGGTAAATCATTTAGAGCACATCTAGCAGCTGCATTGACATGTTTAGAGATATCCTGTCTTCGTAACAGCTCTAAATAGACCAATTTATCGAATTCATTTTTGTATTAATCCAGGGATATAGAGGTAAGGAGAATGAGCTTCGACGAGTACGCATCCAAAAATGTTCTTTAACTTAGGTCTTCAGGGGAGATCAATAAGTAATAACAGCTGATAAATCTTATATGATCATTCGCCCTACCTCTATATCTGTGCGTTGGACAGACTATATCCCTATATTAAAAAATAAATAAATAAAATATTCATACTTGCGTCTAAATCATCATCTAAACCAAATTTTATAGCAGGTCTACCCCGTCTGACATCAACACTAAAATCCAGTGCCTTGTTTATAGTGTCTTGCAAACCATATAAATTCTCTGTCACAGTTTCGTTCAATTCATTTAATAAAGTATTTTTGTTCCTGTACGATTTACTGATGTCGTTGATAAAAACAATATGCATCATAGTCTACAAGGCATATTACAGAAGAAATATATTCAAAGACAATATGTGCAGAAACCCTGGTCCTATTCCAAAAAGTGTTGATAGACATTACTTACGTCGTAAAGTGTTTTCCAATTACTGCTACTAGCTCTGGCATTATAAATTTTCTCCAAAATTTCACTCAAAGTGTTCAAATTTGTTAAATGTTTAACATTATCGTGAATATTCGAGATAAAATCACTATTGTTCGGGTCCTGAACAAAACTTATGAAGTCCAAACGTTTGTTGAGCTCCTCGATTTGATTGATTGGACATAACAGAATATTCCTGTAAATATTTATATACAGGGTGGCCCATTAGTGCGAAGAATTCCAATAACGTCTATATTGAAGAAGATATGAAAATAGTTTTTATATAAATGTTGCATGGTTATGAAGAGGCATATATTAAAAATATTTTGTTTTATACAGGGCGTCCTAAAAAAGCTAATGATAAAGTTTTATTTTTTTTTAAATTGTATTGGAAGGTGTATTGTTTCGCGCTTTTATGTTATATAGATATGGCTCTTTCAATAGTAAAATATACAGTGTTGAAAGTGTCATATGTAATATAATATCGCGAATATCTGCAAAACCGTTAAAAATTTAGGAACGCTAATAAATACAAAAAATGTTCGTTTTTTAATTCTGCATCTCAAAGAACAATAATATACAGAGTGTTGCATTTAAAAAAATTGAGATATAGCGTAGGAAATAAGCCACGCCATATAAAATACCCTGTATAAGATAATGTGAGCTTTCCTTGACGGATTTAGTTTGTTATTCTTAGTGTTTAGAAAAATATAGGCATATAGGCAAGTATTAATAATGTTAAATTCACTCCAGTTTTTTACCATTTTCCGGATATACTGCTTTTTATGAAAGTTTTAGTAAATAAGAAATAGCATGGCAACACCGTATAGTGCTTCAAACAAAAATAGTCGTACTATATGCAGTATTTTATGCTGAACCTAGTACTGGACAGAAAAATGGGGCTTGCGATTTAAAAAAACTTACTTTATCTTTACTTTTTTGGAACACCCTGTATACAACAAAATATTTTTAGGATATGCACCTATATTATCATCTATATAAAACACACATTTATATAAAACTTTTTTCATATCCTTGTCGACAACGACGATATTGGACACTAATGGGCCACCTAGTGGTCAACTGTATAATAGCAGGACAAAAAAATGTTGAAAATAAAAATTCTGAATGGTTACCTTAAATGAGCTTTCCCCAAAGTGGATTTACAAGATGACAAGAACAGTTTATAAATGCTTAAGCCTTCGCGAGAGCTTGACTCTTCACCTCTTTTAAATGCAGCGTCGTGCGATTTTTGGCAGAAAATTTTTAGAGTCTTGAAACTGGCATTGTCTATTAGCACGTGATTTTTCCTAAAAAAAACGTTGTTAAAATATAATAAGACTACTGAAAAATGGGCCACCCTATATATGTAGGTTACATAAGTTATATGTTTATCCCTAATATTGTATTACCTACTTATACAGGTTGTTAATTTGTTTATTACTCGCGGCAAGAGCTTTATGGTTGAAATATGGCAATATCGGCCCACTCGTCGATAGACGACGCGATGGGACGAGTCGATAGAGAACCCTATAAGTGCATGCGTTCTCAATAGGCGGTGTTGCCATTCTGTTCCCCTATAAGTAACTGTCCAGTTAACAACCTGTATAGGGAAAAGCAAAATAAAACACTGATTCACCAGAATACACCACAACACCTTACTTCTACCAGTGTTAAAAGTAAAATGTTTGGGTGTATTGTGGTAAATTAGTGTTTTATTTCCTGTTGTAACACCAAAGATTCTCAACTGTAATTATGGTTGAAATTAAATCAAGCAAAGGGAAGAAAAAAATAGAACTCTGTGTGTAACATAGGAAGATAAGAGTTTACTTAACTCACAGTGTAACTTGATTAATATGCATGATGCATACACTGCCCGCCTGAAAATTGAACATGGTGGAATGTGTTTCTATAAATTTATACAATGCTGCCAAGGCCTGTATGGACAATCTGTGATCCCAGTTAATTATAGAGTGAAAATACAATTCTTGTTTTGCGTCATCTGATCGTTCCAAATGATTCGAAGCCACATTGATATTTTGGACTATGGTTTTACATACTTCGTACGCTAAAATATACAAAAACATATTTTAAAATATTTCCCTCATACTGTACAGGGTGTTCCATTTTCGTGTGTTTTACAGGGTTTCTCTTTTATAAGTAGAGGTACAAAGATGCGGTTTTCACTTTACTACACTACTTTTTTATGAAACTAAAGATATGCTACACTCAGATTCAGAGCCCTTTTAGTTCCTGAAATACAGGGCGAATTTTAAAATGTTGCATTTTTTGAAACTCTTCGTATCTTATAACTTATCGAAAAGGTGAAGACTGTGTCCCGTAGAGTTTTTTACGTAGAATCCACTCTGGCTTAACTATTTTAACGATAGAGCCTTTTTTTGGGAGCTGTCCCCTGGGAGCTGTCATTTTCGAAATATGACTTAAACTTGTGTTTTTTAAAATGGGACACCCTGTATATTATTATTTTTTTATTTTATTTGCTTTGCCAGAAGTTTTCTAGGAGTTTATAGTTTAGGAGTTTCCTTGTTAGGAGTTTTCTTTCTAAACTAATAAGGTAAATTAGATATGAGAGGTGCGAAAAAAATGTAACATTTTTAAATTCACCTTGTATTTCAGGAACTAAGAGGGCTAGGCCAAATCTATAGCTTTGTTCGGGTTCTTGTTATTACCGATTCTGAACCGTCCTAGAACTCTGCAGCGCACGCGCAAATGAAATAATGTCTTCATATTTCCTTCTGCGCATACGCATCATAGTTCTAGGACGGTTCAGAATCGGTAATAAGAGAAACCCGAAGTAAGCTTTTACGTAGCATCTTTAGTTTCATAAAAAAGTAGCACAGTAATTTACGAGAACAGAACAAAATAAACGAGAAAACCTGATGTAAAAACAGATGAAAATGAGACACCCTGTAAATTATTCCCTCTTCTTACAATAATCGTTCATTGAAGTCAAAAACACGTTCTCAGGCAATTCAAGACTGTCAGAAGTAACAACCGTTTCATTAGCAGACTGAATAAAATGTACAATGGCTTTGACATATTCCTCAGTTAAATTGCCAAATGTCAACAAGTATTTAGGCGCTACCTCTCTCAAAATGGATGCCGATCTTAAATACTGCGGCTTGGTATCGCACATTTCTTCGTACAAATTCAACTAAAATTTCATATACAGGGTGGCCCATGAGTGCATGGAAGTAGAATATACAGGGTGGTCCGAATTTTATTCCGGAAACTTCGGCAGCATATTCTGCAGATAAAAATAAGTAAAAAAGTTCGTATAAATGTATGTCCTAAAATGCTTACTGTCAGAGATACAGGATGTAGAAGTTTCATTTTTATTTCGATTTTTTCTAAATAATTTCTGAAGTAACGTCAATATTTGGATAAAAATTGGTGTTTGAGAGTTTTTTGACATGAGAAATTTGATTTTGGTGTCAATATAACTCCTACTAGTAGAGAGCGCCACCTACATGTATTTTAACTGTTTTGAAGCGTACTAACTTTTTGTTCGTACCTGTATAACATTACCGAGCGAAAAAATATACATCTCTGTGACTTTTTGCGTAAAAAATATATCTTTGTAAAAATCGCTACGAGCAACCGTTCTTAAGATATTTAGAATGGAAATAGACAATATATGTCATTATTGACGAAAAATAAACACGTTGAGTAGATAGCTATTTTACTAAAATAATAAGTTTGGGAAATTTTTATTTTTTTAAATTAATCATAAATTTTTCTGCAAAAAACGATGATAAAACAGTTTCTGTTGAACTTTTGGCACAAAAACTTTTCAAATTTATGATTTCAGTCTAATAACTATTTAGTTAACATGTTTAATTTATGTCAATGATGACGGGTATTGATAATTTCGATTCCAAATATCTCGAAAACCATTACTCGTAGCGATTTTTACCAAGAGACCTTCTTCACGTAAAAAACGTCGTAAATGTATAATTTTTTACTCAGTAGTTTTATACAGGTACGGACGAAAAGTTATTACTCTTCAAACCAGTTAAAAATATGTAGGTGGCGCCCTCTACTAGTAGGAGTCATATTGACATCAAAATCAAATTTCTCATGTCAAAAAACTCCCAGACACCAATTTTCATCCAAATATTGGCGTTACTTCAGAAATTATTTGGAAAAAATTGAAATAAAAATGAAACTTCTACACCCTGTATCTCCGAAACTAAGCATTTTAGGACATACATTTATACGAACTTTTTTACTTATTTTTATCTGCAGAATATGCCGCCGAAGTTTCCGGAATACAGTTCGGACCACCCTGTATATTTTCGACGTTGTTCTCGAAGATGCGAAAAAAGTTTTACACAAATGTTACATGATTTATAATTTTAAGGTACATAATATATCGTAAAAGATTTTAATTATACAGGGTTTCAAAAAAAATAATAGTAAAGGTTTTAAGTTTTTTTTTAAATTGTAAAAGCACCATTTTTCTGTACCGAATTGAATTCAGTATAAAATGCTGGTACTGTGTGCTGGTATAGTTCACTATTTTTGTTTGAAGCACTATGCGGAGTTGCAATGCTATTTTTAATTAACTAAAGCTTTGATTAAAAACGGTATATCCGAAAAGTGATAAAAACCTGGAGTGAATATAACTTTATTAATACTTGATTGCTATATTTTCCTAAACAACAAGGATAACAGAATAAATCCGCATAGAAAAATTTACATTATCCTCTATAGGGATACAGGAATTTATTTTAGAGGGGGGGGGCAAATAAAAAGTAATGTAGAATATGCTTTTTAGGACGCCATTTTTAACCAAAAAGCCTAATTTTTAATTTAATTTATAGATTTTAGAGGGGCCTTCGGCCCATGGCCCCCCCCCCTCTGTATCCGCCACTGATCCTCTACATAGTATTTTTATGGCGTCACCAAAATCGGAATATTTAAAATGCTATATATCTTATTTTTTTCAAATGCAACACCCTGTATATTATTTTTCTTTCAGATGCAGAATTAAAAAGTGAACATTTTTTGTATTTAAAGTATTTCTAAATTTTTTACGGTTTCGCAGATATTCGCGGTATTATACCGTATGATCGAAAAAAAACGGCGTCCAGTTGGCTTGGAAATGACGATCGATGACATTTCCCATATAATTTTACATATAAAATGACAGCGATCTTCATTTCATAGCCATCGTTGACGCCGTTTTTATTCGATCATACGGTATTACATATGCCTCTTTCAACAGTAAATTTTTACCAAAGCCGCCTGATTTTTGTCTGGTATTTTACCGTTGAAAGGGTCATATGTAGAACAAGGGTAGAACGTAAGAGCCAGAATAGCTGCAAAATCGTTAATAAGTTAGAAACACTTTAAATACAAAAAATTTTCATTTTTTAATTCTGCATCCAAAAGAAAAATAATATACAGGATGTTGCATTTGAAAATATAGATATAGCATTTTAAATATTGTGATGTTGGCGACGCCACAAAAAATACTCTGTATAAGATAATATAAATATTCCTTGGCGGATTTATTCCATTTTTTCTGTTTTTGGTATTTAGAAAAATATGTCTATGACAACACCATAAAGTGCTTCAAATAAAATTAATAGTGTACTATGCAGAATTTAAAAAACCTTACAACTTCACCATTACTTTTTGGGGGCACCCTATATACAACAAAAATTTTGAGGATATGTACCTTTATACCTATAAACCATGCAACTATGCAACATTTATATAAAAAATTTTATCCAATCTTCAACAACGACGATATTGGACTTCCTCGCACTAATGGGCCACAGGTCTACCCTATAAAAATGTATACATATAATTATGTATATAAAAAACATATATACAAACCGTTTGTTCTTCGGAATTAAAATACGCGGCCCCAAGTTTTCCATGTCTGTATAATAAACACAACAAATTGGCGTAACTGCGTTCCGCAATATTTTCCATCGTTTCTTGATCAATTGAAAAATTTTGGTGGCCCCTTATAGTCAGCACAGTACTTGGGTCGTTTGTAAGATTCATAATTAAATGAAATAATGTTAAAATTATGTTTTTTAATAAATTTAGAGAAATAAGCAGACAAAATTATAGTCTATTAACAATTTACAGTTTTTGTTAAAACAAATGAATAAATGTTTTGTTACAAGGCGTTCTAGAGAATTTAAAAAAAGAACATGGATTTATTTTAAAAAATCGTTTAACTTGTTTTATTAATTATGCTAGATTTATAATTTTATTACATTTCAAATATATTTTTAACATATAAATATCATTATTGTCAAATATATAATTTTTAACTAGGTACTTAATTTTTCAAAAAGCTGGCAAAAAAACTCTATTTTTTACATAATAAATAAAGGATAACACTAGGACAAACTAGGAGCTTACGTGCAATTTCGAGACGGCCGATTATTTGATCACCCAACTTAACCGATTTGTCATTACAAAAATAGATTTTAAATAGTTTGTGTATGTACTCTGGAAATAAAAAGAAAATATATATGCATTAAAAACAATATTGGATACATTGCGTAATAAATTAACTTTATTAAAAGGTAATTTTTGTAAATTGGAAGAATTAAGGATTCAGATATAACTCATGCAACGAAATAATCCTTCAACTCAAAATTGCATGTGAGACCATAGTCTAAATGTATTGAAAACAAATTCCAAATTAGATAAATATTGACTTTAATTATCAAAACGATATCTATTTCAGCAATCAGACTTTTTTTCATACTTAAAAATAAAATTCTATTCGTAGTCAATACAAAACAAATATTCTTATCTAGATTTTGAAACTTAACTAAAATCTAACTACTATCATCTGCCGGATCGTACTTATGCAATTTTAACCTCCACTGTTTGATAAGTCCGTCCCAGCCTCTTCTTGAATATTTTTTGTACTTATTTGGTGTTTGTGGATCTTCTGGTTTTCTAGCCTCCCTAAAAACACATATTGATTCATTTATGATTTTATGTACATATTATAGTTTATAGTGTTCTACCTAGGAACTGTTTTAATATAATTGTCATATCCAATAGTGTTCTTTCCATATTCAATTTGTTTTTCCCGCCTTGCTATTACTGCCAAATCTGTTTCATAGTTCCGATTCCTGGATTTGTCGGTATTATCAACTTTAGGCCCCAATCTACTCATTGCTGACACCCTCTGTGCACCATCATCGCATCTTTTATAAGGAGAATTCCTAGTAAAAACCGTTCTTTTGGCACTTTTCAAAGAATTTCTTGAAACTAAATTTGAGTCTTCTACTTCAGACTTTATTGGTGTCTCTTCTTTGATCTGGAGCTTACTGAAAATTTCCTTGTTGTAAGGTGAATCGTTGAATAAATTTTCTGGGTCTGATTTAAATTTTTCAATGGTCTCTAGTGAGAAAAGTGATGTTTGTTCCTCTTTAATAGTAGTTATTAGAGGTGTAGGCGGTGGTGGTGATGGCGTTCTTAATTCCTCCTTTTCTTTCTTGATAGGGTTTAAAAGAGTCTTTTCTAACTCACCTTCTTCAAGGCTATCATCTACAGAGCCTATGTTATCCTCTGGTTCCTGTTTGATTTCCTTTTTGATTTGAATACCATCTTTTTCTTCCCAAGCATCCTAAAAATAGTAGGAGTATATGTTTATTGTAGTGGAATGAGACTTCAGGCTATTTATTTCAACTTACATCATCAAATATTCGTGCATCTTTTAAAGTGGTACTCAAAGACAACCTTTTCACAGTTTCCATAATAAAAACTAGTCAATTATTAGGCTAATAAATTCTTAATTTACCACATAAATAGAATTTGATATGCTTTATTTACGTTCTTAATTTTTAACAAAAAATAGCGCCAAAGTTAAGAAATTTCAATCAAAATTTTAGGTTATAGTTTGTGAAGCTAACTTCACTTTAAACCAAGGTTATGTCATATATAAATGTTGTGTCATATATGAGCAGTATAACCAATTTATTTTGTACCCTACTCGAAAGCGCCTGCTGTTGTAATAAATGTCACAAGTGTCATAAACTTCTAAAAAGCCGATTTTAATGAATCGACGTGTCCAAAATGGATTTCCTCGAGTATTAATTTATTTTTCAAATGAACTGGTATTAATTCAATTATATATTTTATCGTTAAGCAGGTACAGATAAGATTAACCAATTTTACTCACCCCAAAATGCACTAATTCACTGTTGACAATTTAACCCAAATGTGCCATTGTTCGATTGTTAATTTGCAAAGTATTTTTAGTATCTAAGAGAATATAAATAATGGAAGAAGAATTACTAGGATCCGGAAGTAGTAAAAGCAAAATATCTCAAATATTTACGAGATTATCACAAGTAAGTACTAAATATCACAATATTCATTTGCAGCCCATCCTATTATCAAAATAGTTTTATCTAAGGTTTAAAACAAAGCTTACTGTGACGGATACTCCCCTTCACATAAGTTTTTGTAATGATTTTATTAGAATAAAAGACGGTTCAAACTTATAAAAGTGTGTGAATAGACACGATTAGTTCATATTTATAATTGCCTTACTATGTCAGATACATCAAGCTGCTCTAGACCGATGGACGCCTCACAGCAGAGCTCGTTGGTCTTGTACCATACTTCTGTTGCTGCTATTCGCCTTGCGCATCATTCTGAACCAGGTACCATATGATAGTAGTGTTTTCTGTGTGTTTTAGTGGTACCAAGGAGTGGTGGACCGGACGGTGCCTTGGCGCAAGGCCAGGTGGTTTTTTGCATTTTTACTTCTCATGGGTTTTATGGCTCGAATTATTATTGCTCAGGTATAATTTTTTCGTAAATATTCGTACATGGGTGAAGGTTTAACTATCGGGTAACGTTATATTACTCATACAGTTATTCAACTGAACGTCTTGACAGATTTTGGAATATGCAAATATATACTGGGTTAAATATTTTAATAAAAAATGTAAAATTTGAAAAAAAACAATTTTTAGGCTATTTTATTAAATAATTATTCCACCACTTCTTCCAGTAGTTTATTAGTTAGTTATTGCATGGAATTTGATATACTAAAATAATTTGTTAAAAACTAAATCTTGAAAAGTTGCTTGAATGTACAGGGTAGTCTGAGATGTAAACAGGATACTTCGGCAACATATTCTGCAGATAAAAAAAGTTAAAAAATTTGTATAAAATTATGTCCTAAAATGCTTTTGAGATACAGAGCGTTGAAGTTTCATTTTTATTTGTTTTTTATTAATAATTTCTGAACTACCATTCATATTTGATTGACAATTATTATTGATGTCTGGGAGTTTTTTGACATGAGAAATTCGATTTCAATGTCAATATGTCTCTAACTTGAAGAGGGCGTCACCTACATATTTTTTAACTGTTTTGAAGAGTAATAACTTTTCGTCGGTACCTGTATTACAATACTGAGTAAAAAAATTTACATTTAAGCCGTTTTTTACCTAAAAAAGATGTCTTGGTTAAAATCGCTACGATGAACGATGAATGGTTATATTTGGAATCGAAATAATCAATAAATGTTATCATTGACAAAAATTAAACATGTTGACTAGATAGTTATTAGACTGAAATAATGAATTTGTAAATGTTTTTGTGCCATATGTTCAAGAGAAATTGTTTTATACCTTTTTCTAGAAAAAATTATGATTAAAAATAAGAAATTCTGAAATTTATCATTTCATTCAAATAATATCTTGAAAACAGTTGCTCGTAGTGACTTTTACCAAGAGACTTTTTTTACATTAAAAATATTGCGGAAACTATATTTTTTTCACTCAGTAGTGTAATACAAGTACGGGCGAAAAAATTATTATTATAGTACTCTTCAAAACAGTTATTAAACATGCAGGTGGCGCCTCCTACAACTTGGAATCATCGATAATCGATATTGAAATCAAATTTCTCATCAAAAACCACTCGGATACCAATTCTTATCCAAATATCGACGTTGGTTCAGAAATTATTTTGAAAAATCCTAAATAAAAATGAAACTTCTACAATTCTACACCCTGTATCTCCGAAACGACGCGTATTAGGACAT
Organism: Sitophilus oryzae; assembly: GCF_002938485.1. Taxonomy (NCBI): domain Eukaryota; kingdom Metazoa; phylum Arthropoda; class Insecta; order Coleoptera; family Curculionidae; genus Sitophilus; species Sitophilus oryzae. The sequence continues at coordinate 913,128 of NW_022146414.1, forward strand.
AAATGTATGCAAACTTTTTTACTTATATTTATCTGCAGAATATGCTCCAGAAATTTCCGGAATACATTTCTGACCACCCTGTATAGTAATCAAAAAAAACTTAGATATGCGTTTTATATAGAATAACTCACTAAAATTATATCGATTTTTTCTAATAAAACTATTTTTTCTATAATTTTTTTCTGTTGAAGTTATATAATATCATCCCCTTGCTGGACATAGTATGAGAGTGTATGCCAATGACAGTGACAGTTGTTTCTGTCATTTTAATAAAAAGTAGATTGTTTTTTTTTCTTCTGTAATTTTTTTGTATGTGGTATTTTCACCGGACAGTCTATAGTTATTAAATTAATAATTAAATTTCAGGGATGGTACATTATAACGTACGCATTGGGAATTTACCATCTTAACCTATTTATAGCATTCCTCACGCCAAAAATCGATCCAGCCATGGACTTCGATGGTAAGAATTCAATTTAAGAAAAAAAATACATTATAAAAAATGATTTTTTTTGTTATTATATTATGTATTAACATGTTACAGCTGAAGATAATGGTCCAGAATTGCCAACCAGGGCTAACGAAGAGTTTAGGCCGTTTATTAGGCGATTGCCAGAATTTAAATTTTGGTACTCGGTAACGAAAAGTACAATTATTGGAGTCATATGTACATTCTTTGACTGCTTTAATATACCAGTGTTTTGGCCAATCCTAGTTATGTATTTTATTACGTTGTTCTGTATAACCATGAAGAGGCAAATCAAAGTAAGTCGCCATCATAATAGAAATAATTTGACCAACCTAGAGCTAACCAAAGAATATTTCTCCTCTATGTTTACTTGTATCTATTGTATGTTTACTTGTGTCTATTGGTTATATACTTGTTATCTGAAAAGTCATGCCATTTTTAACCATTTTCTAACAACCTAGTATCTCTTAAAAAGAATTCTGGAGTTTTTCCCAAATTTGTCACCATTGGATTAAAGGCAGTGGTGTTTACAAAAAATACCTTTTTTATTTTGTAAATTTGGATCTGGTACCTTTTAGGTACATCAAAATTTTAAAATTTTCTATTATATCAGAATTGAGAAGAGGAATACTTATAATGATATTTTCTAACGAAAAAAGTGTGGATCGTCCATAAATAACACCAAAAACAAACCCCCCCAAAAAAATGTTGTAACCAACGCAATCAAAACTGGGTTACGGCGAACGCTTTTAGCATCGTGATCCTCTTCTCAACTTTTAACACAGATCAAAATGTAATATCTATTCTTATCAACTTAATATCGCTATCGCTATTTTTCAAAATTCATAAGAAATTACCGTATGATCGAATAAAAACGGCGTCAGCGATGGCTATGAAATGAACATCGCTGTCATTTAATATGTAAAATTATATGGGAAATGTCATCGATCGTCATTTCCAAGCCAACTGGACGCCATTTTTTTTCGATTATACGGTATAAGTATAAATAAAACAAAATCCCGATTATCAATGGGCGCATTCAGTAAACACACCGGTATTAACCGGTAAAGACCTACCGATAACTTTTCATTGAACGATCAAGTTACCGGTACGTAAATAAACCGGAAACAAAATACGGTAGGCTCTCAAGTGATCGGTGAATCAACCGGTGAGTTACCATTGGCATTCAATTTAATTTTCTGCACCGGTGGACTACCAGTGTGTTTACTGAATGCGCCCAATATTTCATTGTTACCCCCAGCGATACGCGCAGACGCGAGCAAGAGACAACTAAACTAATTCTGTGTCTTCTTTGTCACTCTTATTAAACTTAATAGAGAAAGCTATATTCTAACCTCAAATTTGGTCAAAAAATAAATAATTTTATTGAAGTGATCTCAAACATTTAGCCGACGATCCGTACTTAAAACGTTAGAACATTAATTGTAGAACATATTAATATCAAATTTACATCAATAACTTCACGATTGGCGATATACCTAAAAGGTACCATCACCGTAAATTTTCTTCCCAGTGGCGAAAAAAAAACAGAATTCTTTTTAAGAAATGAACCCGCCATAAAGCATCCATAAAGATTTTTTAACCTAATATTTAAAGACATTTTTTAACCTAATATCTGTTTTAGCATATGATCAAGTACAAATATTTGCCGTTCACTCACGGAAAACCGAAATACCAGGCCAACGAAATAGGTAAATCTTCAAAGTGACACACGTAAGCCTTGTTTATAATATAGAAAAGAGTTTATATTAAAATAGTTTTTCTTTTGTAAAAAAATAAATAAGTAAATTAAGTTTTTTACTTGAACACTCCCAGAGTTCTTATCTGTAGTTTCTCTAAAGCTTGCTTGCTGTTGGTTTTTGATTATTCGTATAAATAATGTACCTCAGTAGTATTAATTTTATCAGTTCATATAAATAAAAAGTAAATAAGAACTATTGCTAAATCTCTCAGTATAACATGCAATGTCCTTAGGTAAAAAATTTATACGTATTGATTTACGAAAAATTAGTATGTAAAAACATTTCTTGTAAATATTAATAGATATTTACGCCAGTAATTTATTATTTTAAATAATAATTCTTGTTATTTATGATGATATGAAATATTCTGTGAAAGAATGTTTTCATTTTTTGAATCTTTTGAGTCTAATTTAAGCCCTGTTGTACTGTCTCGGGCTAGTTCTCATCTATCAGTCACACCGGCGCAGTGAGACTGACAGGTGTGGACCTGCCTTAAAGTTTAGAAACACAATTTGTACTAAATGTTACCGAAAAAAGTGGATTATAAGTGTGTCACGGGCATTACTGTTTATAAATTGGGCTTGTGTAAAAAGACATAATGTAGTTTTAAGATATGTTTTAAAAAATATATAAATATAATTATAGAAAATTTATCATTTTTCATTTCTTGTTGCATGAACGATTTTAAAACAATTTTTTTGTTTAAAAATGTACCGGGTGATAAGAAAATATATATTTCCTTACCAATCTCCTACAGAGTGGCAGAAAAAACTCCTAAAAAATCATGTTTTCTATTTGCCTTTTTCAAGTCAATATTTTTTATATTTATATTGCAATGGATGCGCATGCATATTTTAGAAACATTTTCTTAGATATTGTATTATTTCTTAGAGTTTTGCCAACATTGTATTTTATGTAGAACACCTTATACCGGGTGCGTCTCAGAAGTGGCTCACCCCTATAACTTTTTTATTTTTTCAAATAGAAAAACGAGATTTGGTATGTTAGTATACGACATAAATTAGGATTGATTGGTGTATTCAATTGTTTTTGGTCACTTCCTATTTCACCGGAAATGACTACAACTTTTGATTTTTAAATGGCACCCTCGGTATTTTTATACTTTATTCGATAGAAAATGACATTCTGAATAGAATGACATATAGTATGTCAACTTTTGACATTCTCGCTTAATAAAAAATTGCATTTTAAAATTCAATCTAGAGTGCCATGGCTATGTTAAAAACACTAATTCTTCATCAAGGAGCCTTGGAAAAGTAGATTTGGTCGTCTAATGTTTTTAGTGTCTTGTCCTGGCCAGTTAGAAAGTGCTCAAATCGTATTTTTAATCATATCTCAATTTTTTCAAATGGAACGAGGGTGGCTCATTAGCATATTTGGAAAAAGAATTACGAATAATTTGATACCACACACTTGGTATTTCGAGTCAAATTTTCGTTACGAACCGCAAGTTATAATTTCAAATAAACCATATGCGAAAGGTCAAAAGTTGACATATGATATATCAGAGTGACATTTTCTATCGAATAAAGTAAAAAAATACCGGGGTGTCATTTAAAAATCAAAAGTTGTAGTAATTTCCGGTAAAACCGGAAGTGGCCGAATACATTTGAATACGTCAATCAATCCTAATTTATGTCATATACTAACATACCAAATCTCGTTTTTTTAACTAAAAAAATAAAAAAGTTATAGGGGTGAGCCACTTTCGAGACTCAAACACTATATAACTTTTTTAAAATGTGCGCTGTCCTTATCAGCATATTTTTTTGAAAAAGAATGTAGTGCAAATCTTGTAGAGCAAATCTAACCTAACCAAACCTGATACAGAGCTTTTTGGGTCACCTTGTATGGGCATTTTTTTATTAAAAATACTCTACCTTATTTATGAGACACCCTGTATATTGACACTTTCTTTTTCATATAAAAATAAGTGTGTGAGCCTGCTTAATAATACAAGTTGCATCGATTTTTAGGCGAAGTGCAGAGCATGTGATGTCACTCTCACAATCCTTGTCGCTGGATACATACACCGTTATAATTTAAAATTTTAACTTATCTCCACCTGTCACTTATCATCCATTTTTTTTATTTAAATTTATTATAAAATTACAATTCACTTTGTACTTGTAACTTATTAGAAAGACAAAAAATGAACGCTGTATTGTATATATAGTTAATATATGTAATTTTTGTGTAAATTAAAAACAACTATTTAACATAACCGTATAAGATTTTTTTTTTAACATTATAGACTCCATTATTTAGAGAATTTTTAGGTTTTTAGGAGTTTTCACATTAGTATATTTTTGTTGGTATGTGGGTATTTGTATTTAAATGTAATATGAAAAAAATATTCATTTACCCCTATAGTTCTTGCCACGATATTTTTACTCATGTGGTAGAAGCCACCATCAGAGATAATTACTTATTAGTAATTTTTTAGTTAATATATTAGTAATTATCTCTGCCACCATGATTAACTTTGTGTAAATTTTTTCAAAACTGTAAAAAATGTATTTTTTATGTTGGGTTTTTTACTCGGCCATGCTTGGTTACTAGATATCAAAACGACGAATAGTTACGTGAGAAGAACTATTGACTGAGAGAAAGAAAAAAAACAAGAAATTTTATATGATAACTTTTACTAAAAGTATAAAAATAACTTATTGCATTTTTGAATTTCAAAAATAAAACTTTGCTTAAAAAACTACAACTATTTATAGTTTATATATTATATATAGCCCAAATTATAGCGCTGCTTAATTTTTCAGTCCTTTCTGATGATATCATACTTCTCTATTGAGCGGATGATACTGATACTTATTCCAACATATTATTTTTGACCAGTTTTTCAAAAACCCTCTGTTGTGTATTCTTTTGGTATTCAGTCCAAGACACAGCTTGGAAATGATTGACAGTTTATTCCATTCTTTTAAAGACATGCCAATAGACACCAAAAATATTTGTTGCAAAAGAATAACTGTTAATAATATTGCTATGGCAATACTATATATTGCTGATACAAACGATAATGCCAGCCTAAAAAATATTACTTTCATAAAATATACATTCAAGAAATGCATTAAACATTACTTACTCGAACTGGTAATATACATCAGAACAATCATCTGGCAACAATATAGTTTTGTAAAATTCAAAAGGATGGCATACAGAGGTTAGTGTTAAGTTTGAACTATAAAGCAAGGCTGCAATAGCAAAAAATAAGGCTGCAATGAAGCAGCATTGATTATGCTTACTTATGCAACAGTCAAACCTAAAAGAAAGTTAATATTTTATTATATAAAAGTTTTTTTATTGAAACACATACCAAACACAATGGTGATCTTTATCAGGGATTTTATTATCACAAATCCTACAATTGTAAAAACCACCAACTTCTTTTCCTACTGAACTTTCACACTCTTCTGTGCCCAGTGATGTTAACTCATTGGCTCGAATCTTTGTTGTATATAAACAAATAATAAATCCAAATATCAGAGCACTTAGTAAAATATTCTCTTCTACCAGTATTTCCAGAAATGGTATTACAATAAATTCAAAAATAAAATAGAGTAATACCATCGAAGTTACCGTCCAAACAAAGAAAAACTTTGTGTTGGGAATAGTCTTTATGAGAAAATTAAAAATTAGAGATAAAAATATTGCTACTGTTGTAAATGAGAATACAGTCCACCAAAGACTTATCGATCCTAACAGTAGCATACTAGGTAATATTATAACTGGTAGAATTGAATCAAAAGCCACCTGCTTGGCACCACCTCGCCACGGTACTCTGAGCCTGTCTTGCATAGTGTTTAATAGTCCAGTTTTATTGTTATCTGAAACTTTTTTACCTCGAATCAAGCTAAAATACATAAACTAATGAATACTTAACTAATTATCTTAAAAAAATGTATCATTCTTGATTACAGAGCCAAATATTTACACAAGTTACCTATCCACTGCTTCATCTAAATCTACACAGTTGCAACAGCAAGCTAATATATGGTTTCGCTCTTTAAACGAGTCATAATATTCACAGCAACATAAAGTTTCATCGTCCATTACTATTATTCTCACAATTAGAAAACGATTTTATAATAAGTACCACATAAAATCCCATAAATTCTTAAAACATTGTTGGTTAGAAAAAAGCGACATCAACATCAGCTGACTGTCTAGTTTCTTGTGAAGATAGCAACATAGTCATATATAAAATTAGGAACATAGTCATTAATACGCAATCGATTCAAATGAAAAATGAAATTGAAAGGGCCTAAAGTCTCTCCTTGTCAATGTCATTTCAGTCGTTTGTCAATAACAGATGATAATTTATCAACATCTTGGTTGTCCGAATAAAAATTCAGTGTTTAATTTAGCGATATGGAATCCTATGAAAGTGTATTATTAGTAAAACCTGAAGTGTTTGTGTTTAACATTCCTCCCAGGTCTTCCAACAGAGGATATCGGTAAGTAGGTGTTTTGTAAATAAGACCCTGTTTTTATTTACAAAAAATCCGCCCACTTCCGCTAATGTTTGTCGAGTTTTCTTCGAATTATAATTGAAAACAAACAATATTTCTTGTAAATCCTAATAACGTCAACAACACTTTAATAACACAACTGAGCACATTAATTTTTATTTTGTATTTTAGTGCTGCAGATTGGAATTTAGCTGAACCCTCATGGACTGGACGAATGAGGCTGATTTCAAAAGGAAACGAACTCGCTATTAAGTTGGAGGATAAAAACAGCGGAGAATTGTTTGCAAAATGTCCTATTGAGACATATCCAGGCATAGCAATAGAGGCAGTTAGCGATTCTTCAAGATATTTTGTGCTACGTATACAAGATGACAATGGTATAATTTCTTCAGCCATTGTTTGTTTTTTAAATGTTATAATACTCTTAACTTTTTAGGCAGAACTGCGTTTATTGGTATTGGGTTTGGAGATAGATCAGATTCTTTTGATCTCAATGTGGCATTACAAGACCACTTCAAATGGTTAAAGAAAGAAAAACAGATCAGCGAAGAACCTGCTGGCGGTCCTTCTCTGGATTTAGGCTTTAAAGAGGGCGAAACTATAAAAATCAACATGAAAATTACGGTAAGTACATAAAGTTATTGTTTTATAAGTAATTACGATGCATAATTGTCTCTAGAAAAAGGATGGTGGGGATAATAATTCAAAAAATAAGACAAAATCACCTTCCGGTGGTTTAGGGTTATTACCACCACCTCCTAGTGGTAAACTACCCCCTCCCCCTGGATCTTCTCCATCGGGATCACCCGCGCATGTACCAAAAAGCGAAACAACAGTGTCAGGTGATTCTTGGGGTGAATTTACATCGGCTTCTTCAAAGTAAGTAATTTATGTGTATAGGGAACTCAATAAAAATTGGCCTGTACCTCATTAAAGATGTTGAAACTATTAACAATGTTGCCAGTTGTCATGAGATTTTTGTGTGCAAATCTTCATTTGTCATTTTCAATTTTATTCTTTTGTTTTCTTTGACAAATTTGACTGTAACTTATCTCGTCTCTACTCAATTATTTTTAACAGGAAAGAGATCATGGTAGAATAGTAGAGTTTCTTTTGTTGTTAAACAGAGGTAAAAATTGGCATTGTTTCTTAATATTTGCTTTGAAAATATCTATCAAAAAATATATTTGCTGTGCTCATTATCAGTTTCCAGACTGAATAGCTTCTCACAAAAAGTGAATACTATATACATTTTTCAGATTTCATTCAGAAAACTTGCTAATAATTTCATTTAATTAGAATTTGTGTAATAATCATTGACAAAGTAATAATGTAGATTAAAAAAATTTAAAAAAAAATTGAAGGAACAGTCAGTGACAAAATTATGAATTTTGTTTGACTTTTTTGCCAAAAGTCAAAGTAAAAAAGTAGCTGTGGCAACATTGCCACGTACATTTGTCAAATATTTTGATGACGTGCACGCCAGCTTTTATTGATCTTCTTGTAAAAGTCTGTTCAACGTGAAGATACATTTTTTATTCACAATATATTATATATCATATAATATAGTATTTTCTGTCATTTTTTGAATGTCATCTGTTCAAAATCTTCCCTGGCTCGTTAAACAGTCTTTATTTATGGGTAGACGATTAAAAAATATCAATTTTTTTCTGCTTTTCAGTGCATCGTCATCAAACAATGCAAATTGGGTACAATTTTAGTTTTCTCCTTATTATTTGTATGTATGTGTATAAAGTAATAGATGAAAACTAGGTGAATCATCTAGTTTCGAAAAAAAACTGTATTGTTACTGTAAAATATTTAAGAAAGGTTACTTATATATTTATTTAACGTAGATGGGTGAGGTATGTTTGTTGTTGGGGAAAGTATATAGCATTAGAAAGATAGAAATTTATTATTTTGAGAGTTTAGAAAGTGAAATTTTAGATTTATATATAGTTAGAGTATCTGCAATATCGATATATCCCCAATTATTGTTGTTCAGCTCAAAATTATTTTATACAAGTGGTTTTTAAATAATATATACTTTTAGTAGTTGCAAGAATATGAGATTAGTACCAATATGAATTGTATGACAATATGTATATGTATAATTGGCTTTCATTATTTTATAGATTTTTTTATATATTATATGTTATTTTTTTCCTCTTAAAGCAACTGATACTTAAATTTTTTCGTCTCTATTGTTTTTACTTATTAGATTTTATTATTAAGATCTAGTCTTAACAAACTAACGTTCAGATTTCGTGCTCGACTAAGAAATTACAGAAAAGTATTCTGCCTAATAGAGTAGATTAAAAATATATTTAAGTAATTTAAGGTAGATATTATCATATCCTGTCTACATGTCATATATTTTAAATATGTTGCTGCACTTATACATTCCATGCATAAAACGAAGAAAATAAATTAGTATCATATTGATTTTTGTTTTGACATATATTTTCCAGAGCTTAGTATAGTCCTAAATGTTTACTATAGTTTTTCTCACAATACTTTATCCATGCTTTATCTTATTTTGACGTTTGATATCGTGTATGGTAACGCTTTTACTCAAACGAAAAATACCTAGACAGTGGATAAAAATGTGCTGTTAGGTAGACGCTACGTTATTGTCTGAATTAAGAATATTTTGGTTTTTCAAAATATGTCCCAATATTTTTTTTTAGTAACTGTGCTTGGACAGGGTTAAATAAAAGATTTTTTCGTCTCCACACAAGTTTTTACTTGATAGATTTTGAACATGTAAAGCCCCGTTCTCAGAACAGCGACTGCGCCAGCGACACATCAAAAGAACCAATCAGATTTGTACAAAATTCAAACAGCTGTTAATTTTAAATTTAGTACAGCTCTCATTGGTTGTTTGAAACTTGTTTGAAATGTCAAACTGCGTAGCCAGCGACACGACGCAGTTCTGAGAACGGGGCTTAAGAGTAAGGTAAAACGTTAGGTGTAGTCGGGGCTCTATATCTATTTCAATATAATGCCCAATATACAGGGTGGCATATTAGTGCGAGGAAGTGTAATATCGTCGACGTTGTCGAAGATATGAAAAAAGTTTTATGCAAATATTGCATGGTTTTATAGAGGGGCATATCCTAAAAATATTTTGCTGGGTAATACCTTTTGCTGTATACAGGGTGTCCCAAAAAAAGTTATGATAAAGTTTTAAGTTTTTTTTAAATTGCACCCCCAGTTTTCCTGCACAGATTTGGATTCAGCATAAAATTCTGCATATAGTATAGTATTTCTGAAATCAATTAGAAGTATTAATACTCTAATTCCTTTGTCCCAACAATGCCGACAAAGACCGTGCCGAAATTAAGAGTTCCAATCTATTCCAGCTGACTTGAGATATACCATACGCGCTATTTTTATTTCTAGTACGATACGGTGTTGCCATTCTATTTCATATTTACTGAAACTTTGGTTAAAAACGCCATATCCGAAAAGTGGTTAAAAACTAGAGATATTTTCCTACATCATAAAGTAACTAAAATAAAAAATTATTTTATATTTCTCTATGCTAAACATCAAGGTCAACGCAAAGGAAAAATAACTTTATCTTATACAAGAAAATTTTTATGGCGTCGTCGCCGATATCGCAATATTTAAAATATCATTTTTTTAAATGCAACACCCTGTATATTTTATTTTTCTTTTAGACGCAAAATTAAAAAATGAAGATTTTAATAATTAATGAGCTACTCTGTATTTTTAGTAATTTCATTTTAGCTGCATTTAAAGAACAATTTAAATAAAAATTGTTCAAATAATATGGTCTTATTGCATGCTTATAGCTCTGTTTTTACTTAGATAAACATATATTTATTTCGAAAATTACCTTTTTTTATTGCTTAAGCGAATCATGGAAAAATACATGGTACAAACTATATTCATTGGGGATGACTAAACAAAAACTCTTTAAAGAGAATAAGGCAATAAAACACAATTAATCCTTTTAATAATAATAATGCCATATGTATTTTAAAAATAAAATCTCAATTATGCACAATAAAATATCATCAGATACAATACTAAATTATAACTCAATAAACATCTCTTTAGTTAAAATATCACAGTAACTGTTAGTTATTTGTACTGATTAAGGTAGAAAAAAACAGAGAATTTTAAACGAGATAATTTTTTTTTGAAACGTCACAAAAGTATTAATTTCTGCCACGTGATAATATAAAAAGGTCATTTTAACGTCTAGGCATAAAATTAAAGCACTTTTACGCATAAGCACAAAAGTATGAAAATATATTATTAAACTGACATTAAATAAATGTTGAATCCAACAATTGTTGCTCGATATATACATAATTATTACTTATAAGGTACTTTTTATATTATTTGTGACGTTTGAAAAAAAATAGATCATGTTCTATTCGGAATAAAAACGTCCTTTTTGTGCCTCGCCTGTCAAACGTACAGCAGTAATTTTTACTCCTAATAAAACAATATACTATTACAGCCCTTTTACAAAAAATAAAAACGCTCATAACTATGCCAGCTTGTCAACTTTGCTACTGATTTGGTCCTGTAAGAAATATTTGTTATATAGAGATCTTAGTTGATCCCAGAACACTAAACACAGCACAGTATGGGGCCCTAATCTTAAGTACATCGGGCCAAGGCCTTTGTAGAAAGCTAGCAGTCCTTCTGATTTGTAAATTTTCGTGACACAGTCCAAGTAACCATTGTAGAGTATACCTTTCCCATTTGAATCAATAGCTGTAAATATTTTAATACCAGATTAATATTATTTACTATAATAGTATAGTTAGTTTTACGTAATTTTTCCTTTTTTTTAGATTATCTAATAAACTCAGAAATATAGAGCTAGGGAGAATTAAAGTTATAATGTCAATCAAAGATGTCAATGTCATTGATGACATTGATGAAATTGAAAATTTGTCATTTTCGAAAAAAATTATTTTTTTTTAATTTTTAGCTAAAACACATATCTAAATAATATATTTTTTTAAATTTTCAAAGTAAAATAACTCAGTTATTTTAAACTTATTTAAAAAAGGTAAAGAGGTCATATGTTACTTTTATCAAGATCTACAAGTCATGAAAATATTTGCACTTATATTTAATCTCACTCTGTTTTTACTTATACATGTTGTTAATTTGTTTATTACTCGCGGCAAGAGCTTTACGGTTGAAATATGGCAACCTCGGCCCGCTCGTCGATAGACGACGCGACGCGACGGGACGAGTCCAGAAAACCCTATAAGTGCATGCGTTCTCAATAGGCAGTGCTGCCATTCTAAGTAATGCTATATATAAATCCCTATAAGTAACTGTCCAGTTAACAATCTGTATAAACTTAAATTTATTATAAAAGCTGCTCTGGTATCGCCTTGACGGACCGTTTTAAGCCATAAAGGAAAAAGTTACGCGAGAAGAACTATATATACTTACGTTGATTATACAGTCTTGTTAGAATAAGATCAAACGGCGTCATTGCCACACTTATAACAACCCCTCCGACCATACTGCCTAGAAATGATTTTAATAGGAAATTTTCGGTGATTCCCGCGTACTCGATGAATCTTTTGGCATAATCGAATGAAACTAATTGACTTGAACCCCCTACAAATGCTCTTGGCACTGATGCCAAAGCACCTCTGTATAGACCTCTGACCTGAAATGTGTTTATAAGAAATTTAAAATACCTATCTGTCTAGTCGTCCACTAAATGAATAAATAAAATTAAGTATGTCCCCGATTACAAGAGGAAAAACTTTTTTATTATTGACATTTTGAAAAAAATGCATTCTTCATAAAAGATTTTGCTTGTTTATAATGGTTAATCCCATTTATTCTTTTCCAAATTTCCATTCCGTCTTAGAGAAAATTATTATTAATTTTTTGCTTTTTTTTAAGACAATCCGGGGACATACTCTAGAAGATTATTATTCTAGATTATTGTCTAATAAATAAATTATTTAATTATCAAACTGATTTTCAGATTCTGATGTAAAAACTGAACAGAGGATTAATTTATTTTATTCATCATCAATTTAGGGGACAGCTAGCCAAATTTAGAATATTTCAACATACCCCATTTTTTCTATAAATGTTTGCTAATGCCTTGAATGTTCCTTCATGATTATGCTGATGTCCAACCGCTATAGTTTGTGTCGCTTGCGACTGTAAATGAGTCTTTACCAGAAAGAAGGGACTAGATAAGACCTGTCCTAGGACAGCACCACAGCCAGTTATGACAACACTCTGTATGAATATTGTTTTTCCCTGTTTATCCCTTAAGTATCCATATGTATCAGCTACCCCGTAACAACCTGTAGAATACTATTGCTTTTAGCATGTTATATATTTTAAATATTTTTAAAAAAAATACCTAATCTCGCTCCATTTAATACCAACTGAACAGCTAGAGCAGGAACTAGCCCTTTTTGAAGGGCAAGGATACCATCGTTCTTTACAACCACGTAACCGGCATGAAAAACATTTTTATAATGCACTGCGTGTGTACCTTTTTCTTTTAATTCACCCTGTAGCTGTAGCCTTGTTTTTAATACTTCCAAAGGGTTCGTGAATATGCATGCACCCATAGCGGCTGTTCCTCCAATTAGAAATTCCATTTTGCACAGGATAGCACAGAGACTGGAGTAGTATTAGAATAACTCTATTGTAATACAAATTCTTTAATTTGTCATTATAATTTTTATCTCGCAATACTATTTGTAAAGACTTAATTGGCATAATTTATCTCGCGTCTTCTAAAGAACACAGTAAATGATGAAATTGTCTTGATTACATCAATGTAAATAATATTGGATTAGATACAATTATGTATGTCCATTCTTCTTATACGCAATTAGTTAAAACAGATAAGAAAGCTGTTGCGTTATTTTCTTATTAGCAAGTAGAAGTAGATTAGTTAAGTACTGCTTTACGTATTTTAAGTGTTAATTTGTTAGTGATAACTACGAAATCGAGAATATGTAAAATATTTACGTTTACTCTGTATTATCACTGGTATACCTTATCACTATTGCATAAATTTATAGTTTTTTAAAATTACAAATCAGAGTTGAAAAACTAATAAAATTTGAATAAAATAGATTACATCTTTTAATACTTAACTTTATGGATCACATATCACATCACTATCACCACAGACTATCACATATCACATCACATAACCTAAAATTTTAATCACATACTTAATTTGGTTCATATAAAAATTTTGATCATATATTATTCTATAATTTAAAATCCCATAGACATATAAAAGTTGACAATGGAAAAATCTATAGGCAACCAAAAATACGGCAGTGGCGACTGATAAGCAAACATCTAGTTCAAGAAATGACATTTATGTTGGTGTCATTTCGTGATTGTTGTGATTTCCGGTGATTTTAGAATATGTTTTGTGATTTTAGATGTGTTTTAGGTTATTTATTATGGTGATCGTGATTATTTCCGCTTCAAATTTCAAATGCGAAGAAGTAAATAAAAAATCTTAAAATTAATTAAAAATAAAATTATTGTGTTCGCCTTTCCTGGTAAGTCTTGCCTAAATTTGGTTTATTTATCATCTCACCATAGTTCACCAACAAGTAAATAAATATTTAAAGATCCTTTTCATAGCTGACTAGGAATTACGGAAATAATACCTTTTTCGGTACCCCTTTTTCTACAAAATGTAGTAAATATTGAAAATATAGGTACATTTAATAGCAAAATACAAAGATTCATGTGAGAAAAAAATTAATTCTTTGTAAAATAGTAGAGAAACATTTTGTTACTATTTTTGTTTTTTGTTTGAATTGTATCCTAAAAATAAGAGAATAATGAAAGAAAAGAATATAAAAAATGATGAATAATGAATACAGGATTTTAAATTTATTTCTTGTTATTGATAAATTGATTTACATACCTAATAATTATTTGACCAGTTAAGACAATACAGAGTTACAATAACAAACCAAAGAAATATAGATATAAATACTCAAGAAATATTTGTATTTGTAACAGAACACTAAATTTGTTTATTATTATTGAATTAAAAAAATGGATCTTGTAATATAATAAAATGAAAGCCTAAAACTATTGATCATATAAACTAGTTCCTAAATAAAATAACAAAAACAAAATGCAATTTATTGTAGTGAAACCCGCGCGGAATACCAATCTCTATCACTTTGTGTATTTATATACTATCCAAACGTTATGGCGGAACCTGTGTATGATCCAAAATTGGAGATTCGGAAGTTGCCTCCAAGTGTAACGAGGGAATTAGCAAGACTACTAGATTTTGCCGATTATTGGAAAGATCTAATGGCTATAATACCGAAGCAATTGAGTTCTACAACTTTTGTAGCTGATGTAAAACCAGATAATCTGCCCAAGTACAACTCTGAACATTTCAAGTTAGTTTTCATTTTGTTTAAACCATTTTGAATAAAAAAAACTAATAAAGGAATAGGAAAAGAGTCAATTTTATTATTTATATACCTGTTATAAATTATTTAGATCCTTCCTGAGTCTTTTTACTCAAATGTTTTTATATAAGGTCCTGCAAAAGTGTGTCAGGCATCTCTAGGAAAAAACGAACTCAGAAATTTGGTTTAATTGCATACGTATAGTATGTATTTTCGTGTTTTGCAAGGTTTCTGTTCATAATTTTTTAAAAAAGTTGAAAAATATATATTGTTTATTTACTTATTATTATCTTTGAAACTATCAAAACTTATTTAATAATTTCTTAGGATTATGTGAAGTAATCAATAAAGACGCAAAAATGCAATAATATACAGGGTGTCCCATTTAAAAAAAAATACCGATCCACTCACATTTTTTTGAGCCACCATGCAGTAAATATTCTCCTGATAAGTAATAATAAGGTTTGTACAAAATTCAAGGTTTTTTATTGTAGGAACTACAAGTGCCCGACATACTGTTGCAGGACCCTGTATATTCACGTACTAATTCTAATCGTTTTAGGATCATCGAACAGGCTGGTTCTGAACCTAACAAATCCTGTACAGAAATCTTAATACAGGAGTGGGGTACCTCAGGAAAGATCAGAGCCAATCTAGGCATTTTGAGGTACTTACTGGTTAAAGCCGAACTGTTTCAAGCAGCAGATTACGTATCGAAATTAATAAACCAACCACCTCCCCCGAGACCTGTCAATGGACCGGCAAGGGCAATAACTACAAACTTGCCGGGACGCGTTGATCGACATTTGGAAGAAATCGAAAGAGATTTAGATAAAATTAATTATCCCGAGATTGCTATTAACAAGATTCGAAAAAAATCTGATGAAACAGTAGCTCTTCCTGCACAAGGCATCCCGAAAATTGTTATTAGTGAAGTAGATAACAATGAAGGAAGAGATTTTAATGCGCCTGTAGTTATCCAGAAAGAAAAACCAAAGGAACCTGTGAACCATGTTCAAAACTCGGATGTTATGCCAAATTTCTCTGTTCTTCTACAAGAGAGTGAAGTTAAAAACGAAATTTCTTCAGTTAATTTACCTAACATATCGGAAATTCTAAATTCTCTCGATTCAATTTCTGATAATAATGATCAGTCCACTAGTAACTCATTTACACCAGCGTTTAGTCAAATTTTAAATAACTCTGCAAGTTTAATAGAGAGTAACGCACCAATACCACCTTTATCACAATTATTAAGTGACCAAACTGGTGACAGTATCCTAGAAGGTTCACTTCCCGACTTAGATGTTCTTAACCTAAATGAGAACATATCTAGTTCAAATATTATTCCGAATTTGAGTCTGTTAAACACTCAAAGCGATCAAGCTTCAGGTTCAGTTCAAATATATGACTCGGACTCGAAGAATTCGTCTGGCAGTTCGAACAAATGTCCATCTCCGTTACCAAATCTTTCGTTAAACACGGAACTACCTCATTTTAGGTACTGTGAGTTAGAACATGCAACAAATAATTTTAGTGATACTCCTTTTAAAAGTATAGAAGATGAAGGAAGGTTTCTGGGTAAAGGTGCGTTTGGTTCGGTGTTTTTAGCGACTGGTCTGGCACACGAATTTTTGGCAGTTAAAAAAATATTTTTGGAGAATGTTGAAGTGGTAAACGAAGATGATCAAGTGACGAAACAATTTAAGAATGAAGTGGAGTTTTTGAGTAAATACAAACATAAAAATTTGGTGTCTTTATTGGGATATTCTTGCGATGGTCCGACGTATTGTTTGGTATACGAGTATGTTCCAGGGGGTACACTGTGTGATATATTAAAAGTAAGTTTTTTAGGCTAAAGCGTAGTTTACACGGGATAGAAAATTGCGATAGAACTTGCTAGAGTAACTTGCGATAGTGTTTACATTTAAGCAAATTTTAAAGCAATTTCTTGCAACAAGTACTTTCTAGGCATATGCTTTGAGCAAGAAATTGCATGCACGTATACACGGTATAGTATATATTGCACAAGTATATCGTTTAGAAGAAAAATGTAGCGCCGTAAAAAGAGAGCTGCAGCCACTGCTCTTCTTGTTGCAATTTTACGCAAACAGTCAAGAAAATCTAGAAAAAGAATATATGGGTTAAAGAATGGATTGCCAGAAGGCCTAGTCTTGGAGCTTACGCGATGTTATTAAAAAAAATAAGAAATGAAGACCCAAAGCATTTAAACAATTTTCTGCGAATGTCAGTAGTCGATTTTACTTTTTCTTTTTATAATTTTGTTCCACTCCTGGTTTGCTTGGATACGAATATTATTTAGCTTCCGCTGAATCTCAGCCTCAGTTGTGTTGAATTTGTCAGCTGTAAATTTGATTGCTTTTTGCTTTTTAGCTTTATCTCTGTAAATTTTCGATTTTATTGCCACAATTCCGGAAATCCTTCAAATAAATTAATCAAAGTGATGGTATCTTCTTTCAACCACATACTCCATTTTAGTATCGTTATTTAACACGCCTTCGAAAATCACTTGCACCAAAAACTTTCAACAAGACGGAAATAAATTTTAACTTGCCAGAGCACTCTCCCAGCGTGTTTATACTTGCAAGCGTCTTTCGTCGCAACCACTTCCCCGCCAGTTTTGTGACTTGCTGGGAGAGTGCTTTCGGATACTGTTTACATGATGCAAGTTTGGTAGAAGTGCTCTCAGACATATACTTGCGATAATTTACTTGCCCGTGTAAACTACGCTTAAAGTTTGGTATTTTTTTGTATTTATTGTGAGTGTATTTTTTTTTTTAGGAAAATCCCCAGAAATTACCATGGCAGCAGAGGTTAAAAATATCAATAGGAACAGCTGAGGCTATAGCATATCTTCATACAGCCTTTTCAACTCCGATTATACACAGGGATATCAAGTCTGCTAATATTTTATTAGATGGAGATAATAATCCAAAGGTAAATACTTTGTCACATAACCCCACTTTTTGCATGTCTAAAGTCCTTGGTTGCCATCTCTCGGAAGTTTAATACACGTTAGATTCGTCTATATAAAACCGCTAGAATCGGCAATGAAACTGAAATTTTGCTGTGTCGCCTATTTTAATATTTTTTGGTAAGGCTCTCGTCACGTGATTTAATGTTACTTTCTAGGCGATTCTATGCCTAGGTGCTTTAAGAATATATTAGAATTATGTGATTATTGATGCAAATTTTGAAAAAAATTGTTGTTTAGAATATATAACATTTTTGTTAGATCTAGTGGGAAACCGCCGGGTTGGCAACAGTGCTAAAGTCCCGTCTACATTTAGCATTTTACTTGTCAGTTAAAACGGAAGACCGTCTAGAGGACTGACGGCAGTTCTGTAGGCGGTCTTGCGCCGTGTTGTCAACTCTTCGCTAATCGTCAAAAGTCCAAAAGTCCGTCAGAGCAAAAACCTACTAAATCTCAAAAAAATCGATTTCATTAAATAAATAAAAAGGAAACCATATTTTATACATTTTGACCTAAAAGGTAAAGTACGGTCCACACGCAATGACTTATCATACGATTTGCTTGCGGCGTCAAAACGTTGCAGATAAATCGTACAGAACAAGTTGTGTCCACATTACAATAACTTGTCTTTGTATTGTTTACTTATGTGTTCTGTAGTATTTCACTTTTGTATTCTGTCATATCATGAAGAAAACACGTTGTGGTTAGTGTTCGCTATTTTTAAATAACTTAAAAAGTCAAGTCAAACGTCTAAACTACGCCTCTAATAGTGAATTATTTTTTTTTTCGTTACTTTATCTCTTGTCGCTTCAGAGTCCACCTCCTTGAACTTTTCAATAATCATCTCGTAGGCCTGACTTTTCTTTTCTCTGTCACTGTATTCTTTTGATTTTACTCGCCATAAGCAAGAAAGACTCGTACAGGTCAAGGAGCTCACTGAGAAATTCATGTGAACACTGCCGTAGGCCTGAGATTATTTGTATTTGATTAGCTGATTAAAATTAAAATAAAACCACAAACAAATCGTTGTGAGTAGCTGAAACTTTTAACTCAACCTTCCAAGTTTGTGCAGTTCTAAAATTTGTTCAAACTTGCTGTCCACACTCTATGTTTTATCTGCAACGTTTGTGTTGAAGATGGAGCTTTAAGGGAATAAATTTTTATTCAACAATTCAATAATCAAAAAAACATTTCTTGCAAACTGTATATTATGACACACACTGTTTTTAGCTTGGCGACTTTGGAATCATAAAACTGCTACCCAATCAGAAAACTGACACTTATACGGCTCCGTTCGGTACTTCAGCATATATGTCACCGGAATGTCTCAGAGGTGACATTTCCATTAAACTGGACACGTACAGTTTCGGCGTCGTTCTAGTAGAACTGATGACGTCATTGCCTCCAATTGATACAAAAAGACAAGGGATAGATTTGGTAAGTAGAAATATACGTTCTATTCAGAGATATAGAGGTAAAGAGATTGAGCATGAACGTGCGCAGAAACACTAATTATGGTAGCTGCCATGTTTGCTCTAAGGTCTATAGGGGGAGGTCAGAAAGTAATAGTGATTATAAGTTTTTTGACTTGACGGTCAACTTTAGTTAATATTAAAAATATCGCGTAATATTAATTAAACTACTATAGTATACCGGGCGTTTCTCAAAAGTAGCTCACCCCTATAACTTATTTTTTCATATAAAAAAACGAGATTTGGTAGTAGTATATGATATAAGTTAGGATTGATTGATGGGTATGCAATTGTTTTCGGCCACTTCCTGTTTCACCAGAATTGACTACAACTTTTAATTTTTAAATGGTACCCTCGGTATTTTTTTACTTTATTCGATAGAAAATTACACTCTGAATAGAATATATCAACTTTGTATCAACATGTCATATGTCAACTTTGACTTTTATTTATAAAAAAAT
Organism: Sitophilus oryzae; assembly: GCF_002938485.1. Taxonomy (NCBI): domain Eukaryota; kingdom Metazoa; phylum Arthropoda; class Insecta; order Coleoptera; family Curculionidae; genus Sitophilus; species Sitophilus oryzae. The sequence continues at coordinate 933,240 of NW_022146414.1, forward strand.
GTACCTAGGTAACATACATGCTGGATAAATGTGAAGAAGATATTGAACCCATACTAGATAGGACGATAGGATCTTGGGAACATGACAATATTAATTTGCCGAAAAGCTGTTTAAATTGGCGTTAAAGTGCCTCGAAGACAATAAAAGAAACGACCAGAAATGGTCCAGGTAGTTGACGAACTTAGACAGATTGTTCAGTTACTAGACTGATGTGCCTTAATGTTTGCAATTTGTGATATAATTAACTATTTCGGTCACTTTTCTGAATGTGGTAGCAATAATTGGTTTTGTTTTACCGCTAAATGAATTTTGAACTTTCATTGCCTTTATATTTCATTTGACAAGTATTTTCCGACCTTTGATGTTTAAAATATATTTTATCTATATATACGCTATTGAAACAAAGGGGTATAATTTATGAAATTGATATATCCTATTTATTTTTTTAGTAATAAACCCCCAACTGTTATTATTATTATATTATATTATTATATATATTATATTCGATCGTGTTGTATATAATTAAATGCATGATTATATTTTTACGTTATATTTTAATACGAGTCTATAATGACGTCATTTCTAGCATGATAACTAGAAAGATAGACTTTATGCACAAAAAATATCCGTTTTTTATGCACTAAAAATACGGAACTCACGAGCCGCCACTGCAAAAAGGTATTACCTATATGCAAAATATTTATTTATTAGTATCTCATATAAAAATAAACTTGAAGACAGTACTACAGTGCCTTTCTAAAATGGATGTATTTCTTCTGTAATAACTATTTTGATATTGAATCATTATTGTATATTGTATATATTTGTATAAGTAATAATTGATTTTGTATATATTTTTTGTACCTAAAAATAGACGAGTTTTTAACGCTGTTTTACATAAAATAAACAAATAATAAAAGAAAAAAAGTAGTATTTTTCCAGAAACATTTTTAAAAGAAATTAAACAGAAGTAAATTACTAATAAGTGACATTTTTGACAACGAGGGAATTTCGACAGTGACAATTACCTGTCATTTTAATTTAAAAGTAATTTTTTCTGCCATGTTCTGCATCGTCGTCGTTGCTAAATTACTAATATTCTTGAGTAATAAAAAGACAAATTAAAATATGAAATATATTAAAATTACTAAATCTGCAACCTCCCACAACCAAATATAAAGTATATTTGTTAAACAACACACAAAATATTTATATATAATAAGCATGTGAAAAGATTGCTTCAAAAGGTTTTTAAGTAAAATGTTAAATCCAGTTCAATTAAGTTTACATAAAATATCACAGTTATGTAAATTTAAGTTTCAGGATTGCTTAATTGAGACTTGACAAGCAGACTTTTTTTCTGAAAAAGTAATTTAAAATGTATATAACAATCTTATAACTAAATAATAATTTAAAGATTTAATTGTTAATTTAAATAGGCAAGATCTGAATATATATTCCAACAAATATTAGTTTTTTCGAAACTACAAAATAATTATTGATTAATATTGGTATGGTCTGTACAAGGATTGTTCAACGTTACGTCATCATCATTTATCTAATATCCGTTTTGGAGTGTGTCTGAGATTAGTTCATACTGTTCAGAAAATTTCAAGTAGGTTCCGCAATTAGTTTTAGATTTTTTTAACTTCAAGTCGGTATTTGGCCTTTGATCGTTTTTTTGGTTATGTTTCAATTAATAATTTTATCAGTACATACCAGGTTTGGTATTAAACATTTTAGTAACAAACAGAATTCAATTTTGTCTGACAGCGCATTCGATCATAACCTCAAAAATGAAATGACAGTTACTAGAACAGCTAGTTACATTTACGTCTATTTCATCCCGTTTCTATCTGAAAGAAAGAGTACCACAGTGTATGACATAACGTTGAAGAAATTTTGTATAGACTTATTAAAAAAATGGGTATGAAACTTATGATATTGGAGGTTAATGTTGAACGAATCTAAAAATACTTTTGGCTGAGATTTATAAAACATCTTTGTCGTCGAAATGAATACTTGGATTAATAACAATGTGTTTCTGTAAAGGCCTGGATTTGAATCCATTGGACACAAGATTATATATCTCACAAGCTTCTCTTCCTTTTGTTTCAGGAAGGTAAATCCTATAAAAAGTTATCGTATTAAGACTATTAGTTGACTTATAATACCGTATGATCGAATAAAAACGGCGTCAGCGATGGCTATGAAATGAAGATCACTGTCATTTTATATGTAAATTTATATGGGAAATGTCATCGATGGTCATTTCCAAGCGAACTGGACGCCGTTTTTATTCGATCATACCACTTTACATAACAATTTGCAATATCAGATATAGAGAGTTTTATAAATTATCTTACCTTACAAAAAGTAATATGGCGACTGCTATGGAAGCGAACATAAAAAACGAAGCAGCACCAATATGGGAAGCCATAGTTGGAAATGTCAGTCCAATGACGAAGTTCCCGCTCCAATTGGCCATACTGCCCAAGGCCATAGCACTTGACCTTGGCCCCACTTCGAACAGTTCCGAACCGATGAAGTAGGGAATCGGGCCTAGGCCTAAGCCGTAACACAGAACATAGCCTAAAACTCCGAAGATACATAGGTAAGGCATCCATGTGTATGAATTCTGCAAAAAGAAATTCGAATTTGAAACGATAAAAAAACGCTCAGTGACAATAGGCAGGTTCGTTCGTTACGTCAAGTCAAAATCGTTAGCTTTGCGCATGTTTCAGCGATTCTAACCTACAATTTTTTTTCTGTTTGAAATATTTTTATTTTATGGAGGGCAACGGCCCAGGTACGTCGATACACCAGTTCCCGATAAATCACTGAAGTTAAGCGACGTTAGACGATGTGAGTGTATGGACGGGTGACCGTCTGGAAAGTCTGTCGTGCAGAGTAGTGCTGTTTTTCAAGGCAAGAATGTAAAATCTATTTTTAGCATTTTTTTTTGGCAAGAGTGTAAAATCTATTAACACCCGCTGATTATTCACGCCGGCTCGAGGCCGGATGAGGTCGGATATCTCTTGAGTAAGGGTCAATTTAGACACTCGCCAAGTCGGTAGATCCCTGACACTAATATGGCAGAGGATCGCGGTTCGGATTCCCCGTAAAAAGGAGACGTTAACTCACCATGTAACTTTTATTTTTTGTAGTACTTACTATATAACTGATTGAAAGTCCCAATATCACAAGAAAAAGAGCCGACATGACTATACTAATTTGAAGAATTGTGCGCCTCTTGAACCAAGACATGGTTTGAACAGACATCAGAGCCATGAATATGTTACAACATCCAGCGCCAATGGTTGCTAATTCACTGCTGGTCGTCGACAAGCCTGCACTTTTGAAGATGTTAGAAGAGTAATAGAAAACCTAAAAAAGTAAAAGATTAAAAACGAGTATAGCTCATTCAGTACCTCGCAATTAGCGGAATAAATTAGTGGTTTCAATTAGCGTAGAAGTTTGTTTCTCTAATTTCAATGTAAGCATTCAGAAAGTTAAAATCAGTGGTAGTAATTTTCAATTAGTAGAAAACAACTTTTTCAACTAATTATACTTCAAAATTTTCGAGTAATGTCATTTTGGTCTTTGATTATCATCTGTCAAGAGAAATTCTGGTTAGAAATGAAAAGTTTATTGTTATATAACGTAATTATTAGGTTTTCTCTATGGATACAACTGACAACTGGAAGCTGTTACCGTAGATAAAGGAAATAAATTTAGATTGGAATGCTCGGCTTCCCGCTGAAACGTAATATAACTTGTTTTGGATCGCATACATTGTACGGGATCTGGCACTGCTATAGCGGTGGCTAAGAACAACCGCAAACAAGAACAGAGGGAATATTCGCTTGTCAAATTCAGAATCTTCAAAAATTATAAAATCTTTCAAAATTTAAACCGCCCACATTGAAAAATTACCGAAAAGTGTTTAAAGCGTCTATTTTCAAAATAATTATTGCTATCTTGTAAGTTTAATTTAAATTTTATTTACTCAAACCCCTGATAATTGTGAAAAAATGGCATTAAAAATACTTAAGCTGTGTGAACTGTGAACTACAAAAACCATAGTGGCATAACGTCGGTTTACAATGTTCCATAGGTATTTCATACATGTCCTTATATGAAATAAAGTTTCTTATATGCAACACAAAAAAAATAATAAAAAATTTGAATAAATAATATATTTGACGACATAATTCCAGAAGAAGCCGAACCGCTCCGAAATTATCAAAAGATTTGGGTCGCGACCGTTGCAAGAATAGCGCCAAATAGTATTTACATTGTCCTTATGGGCACTTTCTAATCTAAACTTGTTTCATATATCTACGGCTGTATTTTTTTACTGAAACAATTAAAAGTGATTGGGCTATGTAGAAAAAAAATGGTAATATTTACCGCGTTAACACCGCTAAGCTGTTGGCCAGCTTGTAAAATACAAACTAGAACCAGTGGCAATAAGAGGTCGTGGCTTTTTAACACTCTTCCTATACTCCATTTTTCACCCTGCCGTACATTCTCCTGTTCTTCGAGTTTCAACAAATCGATTTCACCAGTTAGCAGGTCCTCGCTTACATTCCTAATCCTTTTTAGTTCTAGAAAAAAAAATTACGGTAAGTAAAGACCAGCCAAAGAATGGCTACAAAACATTGGGTGGTCAACAAATCTCTAAAATATTGTGAGAAATGCGAAAAAAGACATGCGAAAAGTTCATAGTAGAACATTCGCCAAAATTAAGGGTAGGTCTGATAAGCAAAGACAGAAAGACAGTCAAAGCTGTAGTAGGTCTAACAGAGCACTTAACAATGTAAGCTTAATAAGCATCTAAAGCCGATAGGATTGACGGACGAAGCCACGTGTAGATTTTGTCAATCTGAAGAACGACAGATCACGTTTTATGTCGGAGCGGTTTTATGACAGCCTGACAAATGTGCGGTTCTTTGTACCAGGCAATAATAAGCTATTGACAAAGCTATATGGAGTGTTTAGTCTCCAAGTTGCTATACTTTTTGAAAAGGCCTGGACTGAAGAATATGTAACCTAGAGATCAGAAGAGAACCATAATACATCTGAAAAAGTCTCAGTGGAACAGGCCGATAGTATCTCAAAAACGTAATCTAAAAACCAGCCAAAAAATGCCATTCAAATTTGTAGAGGGTATATCTTTTTAAATACCATACGTCCTAGTAGAAAGTGCTTCAACATAGGAGCTAGAGATGGTCGACGTACTGTTGCAAGACCCTGTAGAAAATTGCATGTCGTAGAAATCGACTTTTTAAATCTAAAAAAAACGCGAAAAATTACCTTTTACAGCTAGACTTGGTTCCTCTTTAATAATAAACAAATATTTGGGGCTTTCGGGAAGAACTGCGATTGTTATGGTGTATAAGGCCTGAAGAATTGCAGCCAATGCCAAACAGTGAGGCCAGTTGCTTTCGTTACCTAAAAATGTTTTGTTGTTAATAATAAACCGAATAAATATGAATTTCTTATAAAATAAATATACAGGATGGTTCTTACTGTCATGCTAATATTTAAGGGGTTAAATTCTGATCAATTCTAAGAAAAAAAAACGTCATATGAATGTATATCCTAAACATTTTAACTTTGTACCTAAAATGTTGTACATCGACAAAATCTGTCCAATAAGTATTCCTAAAGTGACTCCAAGAGGACAGAGGGCGCCAGTAGCACCTTTTAGATGTGGCGGTGCTAACTCCATTAAGTACATAGGCATTATGGTAGTAATTAAGCCTACAAAATGAACAATATTAGCATACTTCCAAACCACAGCTTATTTACTAGACAGCCAGTCGACTTTGGTAGTTTTTGAGTACCCGCGTCAACGAGCCAAGTTTGTTTAAACCGCGAGATTTTCATTAGTTTAAATTTCGATTTTCATTGCATTAAAATGCTAAAACTACTAAATAGTCAGCATCAACAATTTGTCTCGTCTCTACTCATTTATTTTGAACAGGAAAGTGATCACGGCGAGTCTTTTTTGCCGTTAAACAGCGCTAGAGAGGTAAAAATTGATATTGTTGCTTGATTGTGAGGTAAAAATTGATTAGTTTTGCGACTTTTATTGAAAATACATAGATCTTTCAGCGTGTTTCAGTTGCTCTCAATATCAGTTTACGGATTGTGAGTAAAATCTAACAAAAAGTGAAGACTAATGTTAATCAATCAGAACTTTACATTTTTTCAGCTTTCATTCAAAAAATTTGCCAACAACTTTATTTAATTAGAATTTGTTAGTGTAATAATCATTAGAAAACATATAATAATGTAGATTAACAAAAAATATTTGTATTGAGTCTAAAAATAGGTGACAAAATTACGAATTTTATTTGACGCTTGTCAACAATCAAAGTAAAAAAAGTAGCCGTGGCAACATAGTGACGTGCATTCGTCAAATATTTTGAAGACTTGCACGCCAACTTTTATTAATTTTCCTATTATAGGTAGGCGCGGTTCCGTGTAAATGATCGCAAATCGACTGGCTGTTTAATGAATAGGCTGTGACAAAGACTAGCAAAAATCAGTATAACATACGATCGAAAAAAAAACGGCATTGAAGACGACTAGGGAATGACAATCGATAATAATTTCGGCGAGGTCAAGTCCTAGACCTCATTACTTGGCCTCGTAATCTTTTTTGTTTTTTAATGGCGCTTACTGCCAGTTGGTCTTAAGGTTGTAAATTATTTTTATATTGAGTAAAACTTATTTTTAAATGGTGTAGTTTAAAATTGGACAAAAAATATTTTTTTGGAAATAGATTTGTTCAATCCTTCCAAATCTTCTATATTTAGTGTTAATTTTTGATAAGTTTTATGTCAATTTTTAGTAAAATCTAGAGCTTGACCTCGCCAAAATTATCATTCCCCAGCCGTCTTTGACGCCATTTTTTTTTCAATCGTACGGTCGTACTTCTTACCTGCAGAGAGGCCTCCAAATATACGACCAACCAGCAACATTTCAATGGAGTTTGCACTCTTGGAACACCAAAAAAAGATACCAGCTACAACTCCCAATACGGAGGCCACACCCAAGCCTCCTTTCCTACCTATTTTGTTGGCTAATAAGGAACCGCTCAGGGATCCAACACAACCTCCGATAAGAAAAACGGATACAATAGAAGACCACAAAATGTCTAACTGACTGTCGCGAAGGGCTACGTTAAATCTTGTAAAAATACTCTCGTTACAAAAGTTTTTGATTATCTAAAATATATATTTTTTCTTCAAAAACATCCTTTTTTATAGTTCGATTTCTTATTATAATATGTCCACTATATCTTCAAAAAATTTGGACGTATATAAACTCTATCCAACGAGAGGATACATGACAGTGACAGCTGTGTGTTATTTTAATTCAGAGACACATTTGCTATCCTCCATTCGCGAATTTCAAGTTCCAGAGCTTTACGCTCTGGGCTACTCGAGAACGGTTCTGAAAGGAGCTGTGCGCGATAGCCTGGCGCCTCTATATGGCGCGGAACAGTTCTGAACTGTATGACTCAATTGAATGGAGTTGCAGCACAACTGCGTGAATGGAGGACAGTAATTGTATTTTCTGTCATTTTTTGGATGTCATCTGTCGAAATCTTCTCTGGCTCGTTAGACAGACTTTAGTGTAGTACAGGGTAGCGCTTCTCATATATGCTGTGGAATCTCCAAGGCGAACGACAGTTTGTATTAAAATTAAATTTAGAAGCATATACAATATATAGGTTAATTTAGAGTATTTTTAAAAAATATAGAGTTCTATAGGGTGTCCAAAGAGAAAGTTACGCAAAAAGTTTAAAACCGATTCTTCATTTTTAGAAAATGTTAAATATATCAAAAGAAGACTTTTTTAGGGACAACCTGTAGAACTGTATATATTTTTAAAAAATTATCTAAATTAACCTAAATATGCTACCAAAATTTAATTTCAATACAGATTGTCGTTCTTGAAGTTTCTCCAGCGAAGGACCACCCTGTTATACATATCTGGTTTAAAATTTTAAGCCTAATTAAACAAAGCAATAAAGTTGTGGTTATATTTTTTCCTGTGACTAAAAATAGTAACTTACATAACCTGGAGTGTTAATAACTCCAATATTATATCCTACGGGAGTGGAAGAACCAATGACAGTAGCTATACCAGTTAAGAGCAACAGCCTAGTCCAACCAGGGTATCTAATTGAAGTTTCCTAAAAGTGCATTCTCAATAAAACTGCTTTTTAAATGATACACAATAAAATTATTTAGAAAATTTATTCAAATGACTAGAGAGAGTTACAAAAGGAACAAAAAATATTAAATATCTTATTTCTTAAAATAAATATTTTACAATCTAGTATAGTCTGTCTAACGAGAAGGTACATGACAGTGACAGTTGTGTTAAATTCTATTTCCTGTCATTTCTTGGACGTCCAACTGTTGAAATATTCCTTGGTTCGTTTGACAGATTATACTTAGAGATGATTATCATAAATACATGCTCAAAATTAAGTTTTTATATGCCCGTATGCACCATCTAAGTCAAGGTCTTATTCAGACCGTGTAAATACTGAGATCAATATTTCTTATTAATTAATACACTTATAACCACAGTCAAGTCGTAACTGGATGGTAATGCAGAACCGAAACCAAAAATCCACCAAAACCAATCGCAATGCCAACGATCCAGTACAAACAAACACAGAAAAAAGCATGCTCCCGCATGAGCGCCTATAGCTAGTTTAAGGATTAAGGAAATACTCAAAAATAACTGTCAATTAATATTTTTTTTGTTAAAATTCCCACAGAAATAAGTAAACGACGATCAAACATCTATAATGGAAAAAAAGACGGCTGAGGAATGACAATCGATAAATTAACGCCACAGTTATATGAAGAAATATTTTAAATACCTCTCTCCGTTTACTTATTTCTCTAGGAAAAAAGCTTATTAATAAATCAACATTAAGTAAATTAGTTACTACTCTTTAGAACAGGGCGCAAAAAAATAAAGATTTTTTATTTAATTATTTTTGCTTTTATCAAGAATTTAAAAAATCATTTTTTTGTTTTAATCAATTTTCTATTTAAATCAGATTTCCAGCTACTTAAAAACTTATTTCCAATTTCCAGTTAAAATCCTATCATAAACTTCTGTATTCTATAAACTATACCGATATAACTTTTCAGTTATTTTTCGATGTATTATAAGTTTTTAAACAAGTAGATTTTTTTTAATTCACGATTTTAATCTTGATTTAAGTCAAATTGATTAAAATCTCTGCACCCTGCTTTAGACTTTTTATACTTTTTTTAGCAAAAATAAAAACAATTTATAGAAAAAGGATACACAGCAAAGCGGATGTATTGTTAAACATGGTAAAGCCACTGATAAAACAAACAAATTCAAAAACAATCAATGCTAATGCTATGCTAAGACCTGCAATTAGTCTGAAAAGAACATTTACAAAAATCAACATAATGGTAATTCTAGTCAATTAGTTAGTTAATAATAATAGATTACTGAAAACGCTATACTGGTAAGGGACGCCCATTAATTAGGCTTATGAGGACTTTCTTAACCCCCCCCCCTTACCCCTTCTTTGTTAAGACTATACCGAGTGTTGCAATATTCCGTGGACATAGAACTACTACGTATTTTTGGAGTCTAAATAAGTTCATTGGGAACAATTTACCTGTATACAAAAGTGCTTAATGCTTCTTTATCCGTTAGAGGGCATCAAACCATTTTTTTAGATATTTTAAGAACCATTGTTCTGATTATTGTGGTGCCTATAATTTACTAAGTGTTTTAACATTTGACTTTCACAAAAAAACAAGAAAAAGTATGTGAAGAATGAAAACATAGGCCATATGCACTCCAAATCTCATTCAAATCGGAATATCAGTTCTTAAGATATCTTAAAAAATGTATTTATTTTATTAACTTTGATGCCCACTAACGGACAAACAAATCAGTTTTGTATAGAGGTGGTACTCTGTGTTTTACTTTGAAGCATCTTATTCAAAAATAATATAAACAAATTTATCAGTTCAATGACCTATCCTTTTATCAGAAGAATACATTTATTTACTACTTGAAACATTATTATTATTTACAATTATTTATCTACAAAACTAAAATGTATTTATTGACTATTTTAATACCAATTGATTAGTAACTTCTAACAACTACCAACCTCTATTGTAACTTTTATAAAAGAATTATATAAATTTTTATAATGAATTCGACTTACCCTGTAGGGTGAGAGTTGGTACTGTACCCCATCTCCGTTACGTTCAAACAGGACTTTACATTCTCCTTGCTGCTCCATAATAAATCAACACAAATGGCAAAGTGGGCAATCAAAATCAAAAATCTACAAGGGATCAAGCCTGTGTTATTATACATAATCTAACACAGGCACATCTGAAAAAAATCACATTTAAAAATGTCTATTATTATCCTAAAAATAATACTAACAAAGTATTTTAAAGGTCACTGAAAGTAGTAAAATTGTTCTGTACTATCTGTCCATTTTTACTGTGTGAGGAATTGGCAGGATTTCAAACAATACAAACAAGCAATTCACGGACTATGCCCTTTTAACCATCTTTTAACACAAATAAACAAGACATAACATAACCTAACATTTGAAATCACTTGTAATTTGAGACCAAAAATGTCATTAAATTTCAGTTTTTATCTGGTTTTTATAGCACTCTAGAAAATTAGAAGGAACAAATTTATTTTTAAACATTTATTTTCAAATTAGTTCATTGATTTGTACTAGGCATTTAGTTTGCTTTTGAATACTGTTTGACTTTATAACATTTAACTCTATTGTAGACAATTCTTTTTGCAATTTAATTCGGATATGTGGAACAGTTTGCCAATATTTGCCACAACTTATATTTTCTCGAACATTATTTGATGCCAGGCCACCTTCCACCCATGTGGTAGTTAAGTTAGTGATTATTACAGCGATGCTATGTTTCTGTGAAATATATCTTAAAATATTGGCTAAATTATTGAGGATATTGTTATTTTCTATAATATCAGACGATGTTAAAATTAGACTGGGCAGTGAGTCGATTATTATAGCTCTATAATTTGTTTTGTTTTCATTCAGAATATCATATAATGCACTTATTAGTTGATACTTCGTCTCAATCCTTTTTACTAGCAATTTATTCATTAAATTTAAATGGTTATCCTAAAAAACACATTTCTATACACAGTCTTTATGTTTAGACTTAAATTTCTTACCTTATTAACTTTTTTGAACAGTGATCTAACTGCTTTAGCAGTCAATTTTTGTCGTGTATCCAAGAAATAGGCAGAATTATCTGTTTTGAGGACTGCACTGACCATGGCTAAACTAAATAGGGTTTTTCCAGAATTTGGGGGTCCACAAATTTCATATATTTTGCCTGTCATAATACCCCCATTTAAAATGTCGTCAATACTAAAAAAAATATCTTTTTACTTGCTCTGTATTTTTTTAAAACCCACCACTGGATTCCTATAGGTATTATTGCTGAAGTTTGTAGCATTTTCTGATAAATCTTAAATGCATTCTGAGGACGAACTGAGAATTTCTTGAAAAAATGTTTCTTAAGTAAAATTATTTCCTACAATTTTTTAATATTAAATTTAACACTTTTTCTAAAAGAACAAATATTAAAAGTAGTATATTACCGGAAAAGTCAGAGGTGATATTCTTTCTAAATATCGATTATCTGCACGTAGGACATCGAGGATATTGTTAATTCCTTTCGCTTGTAACATATTTAAAACATCTTCAGTCAAAAGTTCGTGGAGATCGGTGGAAAGCTTGCTCATTTTAAATATAACACTATATCAGGAACTTTATTAAATATCTCTATTACCTAAATATATTTTATTCTATTTTGTATAAACTGTTCACTACATTTAGTGTTATTTTAACTGATTTTAACCAATTTTAACCATATTTTAACTTTGTTTTTAACAGCAGAAGCCATCAATTCGCGCCAGTTTAAAATCAAATTTGACAAGGGAAGGGGAAAAGTCACATCTTTGTTTTGACAGATTATATTAGAGATGTTTCGCAAACTTTACTAGAGATGTATTGCGGTGATTGTATGCTATGAGCTATGATTGTATCATTTTTGTCCGTGAATTGCTTGTTTGTTGATTGTATACGGGGTCACTGTTTCTCTCAAAAATATATAGTATCAAAGAGTATTTTACCACAAATTATCGAGGTAAAAATAAGTGGTGAGAATGTTTTTTCTTCACTATTTATTGGTAGAATCATGTAGAATATTAGAAGTGTATACAAATATTAGGAATTAAACGTTTATTTTATTTTATAGTTTTTATATAATAATTTAACTTGTGTACAACTAATTGCTAAACACTGAGTATAGTTGACAAAAAGGTTCGAGAAAACAAATATTTTACTGGTACATGATATAGTAATATATATACAGTAATCAAAAATCTCACAGACCGTTTTTAGAGCAGAACATTAAGTTTTAACCCTAAAGGTGCGTTCCCAGCAGCTGCGCCGCACCGCGCAAATTATTTTTTAACATATACTTTTGTGCGCGCTAAAAAAATACACTTTAAAAGTACATGTTAAAAAAATGTTTTGCGCGGCGCGGAGCGGCGCAGCCGGTTTGGGCGCACCTTAAGGGCTATTTTATAATGCCATTTACTGAATCCTAAACCTGAATCAATTTCTAGGACTCAGTGTATTGTTGGTTATATAATTATTAAGTACTATTCTGAGCTAGTTATTCTGGCACTACTTATCAAATCTTACAATTTTTTTTCCAGATTTCGGTTTTATCTTAAACGGTACACTAAAAGAGACTGGATTTTTAACGAAATAATGAAAATACACAATTTCGCCTATTAATAACAAAGTTCCCAATAAATATCCAATTATTAAAACCACTACAGCTCCATAAAATTTTTTGATGTTCATTATAGCTTTGGCATCGGTTTTAGGGTCCACTTTATCCCTTAAAATCTTCTGCATAACATCGTTAAGCCATTTCTCCACTAGACCGGCTTCTAGAACTCGTCGTATTATTTTGTCGATGCGCTGTTTGATTGGAGAATTTCTCTGGAGACCTATGGACACGGGCATGTTTATTATGCATTCCTTCATTATGTGGAGATTTCTGTCCGATTGGATGAGGTGTCTCACGTCAGTGTTTAGATTGTTCGTTGTATTTTTCGTAACGTGTTGCTGAAATCTAAATACGAGAATAATAAAGATTTATTCACACATGTTAGGCACGTCTCAGTGACGTCAAACAGCCCCAATTACGTAATTAATTTCAACTAGGGCTGTCCGATTTTTCTAGTTAAAGCAAAAAAAGGCGACACTCTTGAAAAACGATAAAAGAAATATAAGAAAGGTTATATATTATACAGGGTGGTCCAAACTATATTCTGGAAACTTAGGCAGCATATTCTGCAGATAAAAATAAGTAAAATAGTTCGTATAAATGTTATGTCCTAAAAGTGTAGTAACTTTTCGTCCGTACCTATATAAAAGTACTGAGTGAAAAAATATACATTTCCGTGACTTTTTACGTAAAAAATGTCTCTTGGTAAAAATCGTAGCGAAGAAATCATGATAAAATAGTTCCTGCTGAATTTTTGGTACAAAAACATTTCAAATTTATGATTTCAGTCTAGTAAATATTTAGTCAACATGTTTAATTTATGTCAACGATGACAGGTTGATAATTTCGATTTCAAATATTTTGGGAACCATTACTCCATTACCCCTTTTACGTAAAAAATGTCGTAAATGTATATTTTTTACTCGATCAGTAGTTTTATAAAGGTACGGACTAAAAGTTAATATTCTTTAAACCATCAGTTAAAAAAATGTAGGTGGCGCCTCTACTAGTAGGAGTCATATTGACATCAAAATCAAATTTCTCATGTCAAGAAACTCCCAGACAGCAATTTTCATCCAAATATTGACGTCACTTCAGAAATTATTTAGAAAAATCGAAATAAAAATGAAATTTCTACACCCTGTATCTCCGAAACTAAGTATTTGAGGACATACATTTATACGAACTTTTTTACTTATTTTTATCTGCAGAATATGCTGCCGAAGTTTCCGGAATACAATTCGGACAACCCTGTATAATAACCAAAATAACATAAATGAAGGTAAATAACTAGATACAAACTTGATCTAAACGAACAAAGCTAAATCCAAGAATGATGGAATAATATTGTGTGTATTTTTTACTTTGTGAACTTACTTTGTCAACAAATACGAATTTAATGTTAATATGCGACAAACGATATTAAATTTTTCTTTGTGTGTAAATTTTTAAACAGATACAGTCTCTTTATCTTGAATTTGATAATTCCTTACTTAGTTTGGCGTTTAACGACAGCTTCTTTCAGAAAGTACACATTTTCATAGAATGCGAATCTTCCTTCGGCCACTTTGTCTACGGCAACTTCGGCATTATCGACGATTTCGAAGTTTTCGCCGATCACTTTGATCATCGTGTCGGGAGATGACTGGAAGAATTGTTTATTGATATCTCCCCAACCACCGTAGGTTAGTTTACTGTCTGAAAGTTCTTGCAGAATGTCGATCAAAACCCTGTAATTATTGAAAACAATCTTTTATCACATCTGGTAAAAAATTGGGAAAGAGTTCCTTTAAGAGTAAGCGACGCTATTGTCTGTCCAAAGAGTAAGGGCGATTTCGACAGATAACAACCAAAAAATGACAGAAAGCACATTTTACCTGTGATTAAAATGGCATTGTCATTGTCACGGATCTTCTCTTTAAACAGACTATGGTAGTAAATTAGTTAAACAATCTTAAAAATACAATATATAATTTCTTGAACTTCAGCGTTTACTCACCCTATATATAAAAACTAATGATATATATTATAGAGGTAGCTAAAATTGATTTGTATAACACGAGAATAAATTATTACAATATTTTATATAGGGATTTATTTAATTTTTGCCTATTCATTTTTATATTCTTTCTTCATTTCTATCTTTTTTACCTGGGCATTGGTCTAGATAAAATAGCCGTCATGCTAGCTCTATAGGTAACCACAACCAACAGACAATACAGCCAGTACCACCCTGTGAGTACTCTTAAAGACCATCCTATAGGAAGTTTGGGTAATGACACTAAAAAAGGAAGTGATTTAATATTTTGTCGAATTAGTAAAGTTATTTACCCAACAGCAACATGCTATAAGTATACAGAACTGAATTGACAGGTTCAGAAAACTGATATAATCCATCCTTTTCCTGATTTACCACATACTGATCCTAAAATATAACAAATAAAACCAGAGAATAGGTACATTAAAGAAATGCTAACTTCATGTTAAAAAATGGAAACAGACGCCACCTGGTGTCGCCTGGCAGTACTAGCTAAATTGAGGGGAATTGGAGGGGCGGGGCTTAAAAGTGGGGAAATTTTTAAAAAAATATTTTTATAAGAATCACTGACTTACTGTTTAAAGTTAATAAACATATTTTTTATTACTTTAATATAATTTAATGTATTAAAAAATATGTCTATTAACTTTACACGGCAAATCAATGATATTATTAAAGGTTTATTATTTTCAGAGAAAATTCATAGTAAATAAATTACACATTAGTAAACAATATCATTTATTTTTTAGAGCTGCGATTTATATTACAATAATATTGAAATATATATATTTTTTTAAAAATGAAAAAGAACATCCCGGAACCTGAAAAAGAAAGATGATCAATTAATGACTTAAATTAGTTCAAAATACATTTTGCAAATAACTAGTGAATTGGAAAGACAAACATACTATTAAAAAGACATTTTAGTAGTATGTTATCATCTATTTACTGATAATACATAAGTATATAATGACACTATGATACAACTACCTGTATCATGATAACACACTAATATCACAAAAAATATATGCTAATTTAAATTCCTTTAATGATCTAATGAAACACTATCTAGCCTCAATGCATGCCATTCAACATAAACCAAGCCAACGTGCATAAACAACCAAAAAAATGCATCAAAAAATACTTTTATCAGATCATACCCTTGGATATATTATGTATTTTATATATCGCACATCCCGTTCAAAAGTTTACTAACTCAAAATAGAGAATATAGAGAACATTGTCAGGAGAAGTAAAAGAAAATTTAAGTTAAGGCAATATGCTCCTTTTTGCATATTAATGGCCAAATAATACCTATAATGTTGATTTAATAAAATTTTACTGGCATCCTTCTGAGGTATAAATCAGATTAAAAGGACATTGTTTTTGTAATAATTGTTTGTTTTGTAAACATTTTTTGAAGACAATACAGTTTTGAACGGGCTGTGCGATATAAACAAGGATCTTACTATTATTTGAGGTTAGAGAGTATTTAAATAATATAAAACATAATCAAAATCATTTTTCATCATAAATTATAGAGGTACTTACGTGTTTTGATATTATTATCAGGAAATAATACATTTAGTTAAACAGGTACGCTGCCAGGCAAGTTCTATCGGCGTGTCTTTGCAAAAGTTGAAATCTAAAAATACAAAAATACGTTTACATCTTAGTTGTATTTACGAATAAAGTATTTGTATGTAATTTCTGACTTACCAGTTAACTGAATAATCGCATTAAATACATCCAAATGGTAATTTAATATTGTAAAAAAGCAAAATTGTTTTAAATCACTTGCCAGGACAGCCCGATCAGCTTCTTTGTTGGCAAAATGGCCGCGGTATTATGATTTAAGCAATGTGAGTGAAAAAGAAAGCCAATGCCTGGCAGATGTTGCTTTCTTTGTCGTTGGTCCTGGCACGTTTAAATTTGACTGTTGCCTGTTTTCCCATACAAGTGACACCCCCGTGAATAAAACCTTAAATCTTAACGTGGATAAGTAAATTCGCTTCATTCTTGTTGAAAACATATCAGAGACATTCAATTATCTCACCATCTTTGTATTTGACACTATGACACTGACTTGATCGATCGTTTGTCTTTCATTTGTGTATATGTCACTTTAGAAAACAAATTTAAAATTTGTCCCGAAAATCATATGAATATGGACAACAAATTATTGTTATACGAGTATGTATTTGTATATATTTTGTAATTACTTATAGCTCCACGAAGTTTATATAGGATTAAAAATAATAACATATTTTCAACTACCAAGATAAAATTACCTTTAACAAAGCATATTTTACATCAGGATCGACATTTTTCACTTGAGAAAAGAGAGTGAGATTATCAAACGCTTTTCTTTTTTGGGTCTTCATTTTAAGCATTTTATCGTAAGCTTGTATTTTATCTTGTTCTTCTGCTTGATTGAAACGTAAGTGAAATTTAGCTAGAACGTAGAATACTGAACTAGAAAGAAGTAAGCAAATAACGACACATCCCCACATGATAGACCTAAAAAATATTAAGTTTAAGTCTTTAAAAAAAATAGTAGCTTCTAAGTAATTAGGCATACACAATACCAAATATTATCTTAATCTAATCTTTGGCGATACTATAGTATTTTTGACATCAAGTACAGAAACACTTTGGTGAATTTCATATCTGGCGTTAAGCTTAAACCTATCTATTAAATTCTAACTAAAAACTCCCAATCGCTATATTTTTAATAAACGCAATAACATGTCCACGAATGTTGTCATCTTTCATCTGATTTAATCTACCGCGTCGCTGATCGGTTCGTTCACTGCTCATCAGAATATTAGATCTGATTGGCTAGACCATTGCCTTCCGCACCCTTTGTTCCCCGCTACACTCCAGCGATGTTCGATGCATGAAGCTGGCTCGAGTGCACATATAATCTGTGCACTTGTAGCTTGCGATTGGAATTACCAGCGTCGGATTGTGACTTTTGATTTCATAATTTGTAGCCTTAGATTAACGATTCTATAGTCCAAAAAGAGTAATTTTTGAGCGTGGTCTTTGAAGGTTTTTCTCATTGTAACTCCCATAAGCATCGTGTATCCCTTTTAGAGATGTGTTTACTTACGAGAAAGGGAGTATAAGGGTTTTCCATGATATATCAGTTAAAGATTCGGGTGTTAAAAACGTTAAACACTCTGTGTTGTAGGGAATGCTCAGGTCCATGATGTCCAGCATGAATGGAATGTAGTAAAGATCACCTAAAGCGATGTCAGCTGTACCATCATTCATTTCACCTGAAATATTGAATTTCGTAAGGCAAAAAAAAAGAAAATTCACAATTTATGAGTATCTGAACGACATTTTATATAATAAATCAATAAAAGTTGGCGTACACGTCATCAAAATATTTGACGAATGCACATCGCAATGTAGCCACGGATACTTTTTTACTTTGACTTTTGACAAGAGTCAAATGAAATTCGTGCTTTTGTCACCGATTTTTCACTTCAATTGTAGACACGTAAATTTCATAAGACAAATGAAAAATAGAATTCACAATTCGCGTGGATATGAATCGCATTTTATATAGTAAAATCAATAAAATTTGGCGGGAACGTCATCAAAATATTTGACGAATTCACAATTCGCGAGGATATGAATTACATTTTATATAGTAAAATCAATTAAAGTTGGCGCGCACGTCATCACAATATTTGACGAATGCACATCGCAATGTTGCCACGGTTACATTTTTTTACTTTGACTTTTGACAAAAGTAAAAGAAAATTCGTACTTTTGTCACCGATTTTTCATTTCAATTTTAGACACGTAAATTTTATGACAAATAAAAAATAAAATTCACAATCCGCGGGGATAGGAATCACATTTTCTAGAGTAAAATCAATAAAAGTTGGCGCGCACGCCATCAAAATATTTGACGAATGCACATCGCAATGTTGCCACGGTTACATTTTTTTACTTTGACTTTTGACAAAAGTAAAATAAAGTTCGTACTTTTGTCACGGATATTTCACTTCAATTTTAGACACGTAAATTTCATAAAACAAATAAGAAATAAAACTCACAATTCGCGAGGTAATATGTGTGGTTTTATAAAATATTGCATAATAACAATGTCAAATTTTTTATCAAATATCTTTTATAAAAGATCTTTAACAAAGAAATTTGATAGTGTAATACTGGCTTTAGAAATTCTAATTTGGTAACTGTTTTAATGCTTTTGATGACATGTACGCCAACTTTTATTGATTTCTATTGTACCTAATAATCCAGTATAGTTGCTCTCATGTACTTTATTTCCCCATAATTCAACATCTGCATCTGCAGTTTCATAAATCTCACAGTGAAAATTCATAAAAGAAGCTATTGTTTTTACAATCTGAAAAAGATTGCTTAATAAGAAATTTTCGCTGCCGAAAAATAGTTAAAATAGTAAGTACTTCAACTTCAGTACCAGAGAACACTTTATAATCGGGAGATACCAAAGCCGCTCTGGTTTTGTCGTTTATAGTCTCGTTACTTTTGACAGTTCCAGGTGTGTGAGCAAACGTCACTATTTTGAGCGTTTGGTTTTTCAGATTAAAAGTTTTGTCTTTGAATAAATCAGCTCCTGTAAGATCATAAATATCATAAAAACGCGTTTTTACGAATCAAGTCAATTGATCAAGTCAGTTGAATTCATTTAGCATGAATGTAATAATGTAAACTCAAGCAAACACCGATAGAATTATTCGGTATGGTATCCTAAGCAAGTTTTATGTATAAAAATACCGTATAATTGAATAAAAACGGCGTCAGCGATGGCTATGAAATGAAGATCGCTGTCATTTTATATGTAAAATTATATGGGAAATGTCATCGATCGTCATTTCATAGCCATCGCTGACGCCGTTTTTATTCGATCATACGGTAGTTCTATTAGTGAGAGATCTTGTGCAGTTAAGGTAAAAACATAGTCTGGCTAATTTGTGAGAATGGGTAATATGTCTGGCAGGTAAAAAATTGGATAAAAATTATTGAAATCATTGCTCTTATTTTCGCAGTCCTAACATTTTTTCAAGTGATAGTTTCTATTATAATTACAGATGCAAATATAGTCTGGCTAAATGTGCGTTCAAACCGGCGCCGGTCCGCGCCCCGCCGCACAAATCATTTTTTTTAGCATATACTTTTGGGTGTGCTAAAAAAATACACTTCAAAAGTACATGTTAAAAAAATGTTTTGTGCGGCGCGGCCGGTGTGAACGCACCTTAATGTGGAACATCCCGAAAGCCTTGCCAGTCTCGTCCAACGCTCGTCAGGCGCGCTAAATACGGCATATTAAATGATACAGTCGATTGTTGTCATCTCTACATCTTTTTATTTTTCATAATTTATGATAAGAAAAAAATATTGGTTTAGCGCGAAATTTGACCATGGCTAAAAACACGTTTCTCAACGTTTTGAGACCCCACAAATACAAAAATACTATATTGTTTTATTAGGAGTAAAAATAACACTTTTTGTGGCGAGGCTGTACCTTGGCTGTACGTTTGACATATAAACGAGACACAAAAAGTCATTTTTACTTCGAATAGAACATGCCATTTTTTTAATATGAATTATTTGAAATCGTCAATAAAATAAATTGAATTCCTGTGACTTGATCAGTTCACATGACTCATGAAAACACACTATTATCTGACAAACGAATCTAAAACAGCGGAAGGAATTCGGGCAAAAAAAGTCGATGTTGTCACGTTTAATTATAGAAAAGCAAAGTTGCTCGATATTACCTATAAATTGACTATATTTTAGTTCATTTCATCATACATAATTATATATATATGCTAATATGTTGACGTAGTTCTTATTGTAATAATGTATATTTATCTAATTAACAGTTTTCGTTCATTCTGCCTATTATAAAAGGTCAAGTACCTATTTCCTTAAGATAATGTCCGCTTAGGGTAAGCTGGCAACGCTGACAAAATTCATCATGGCATCCCGGATTCAACCAGTCTGATTGGTCAAGATCCTCGCACGTCTTGCTGCCATTACCCCCAACTTTATGCCCCTCTCTAGGAATAGTAGAAACAGTCTCTACTATTGAAAAATCCAGTGGCGGGGTTATTGTATTGTATTTTATATCTTTAACTTGATTTGTGTTTATTGTAATTAGTACATGCGTTTTAACAAATTACTATATTTGGCAAATGACTAAACAAAATGTAGGTACATTTATAGTAAAATATTATTATAAACTTTACTGGAAAATATTATAAAAATTCCTGATATATTTTTATAAAACACCGCACGCTCGTGGATATTTTATGAATGAACTCGGTCATGATTTTAGAAAATTGCGATCCCCTCACCGTTGCCCCGTTGTTTCAGATCCGTTTGTCAGATTGTACGTTTGTTTAACCTTTTCTAAATTTGCTGCCTGTCCATATATCTAAACGTCTTGGTACCAAAATTCCTTCGACATTTATCGGATACGGGACTGTAGTAATTTCAAACCAAATGGAGTTTTTATGGTGCTGAACATTTTTTCTACTTTTGTACAGTTTGATGAAAATGACGTTGATGATACGTTTCCATATGTAGAAAGAATCTTTATCAAACAGATCTCTGTCGTAGATTATGATATACTTTGATTTAGTGTCAAAAAGTCTACGTCTTTTGAAGGAAAAAAACAAATAAAATAAATTGAATCATATTCTTTAGACATTATAAACTGTTTTTTTTATTATAGCAGGGAAGCCCAATGGAGTATTTTGCGAATTACTCTAGCGTGGCAGAACAATATATGAGGGAAGAAACCTTGCACCCTGTTAATACATGAACCTTTTTACAATGACGTGAGTGTAGAGCTCCCGATGAGAATAGTAAAAAAATGATCGTTAGAAAAAAGCGCGACAGATTAAGGCAAGGTGAGTTAATTACATGCAGAAAAGTACCTATGCATTTAAATAATCTGACTATTTAGGTGCGATTCCCACTATAACGTCTCACCACCGTCACGTCGCACAGTAGAACGATCGTATGTTTGATGCTGGACATAACACTTAAAATCGTATTTAAACTTTTAATACAAATTTCTTCAAATACATATTTAAAAAGCCATAATTTAATCAACTAAAATCGAATTTTATTGAAAAATTCACCCAAAGCTATATATTATGGTATATAATATTTGCGTTTCTTATTAAAGATATTTAATATGTGGGAAATTTATAGAGCAAATTATGGATTAAATAAATGACTTAATTCATGTACCCCATACAAAAGTTTTAGCCCATATTTGAACGAATAATTTAAAAGAAATTTTGAAACACTTGGGTGTTTATTTAACTCTATTCTCCGTGAAAATATACATTTTTCAGCGAAATTTATTATAGTTTGCGTCTTTCTTTCGTAATTATCAAAAAGTCCCACCGAGTCCCGATTATTTGTTGGCGGGTATGACTTCTCTATTTTATGCTAAACTTATGAATACGAAGTTTTATTGCAGCCGCTTGCAGCAAAGATGGCTATGGAAAATTTTGTTTAAAAATTAATTTTTTGTGATACACTATATTATAATTTGAAAATTATTGTTATTTAATACATGTCGGTATTAAAGAACTAGACAAATCGCAAGGTCATAATTCATGTAAAATAAAAATATGATAAAAAATTCATTAAGTTTTGGAATAAGTACGAAATTATGCAGTTTAATTTGTAATAGTCAATTTAATACGGAAATTCAAATAAAATATATATTCTGGAAAAACACCCCTGCACTATTCAGTAAGTTATCTATAATAAAGTTATGACTATTCTTAACAAATTTGAAGATTTTAGAACACATTTATTCAACAAAAATGTCTTAAGTTAGAAATTTTGCATAATTGCTGAATGTCTAGCAAATTGCATTGCGTCGATCCACTGTGCGTCGTGTCGCCATTTGTATCAGCCACTTACCGTCTAGACCAATGACTAAAGAATACAAGGACACGTAACGCCCATATACGGGCTGCAGCAGAATTTGTGACGTTAGAGTTAGACACCATTTTGTTGGTGGCAACGAATGAGTCATCAGCTGGTCATCAGCGACAATTTTAGAGATTTTTAATAGTTTGTGTATAGTAAACTTTATATAAACTTTATTACAATGGTGATTAGTTGTTCAGCTTTCAAGTGTAGTAAGTGTAGTAAGCCTCAGCGATAACAAAGAACCAGGAGTTCGGAGAACCAGGAGAACGTTTCATAAGTAAATAAACAGTCCACTCCACTTTTTTAGCGTTTTCTTAGTTTTCTTATTGAATTCGATAATTATTTTTCTGATATTATATGAACTTGATGTGTGCTATACGTCGATACTAGTTTTGTACCTTTGATTAACATTTTAACACGTTTTTTTTTTGTAATCAATTAGTTTGATACCACCATAGGCGTTCTCAAAACATTTATCGAAATATATAAATATCTCTTCAAATAGCTAAGTTAAGAAAAATATGTGCCACGGCACTGTTTGATGGCATTTGCTCTCGGGTGTTATTTGTCCTTCGATTCTTTAGTCATTTTGGTCTAGACAGAAAACATGAAGTAAATGGGAGATTGACGTTGCCACGACGCGACGGCGACGTTACGGGTAGTGTGAATATTGTTGGCCATTTAGGAATATTTGCAAGTTGGACACGACGCCGACGTTTCGTTTACATCTTCATCAGGGTGGGACTAACGATTCGATGTTGAAGAAAAATGTGACGATTTCGGCATAATTGAGGACGGGCTACAAGATGATGTCCTCGACGTTTCGAACCGATGCCACTAAATTGATGAAATCATCAGGATCTTTCTCTTAATTATGGGTCGATTGGTACCAAACTCGGCATGCGGATATAGGAACCCGAATAGAGTCCTCAGATAGACAGACAAAAGTAAGAAGAAGTTGCACTTCAAATATTCGCACATAGTGCACACACAATTTTTATTTCGATTTTTTTTTATTTTAAAGTAAATCTTTGAAGCATCACGGGAATAAAATAATTTGCCGATCCCTACAAGCCGAAGCAACTAAAATCATCAATAAAGTATGGTGCTGAAAATGATGTATTTTTAAAAAACCTGCCATGGCTTTTGGTTACGTCTAAATCGTCAGTCTTTTTAATAGAAGCTTCACTATAGTTCAGTTAACATCCCTCTGGAATATCTAACGCGCTCGAATAATTTTTTTCCTTTTGTATTTTTCACCCTTTCATATGGTCACCCCTACCATCCAAACAGGTAGATTAAAATTCCTCCGTTATCAGAAAAACGCTTAAAAACCTGTACACGCTTTCTCCACCAGTAAAATACATATCCATATTTATAACTTTTTTTTTCTTTTCAGCATCTAGTTTTCACGATACAATAGGTCCCCACGCTCGAGTAAATCCCTACCCAGTGAGCATTTTATTTCTTTAAGGGAAATGTGAAGGAAAGGTGACGTCGTTGTTACGTTACCAGGCTCATCTTTTGCCTAATAAACAAGATACAATACTAATAAGCAATAAAACACAGATACGTAACTGTTCCCTAAAGTTGCCTAAATGTGACAAAACTTTGCTCACTGCGTATTTAGCATCTTGGGCTCCCATACTACCTATTACGTACTCGTCTCCATATTTTAAAACTCTGGTAACCAAAGATCCAGAATCTAATAAGATTAGGTATGTGCCACATCCATCTTTTTTTGAGAGAATTAGAGACTGTTCGGTGTCATTCAAAAAATAGTAATAATCTTCCAATTCGTCTATGTTTATCTATATAAAATGAATTTGAAATAAACATATATCGTGAAATAAATAAATTAAAAATCGTGCTTACTATTATGAATGAAATAAATCCACGAAAGTTTTTAAACCAAACGTTCTGAAACAGGTCTTTGTAACTAGTATCAGTGATTATAGTGATGCAATTGTAGAAACGAAGAGTTTTTATTAGTATCTCTTGTAATAGTTCGACATAATTCTTCTGTACCTGATCCACCATTCTTTTTTCTACTTGCTCTTCTAAACTAAAATTGTTTTTCAACAGCCATATAGTTTTTTTGAAGAGCTTACGCAATAATGTAATATTTAATAATTAATTTATTTTGCTTACTAACTGATTACATTTATTAAATATTTCTGAATAGAGATAATTTACAAGAAAGGATTTTAAAGTATGAAAAAAAAAGTATTTAAAGTATGAAATAAAATAAAGTATTTTAAGTATAAATAATATAGAATAAAAAATTGAAACACATTTTTATTATTTTACCAGGTAACACCTAAAAATTTCATAATAATGATTATTTTTTTACAGATGGATGTAAAAAGATAGCTTTTATTTTTACTGTTTCAGTGGTCCAGGGGGGGGGGGCAAATGCACCCTCTTGCCCCCCCTCTCCGGCGCCCATGATCCCCACTATTATTTTTAGCCGACCATACCGACAGGTATGGTAGGCTCTCGGGTAGGCTATTAAGATCGGCAAAAAAAGTTTTTTTAATTTCACTCAAAATGAGTTATTTGGGTCATAAATGACCTAAATACAAAATATTTTCATGGTGTCTGTCTGTCTGCCTGTCTGTCCGTCTGTCTATCCGTCTGTAACACGATAACTCAAAAACCGCTAAACCGATTTTAACCAAATTTGGCACAAAAATACTGTGGCACCCAAGAATCTGGCCATTAGTTTTTGGTGGGGGTAGGGGGTTGGTAAAGGGGTATGGGAGGGGGTTAAAAATTTTAAAAAATCGTAACTCCAAAATTACAGTAGCTAGCGAAACGCGGTTTTCAATTTAAGATTAGGAATAATATTTGCAACAACATTTATAATATCATCAAAATCAGTCAAAGTCGCAGTTTTTGAGATAAAAAAAAAATATCAATTATGGGCGGCTATACGTGCCTCCCGGCGCCAATTTTTATTTTTGTTAAACAAAAAAACGGGATCAGTTATGTTTGTCCCATTTATATTTTTTCAAAAATCCATACCGTTTTAGAGAAAATTGAAAAAAACCTGAAAATATGGTATGATTTAGTTTTTGTTTCCTAAAAATTACTAGTATAAAGTATAATTACTAGTAAAAAGTCCTAAAAATTACTAGTGCCATGACCATCAGATTCTGATTAACATATATAGATGTTCTCTTTCTTTGTCACTCAGTATATATAAAATAAAATAGTATTTTTATATTTTTTGATTTCACCTTAAAAATTCTGAAGGTTTAACGATTGCCAACAAGAATAAAGCTAGATATACATGGCGAATCATTATGATTTAAATAAACTACACTTCAAACTACGAGGATTAAACTAAACATTTTTAGGGCAAATTAGACTGTATAATACAATTAACTTTTTAATTGAATAAATTAAAGTTGTCAGGAGTAAATAAAAAATCTAATCAATAGTTTAATTGGATTTGAATGTTTTATGAGTCGAAAAAAGTTCAGTTTCTTAAATCTTGAGTCAACTTTACGTCTTTTTGGACAACTACGTAAATAATAAATTTTCTATCTTGACAAGTGAGAGATTGGACTTTAATTTATTAAATGGATAGTAGAGGTGGGCAAAGATTGAGCGAGTCGTTCATTTGAACGAGTATAAAAAATGAATCGTGAGATTCGATTCACCATTTAGAATACGGTTTGTTCAATTGAATCGTGACTAGCACGGTGTTGTATTATTTTTCACAGACTCGGCTTGAGAATAAACCAGAAGTAAACGCAAAACTTAGTAAAACCCTGTAAAACTTTATTGAAAAACGGCAGATACCAGACACTATAAATCGAAACTACAACTACAGCTAATGAACTACAGATTATCGTTGTCACGACATTTAGACATAATGCAACCACCAATACATACATACAGAATTATCTGGTTATCTACCCACGGATCCATAAAATTTGAACGAACTAGTTGTAAAAAAGAGTCGTGAGAATTGAATCGGATCACAATACGATCGTTCGTTTCTAAATACATAAATAAATGCCTTTATTGTTAAAAAATTTTACAATTTGTAGACAAAGGTAAAGTAAACAAACAAAGTAAACAAACAAACAAACAAACAAAAGAGAATACAAAACATTAGACACAGTGGCGGATAAAGAGGGAGCCCCATGGGGCCCGGGCCCCCCTAAAATTTGTAGATTATGTTAAATAATAGGCTTTTTGGTTAAAAATGGCCTAAAAGGCATATTCTACATTACTTTTTATTTTGGGCCTCACCCTAAAATAAATTCCTGTATCCGCCCCTGATTATACAAATTACATTGTCAGACTTATTGTTTAAAATCAACATTTATAAATGTTTAAAATGTCAAAGCATAAAAAAATAAAAATAAGATTCAAAAATATTTAGTAAGTTTATAGTAAATATTAAATATCAATGAACTCTAAATCAATTCATTTCGATGTAATTGGTAAATATAGTAATAGCAAACATTAGACCAGTGTTTACAAGATCAAATTCGATTATCGAAATATAAGTCATTTACGGCGTAGAAAGCCTTGTCTAGTAAATAAGATTTCAGTGCTTTGCGAAATGAAGAAAATTATTACAGTTAAGGGTTGGAACCTTTAGTGTTACACAGCAAAATAAAACACTAAATCACCACAATAATACACCAAAACACTTTTACTTTTACACTGAACGCGCGTTTCGCTAACCATGTTAGCATCATCAGCAGATGATTATATACTGAGTTTATAATCATGGATATGATATAACATGGTTAGCGAAACGCGCGTCCAGTGTAAAAGTAAAAGTGTTTTGGTGTATTGTGATGATTTAGTGTTTTATTTTGCAGTATCTATTTATTAATTGGATTGATAATTTAATATTACTGATAAAATAATCAATCCAATTATGTGCAGTCAGTATTAAATCCAGTGTCATAAAGTGTTGAAAAACAAATTAAAGAACTGTATATTTCTTTTTCTGGTCCCTTAAGTAATTGTTCGACCAAATTATCGCCGGTAGTGCCAGTTGCATTTCTTGTTTTTATTAAACATAAAATTGTGCATGTAGTTCGTTCAAAGGAACGAATCGTAGGAGTCGATTCAATATGAGAAATCGAATCGTGCGATTCAATTTACTAAAAAGAATCGTACTGCTCATCACTAATTCATACCTTTTTTTTGCTTGGAAAATCCTGATTCCTATACTTTATCATAAAGCAAACATTGTTTAGCGTATTTGAATCAGTGAAGCAAATAATAGGGGAGTTTAAGCGGGGATTTTGGGATTAACTTAAGCACGGGAGATTAACATAAGGGGAGAAACCTTGCACTTTGTTAATAAGTACCCCAACCATACATGAACCTTTTATACAGGGTCGCGCGTGTAGGACTGCCGATCAGAGTAGTAAATAAATTAATCGTTAGAAAAACTCGAGTGTGTCAGATTTAGGCAAAGTGAGTAATTAACATGCAGAAAAGTGTACATTTAAAAAATTCGACGTTATAAGCGTGTCATATGAAAATGGAATATCTTACCTGGATATTTTAAAGGAAATCATTCAAGAATCACGAAAATAACATTACTACATTCGTGGTTTTATATTTCTTTCATTTTTTTATATGAAATATAAATCTTATAAAAATAATCCTTTAAATCGAATACCTCGGATGCAAAATTACAAGCACAGGATTCCTGGAAGAAGAAGTAAGGAAACAAGGCAATAAAGCTGCCGCAATATCAGGACATCTTAAATATCCCATATGGAAAAACAAACATTTGAGTACAGAATGTAAGTCAAGAATATACAAAACCTGCATACGACCAGTGATGACATATGGTGCGGAAACCAGAGCTGAAACATCAGTAACAAAGAGAATCCTACGAACTACTGAAATGAAGACCTTAAGAATGATAACTGGATACACATTGAGGGACAGACAGAGAAATGTAGACATAAGAGAAAAGTGCCAACCAAACGACGTTGTCAGATGGATAAGGCAGAGAAGAAGAGAATGGAACCAGCATGTCAATAGAATGGGCCCCGACAGAATGGCCATAATAATTCGCAACAACGTACCCCATGGCAGAAGACCTACTGGACGACCACCTAAACGTTGGCAAGACAGTTGGCAATCAACCTCGCAAGAGTTGCTTAGACGAGGAGGAAACCGGAACTAAACAGGCGATACGCCTTATAAAAGAAGAAGAAGAAGAAAAAGATATTTCATTTTTACAGTAAATTTTTATCAAAGCCTTTCAATGATTTTTCTTTCGTGTTTTATCGTTGAGAAAGCCATATGAAATAATACTGCGTGTGTCAGTGAAAGCATTAGAAATTTTGAAATACTTATACAAAAAATGTTTATTTTTTAATTCTCCACCACTAAAAATAATATACAGAGTGTTCCATTTAAGAAAAAAAAACAAAGAAAAGTTTTTTTTATATTTTAGAAAGTTTGACGTAGAATTTTGAACATCCTGTATGATTTAAGATTACGATATTTTTAGCAAAGTAAGTACAGGCCATCTAAGCCATCTAAAGTAAATACCTAAAATAGTTTTTATGTCAGGACAATTCTTGTATTTGTAATAATTTTTTAATGAAGGCTAAAAAATATATTTTATATTTATTTATTAATATCTCTGAAACTATTGAAATATATTTATTCATATCTTAGGATTATGTAAAGTGATCTGAAAGGAAGCCAACTATGCAATAATATACAGGGTGTTCTGTTTAAAAAAACCATCCCGATCCACTCACAATTTTTTGGGCTACCCTATAGAAGGTAAATTATTTTCCTGAAATACATCCTCGTACATATTTTAGGTTTACACTTAAATAAAATTCCCAAGTTTTTTAGTCTAGGAGCTAACCCTACCTATGTACCCTACCTATGTATGACCCTGTAACCTAACCTTATAATTTTGGGGTGTTTTTATAATATATTTGAAGTAACAAATAATAAACATTTGGCAAAACTCACTGTTGCTTTTTTTTCAACCATAATTTATCGAATAAAACCTATATCGATTTTGAGGAAAAAAATATCTTAAAAAGGGGGTAATCAAATAAAATATTAAAACTAGGAAACTCGTAAGCTTTTCTTCAGTTAAAACCAATTACTTTACGTCGAATTGCGACGATTAGTCATGTTTATTTAATGTAGAAAGCCAGATAATATGTTTCGACTAATGTCTAGGTGGTTTTCACGAGGCTAGCGAAAGTTTTCTTCATGTTTTACTGTTTTCCCCGAATTATTTATTAGGAAAATATTGCCAAACGATCGGAAAACACTTATCAAGTTTTAATATTAATGATCTAGAGTTTATAGTTATTTAATAGAGTGTTGGAATCTTCTAGTCTCTAGTCTAGTTAGAATTTGTTGTCCTTAGTGTAAAGATAGTATAGAAATGTATAAAATGTAAAAATTAATATATGCGGTAAGATATTTATTTATCATTTAATAAAAATATAACTAGGTTAGATTTTTAATGTTCAATTGTTAGTTTAAAGTAAGAATCATCATCATCATATCCATCTTTCATCATATCTAGGGGTGGATGGGGAACTGGAAACCGGCCCGGGAAAAACAGACAACCGGCCCAAATCCACAAAAAAATTACCATAATGAAAAAACATATTTTATTTATTAATACAAGGTGTCCCAGAAATAAGTGCAAGTATTTTAACTAGTTGAACCCCAGAAACACGCCTATGAGGTTTTTTTCGCAAAAAAAACTTTTGAAAATTCGGAATTTTTTGAAAAATATTTTGGAATTTGTTTAGTTTTTAGTTAAAAAACAGAATTTCTTAGATTAAATTTACAAGAAAGAAAATCCAGAAAAGATCCAGTGGTTCTCAAAATTTGAGCAAAAAAATATTTTTTTTGGATATTTTCAAAGTAAAATAACGGCGTTATTTTGAAAACGACGAGAAAATATGTTTCTTTTATCGAGATCTACCACTCCTTAAAATACTTGCACTTATTTCTGGGACAACCTGTATATAAGTAAGGGTGTTTTTCGCTCGTGCGAAAAAGTTCTTTTGCCACCGGTTTTAAAAAAAAAATAAATTTTCCTCTATACTTTTGTACATTTGGCATCTTGTATGATAATGTCATGACTCAAACGAAAAAAACCTAGGCAATACCTAGGCAGTGGCTATAATTGTGTTCTGATGTGATGTTACCTATGTTACAGTCCATAATAAGAATAATTGGATTTTCGAGACATATTAATATTTTATTATCTAATCTAGTTTAAACCTTATTTAACTCTTCTCTGCTGTCTCAGTAATTTTTAGCGAATTCATTTTAGCAACATTTTAAACAACAATTTAGACTTGGCTTTTAGTTCTCCGACTTGGCTTTTAGTCCGTCCCCAATTCAAGCCAAGCATAGATATGTTTTCTCCGTGAACCGCAGAGTTCGCGTCAAATTCGTCTACCTTTTTACAAAGGGGAGCTCGAAAAATATTGCACCGAGGCCCCCAGTTGTCAATCTATGCTCAGATAAGATATGGTAGACCGGATAAATATTGCGTTGCCGAACATATTGTTGATAATGAACATTGTATAGGTCTTAATAATTTAAAATTAATTAAACAAGTCTCAAATTACAGGCAATTAGATGCATATGAAAGCATCAGAATCAATAAATGTAAAGATAGTATGAACAGAGTCAACGGTCCAATTCCTTCAAGTTCTTTGTTCCTACTACTCTAGTGGCGGAAATCTAACTGTTACGCTCAGTGGGCTCTGACTCGGTTGACTAGATTTTGCCACGCCCACTCGGTGCATACTGGGCGAGTATATAAACGCTCAACTTGTAGATTGTACTTTAGTTTATAATCATCTGCTAAAAATATTGTTAAATTGTAGCTTTAATAGTCCTTCAACGAACCCAAAACTTACAATTTCTAAAAATCCGATCGTTTAGCTACAATACTCCGTGTCGTATGTGGTGAACAACCCTGTATACAGAAAGATGCGTCACCTACTAATAATTTTATACGTTTTAGAAGCAGATTCATTAATTCATTAGTTTTCTATGTTTATTATTAAAGAAATTAACATTGATAAACCTATTACAATATTGACCGAGTGAAATGTATTTACTCAATTTAAAATAATAGTCGTTTGTTTCAATACGTATGTAATGGTAATGTTTATTTCTCGGATGTGTAGGTATAGTGAAGCCTTTGATTCTAGTCTTTTTAAAATTCTGCTGACCTGATGAAAATCCGTTATCGCCTGTTTATCGTGGGGTCGAATTGCTTATAATAAAACCTGTCATCCGGTGCCCGCAGACAGAGACGAAAAAATCACCGCGAAATAAGCGGACACTTTGTTTATTTAAACTAGGAAACCAACAAGTGGAGCTTAATTTTCTTCGAATGTAATTTTATATTATGTGGTTACGATCTAGGTATGTTATTTCAAGTGTGTCATCTTATATGGTCTGTTTGCAGTGCTTTTTGACGTTATTGGAACTAGCAGTAAAATTTAAAATATATCTACCAAAATCCGTGTGTTATCCTCTATACTCTATACCTACAAGGTTGTCCGAACTGTCTTCCGGAAACTTCGCCAGCATATTCTGCAGATAAAAATAAGCAAAAAAGTCTGTATAAATGTATGTCCTAAAATGCTTAGTTTCCGAGATACAGGGTGTAGAAGTTTTATTTTTATTTCGATTTTTTCCAAATAATTTCTGAAGTAACGTCAATATTTGGATGAAAATTGGTGTCTGGGAGTTTTTTGACATGAGAAATTTGATTTTGATATTAATATGACTCCAACTTGTAGAGAGCGCCACCTACATATTTTTTAACTGGGTTGAAGTGTAATAACTTTTCGTCCGTCCGTATAAAACTACCGAGTAAAAAAATATAAATTTACGTTTCTTGCGTAAAAAAAATCTCTAAATGGTTCTCGAGATATTTAGAATCGAAATTATCAGTACCTGTCATCTTTGACATAAGTTAAACATGTTAACTAAATAGTTATTAGACTGAAACCATAAATTTGAAATGTTTTTGTGCCAAAGCCTCAACAGAAACTGTTCTATCGTCATTTTTTTGAAGGAAAATAAAAAGTTTCCAAATTTAGGACTTCAGTCAAATAACTATTTACTCGACATGCTTATTTCTTATTTTTAGTCAATATTGACATGTATTGACTATTTCCATTCTAAATAGCTTTAGAACGGTTGCTCGTATAACCATTTTTATCAAGAGACATTTTTTACGTAAAAAATCACGGAAATGTAAATTTTTTTCACTTGGTAGTTTTATACAGGTGCGGACGAAAAGTTATCACTCTTCAAAATAGTTAAAACACATGTAAGTGGCACCCCCTACAAATTAGAGTCATAATGACATCAAAATCAAATTTATCATGTCAAAAAACTTCCAGACACCAATTTTCATCCAAATATTGACGTTACTTCAGAAATTATTCGGAAAAAATCGAAATGAAAATGAAATTTCTACACCCTGTATCTCCAAAACTAAACATTTTCGTACATACATTTATACGAACTTTTTTACTTATTTTTATCTGCAGAATATGTTGCCGAAGTTTCCGGAATACAGTTCGGACCACCCTGTATAATGTTTGCATTTGATCTCTATTAAATTATACCAGCGGAAAAAATAAAGGTGTAAATAAAAATAAAATGTTTCCTCTAGGAAATGGTAAGTAGCTGAACAACCAATCTGGCCTCTATGGATAGACAGAGCTAGTGGAACTCTACCGGGTGTTGCATCGTCGGACGGGACATAGGAAATCCCATGTAAATTTTAATGGGGTCAATTATTGGCTTCCCTAATTATTTTAGAGAATAATTCTATTTAGGTTTATTGAAGAGCACTAAAACCCACATTCAAAAGAATAACTTTAGATATTTTTGATTAGCTCGTTTACGAGTTATCCGGCCCACCGGCCCACCGGGAATTTTCCCGTTTTCCCATATGGCCCATCCACCCCTGATCATATCCATCATATCCAGCTCCATTCAACCATTTCCAATTATGGTGTAGCCTGCCTCGCATATTTAGATACTCCCTTTGTAATTGGGCCCATATTGTTATCTATTGTTGACTATGCGGCCCAAGTTATCTCTGCTAGTTTCCTAATATCATAGTCCGATCTTAGGTTTGGTCTTCTTCTAGGTCTCTTAATTACTTGTACCATGCTGTAATTTTTGTGGTCCATCTGTTTGTTGATGACATCTATTACCTAGATTTTTTGTCATATCCACTGTATCCTTATACGGTCTTTCTTGGTTATTTTCAACATATTTCGTTCCGTTGAGCGTTGTGCGACCTGTAGTTTCCTTATAATGTTCTTTTTAAGTGTTCAGGTTTCGCATGGATAGGTCGCGACTGGTAGTAGGTACACATTGGTCAAATGTTTTCTTCTTTAGATAAAGTGACATTCTAGATTTGAATATGATTGAGTTTCTTCCATAAGTACTTCATGCTAACTTAACTCTTCTGTTGATTTCTGATAGTAGAGATCCCAAGCTGTGTATTATTAGTTATCCCAAATATATATACATATAGGTACTAGTGCTGCACAAGAGTCTTGAAAAAGTCTTGCAAGACCAAGACTAATGCAAGAAATTCAAGACAAGACTATCAGAATTTCTTGTCTTGAATTTCAAGACAAGACAAGACTTTAATATGCAAGAAATTTCAAGAGTCTTGCAAGATTTCTTGAATTCAAGATTTCTTGAAAGAAATGCTACATTTTTTTAAGTGATAATTAGGTCATTGCGCAAGTTATGCCGGGTTTATACAACGTTTACATAGCCGTAATCACAATCATAGTCATCATAAAAGTTAAACTATCCACTTCTTATAAACCTGTTGACATCTACCATGAACTTCCCAAGCAGCATTTGGACGTCGGGACAACGTTGTGTCACGCGACCAAACGTCGGGGCGCAACGTCGGGGCGCAACGACGGGGCGCAACGTCGGCGCAACCTCGTGCCAACCCTAGTCTGCACTAGTTTGGAGAATAATTTTTAGGTCGAAACGACGTTGGATACCGACGTTGGCTAGAAGCCTAATTTAGGACAAACTGCAACGTTGTTTAAAATCCTAATTCACAGAAATACAAAACTAATATGGCGTCTAAGTCGCGTTTTATCCTAAATTGGGATAATTATAGTAAAAATATTATTTTTATGATTTAGTTAGAGACATATGTCAGATGGCAGTGAAGGAAAACAAAACAAAAGTATTTAAGTGGAGGACTCTGACTTAACCGACTCTGTAACTCGTTACCCAAGGCAAAAAAGTTAAACGCAAACAACTTTATTGATAAATGTATTGTTTCTACTTTGAAAAATACTAATGGGCCTTAAAATTAAAGAAGTTTTAAAAATTTTCTTGAATTTTTTTTTAGTAAAATGAGAATAATTTATTCGCAGTCGAAAAATTGTTTCCGCGTGTTTTTAGGGTCAAATATTTCAAGTTAATGTATTCAAAAAGCAGGAATTGCTATTTTAGGAACGAAACATTTTCTTATTTAACAACATGGCGGCTTTCACTTTGTTGTTTTGGAGATTAAGATGGAGTAGTTCGAGTAGTCGCATACTGGACTAATAAAGTCGCAGTTCGGCCTTGACAGGTAGTATACTAGTCGCAAGATTACCTAATTTAGTCATCCTAGAGTCTAGCTTGTGCCGCCCTCTATAATCTAAATAAACGAGGGTGTGGATAAACTATCGGTAATATATGTCGATGTATATTTAAATTTAGTTTTATATGTACCTTTCTTATGTCCCATTTTAATTAAGTTTTTTTTATAAAAACAAAAACAGCACTGAACTGTCTGACTGAACAGAACAATGAAGTGAAAATTTAAGATTTAAGGTTATGATTCAATACAGTTGCAAAAAGGTAGTGACTCGACGTCCTACCAACCTAAGAATAAGGAAATCTAAACAACGTTGGAATTAGTAAAACAGACGACGTTTGCATAACGTTGGAATAGGTCCTGAAACTGGCGTCGGAAAACTCTATATTGTCCAACGTTGTAACTACGTTGTCCGAATCACCTATATAAAGATCACTTAAGCAAAAAAGGTTACAATACAACGTTTATTCGACGTCGCAGAAGCTTCTACTTTGCTGTAGTACTAGTCCAACGTCTGCACAACGTTATAAAAACGTTTAAATTTATTTTAATACCCAAGATAGGGAGCTAACTATTTTTTGTAACTAATCCAACGTTGTGTTTAGTAAACATGTGGTCGCAAGTCGTATGCTACTTGTGTTAGCCTTTAATTATGTTACCTAACTTCACTGATATAAAAATTATGATTATGAAAATGTTCTATAAACGCACATTAAAATTGCGTTGTGATTATGACGATGATTAAGACTGTGATTATGATTACGACTTATGCAAATATTGTATAAACCCGGCATTAATATTGACCAGTGTTCTTTTTTTTTTCTACCATAGCCAGTGTTTTAGAGTTGAGAATGAAATAAAATAAAGTCGAAGCAACAAACCGTATATTGGTAATTGGTATTATACACAAAATTATATTAGTATAATGGTATTAAAAAAAATAAACGGTAGTTGAAACCAATAGTGGGTTCATGGAGCACGCTATTTGCACTATTTGGTACTACTTTTCATGCACGAAATTGCTCCGCGAACAAAAAGTAGTATCCAAATAGCGCAAATAGTACACATATTATTACCTTTTTGTTAGAATGTAAAATTTTTCAAGACAAGAAATTTCAAGAGCAAGACAAGACAAGACTTTGCCATTCAAGAAATCTGCAAGACAAGACTGAAAATTTCTTGTCTTGAATTTCAAGACAAGACAAGAAATTGATTTTCAAGACAAGAATTCTTGTCTTGTGCAACACTAATAGGTACATATTCTTCTCATATTTCCAGTATTATTTGTTAGAATCCCTTCTGTTTTCTAGTTTGTTATACATTACTTTAGTTTTTGCTCAATTCATTTTAAGACCTACTTTATTGCTGGCTGTATTTAATTTGTGCTTGTAGTTCTTGAAGACTATTGGCAATTATGACTATGTCACCAGCGAATCTTAGATGGTAAAGATATTCTCTATCTATTTTTAATCTTCTATTTGTCCAGTCCAGTTGACAGAAGATTTCTTCTAGTGTTGCTGTAAACCTTTGGGGATATCGCGTCTCCCTGTCGTACTCCTTTACTAGTTGGGAACTCTGGAGTTGTTTTATATATTATTACTCTT
The DNA here is from genome assembly GCF_002938485.1 of Sitophilus oryzae. Classification (NCBI taxonomy): domain Eukaryota; kingdom Metazoa; phylum Arthropoda; class Insecta; order Coleoptera; family Curculionidae; genus Sitophilus; species Sitophilus oryzae. The sequence continues at coordinate 970,416 of NW_022146414.1, forward strand.
GTTTTGGCTTCTTTTTATATATTGGCGAGAGTTTCTATATAAGGCCTGTCAATTTCTTGTTTTGCTTGGGCTTCTATTATTGCCTTAGGATATATCGAGTCGAACGGCTTCTCAACGTCTATAAAGGATGTGGCTAGTGGAAGTTTGTATTCTTTTATTCGGATCGACGGATTTGTTGTTGAATTTGGATATATCACCATACAATTTGAATTTTTCTAAATGTGACGAGCAATATGGTACATTTACGTAAATAAGAAAGCGTCAGTGATTTGTAATTTGTAATACAATTAAATTTACAAAAATAATAGATGATAATAAATATCACATTTTTTTAAAAAAACAAACATTCTCCCAATTTCCAAATATTCAAATACATTATCGTTGCATTTTAATTCTAAACACCCTGTCTATTGTATCGTATCAATTTAAAGTTCAGTTTGTGTAGGTACAGTACAAACGATTCTATTTTAATTTAACGCGACTATTTAAATATTTATATTTGTGTATATACAAACTAAGTAAAGTGTGTAGATAAGTGTGAACATATATATGTATTGTAGTCCAGTAACTTTAAATCATATCCGAGGTTGTAGCGAACATATCGTCGTCTTTCTTATTAAAAGGCCTAACTAGCATTTTCTAAACTTTATAGAAGAGATAGCAAAATATCTCAATTTTTAAAATTTTGTTAGTTAGGTCTCTTCAAGTATTATTTCTCAATGTTGAATAAACTAGAAGATCAACAATATCTAGGTTTACAGAGGATATGTAGCTTAATTAATATACCGGATGCGTCTCAAAAGTGGCTCACCCCTATAACTTTTTTATTTTTTCAGATAAAAAAACCAGATTTGGTACGTTATTATATGACATAAATTCGGATTAATTGGCATATTCAATTATTTTCGGTCACTTCCTGTTTCACCGGAAATGACTACAACTTTTGATTTATAAATGGCGCATCGGTATTTTTTTACTTTATTTGATTGAAAATGATACTCTGAATCGAATGACATATCATTTGTCAACTTTTGACATATTCGCTCAAAAACAAATTGTATTTTAAATTTCAATCTAGAGTGCCATGACTGTGTTAGAAATACTAATTTTTAATCAAGGAGTCTTGGAAAAATAGATTTGATCCTTTAATGTTTTTAGTGTCTTGTCCTGACCGGTTAAAAGATGCCCAAATCGTATTTTTAATAATATCTCAATTTTTTCAAATGGAACGAGGGTGGTTCCTTAACATATTTTGAAAAAGCATTTTTTACGAATAATTTGATACCACACACTTGGTATTTCCAGCCAAATTGTCGTTATGAACCGCATGTTACAATTTCAAATAAACCATATGCGAAAACGTATGCGTTGACATTTTATCTATCGAATAAAGTAAAAAAATACCCAGGGTACCATTTAAAAATCAAAAGTTGTAGTCATTTCCGGTGAAACCGGAAGTGACAGAAAACTTCTGTCATATTCTAACATACCAAAGCTCGTTGTTTTATCTGAAAAAATAAAAAAGTTATAGGGGTGAGCCACTTTTGAGACGCACCCGGTATGGTAAAGCAGATAAATCTTGTGTTGTTCAACATATTTTTAATAGAGATCATTTTATAAATGTTAATAATTTAAAATTATTCCAATATGATTCAATTTGTAGACATTTAGAAGTATAATATTAGAGCGTCAAGATGAAAAAATTTAAAAAAACTATGAACAGAAATAAAGGTCCAATTCTTTCTAGTTCTCAATTGCTATTGACCTCAGTAATTTCTTGTTAGACTCTATTGGTTTCGACACGCTTGGTTAATAACAATCCAGTGCCTATATAGACTACTGATGATGCTAACCTGGTTAGCAAAGCGCACATCCAGCGTGTTTTGGTGTGTTGCGGGAAACTATAAGATTTAATTTTGCTGAAATTCATTTATCTAGGCGACAAATCAGGGGCGCATATACCGGAGGCATAACGGGGTAATTACCCCTCCCATGAAGAAATTTATAAATAAGGTTAACGTTTTAGAATGTAGTAGAGTTGTCCGGTGGCGTAGAGGTACCGCTCTCGTCTACCAATTCAAAGGTTGTGGGTTCGAATCCTACAGCCGGCATTTCATCAGCCGACTATTTTTAATAAAATAAAAATAATTTGGGCATCTTGGTCGACTCAGCCTTAAATGCGTACTTGGGATTCACAATCCTGAGGTAATAATAGGCGGTTGAAGTGTAGTGCTAGCAACATTACCTTCCTTGTATACCAAACGGCTCTAGTATGGCAAGCTGTATCTTCATACTCCATGGCGTTAAACGCTATATACGGGAGCTATTATTATATATGTTACGGTTAAGGTTCGATGTCCGGTTAATGTCGACATTACCCGGTTAATCTCGTGAATAATACACAACAAAACAACCAAACCCAAACATTAACCTGTTAATGTCGACATTAACCGGTCGTCGGACTTTAACCGTAACATATATATTAGAATGTAGTATAAAATAAAAAGTGTCACAAATTAAATTAATAATACCAATCAAAATAGAAAATTCAGACCAATCCAAATTTCCTTTTCACAGTCACAATACAGCGTAAATTTGATTTACATCTAGTACCTACCTTACTTGAATAGATTGCCCCTATCCATCCTAGACTTAATCTCTATAGATGCACCACTGGTTTAAAGTAACAGGTTTTGGTGTATTGCGGGGAACCAGGGGCGGATACAGAAATTTATTTTAGGGGGGGCCCAAAATAAAAAGTAATGTAGAAAATGCTTTTTAGGGCGCCATTTTTAACCAAAAAGTCTAATATTTAACACAATTTAAAAGTTTTAGGGGTGTGCGGGTCTCATGGGCCCCCCCCTCTGTACCCGCCACTGCGGGGAACTATATAGTGTTTTACTTTGCAAGAATATATCTTGGCGACGAACATAACTAAATTACTTACTACGAAAGTATGTACTAGACAATTTTTTGTTTGAAATTGTCTAAAATGATTGGGCTATATTATGTGTCTACGTTTGCCCTCGGCCATTCGATAACAAAATCCAAGCAAATAATTGATTAGATAACAGATCTCTGTCAAAATTACATTTAAATAATATTTTTAGGAATCAATGTAACTTGTAAAATGTGCTGGTTATAATACCTCAAGAAAGGACCCGATTTGAATCATGTTCATTTAGAATATTTAACAGAATTGGGGGTGCCATGACATCTAATCCTTGATATATACTGTACAGAGTAGTAAGTATATCTTTATTATATTCTAATTTTAAATTATTTTTATTGCTATAACTTTGTTATGCCGCATTCTTTTAATTCTTTTCATATTTGAAATGCTTCCTTTTGAAGTTTTATTAAATAAATACATACCTACAGTTTTCGTGGAATATGGATATAAATTGTATAATTTTTGATTAGGTATTTCTTATGTTTAACATTATTGTAATCTCTCTAGTATTGTGTGCCTATATTGTAAAATATAGGTATTTTTATTGCTAGAATCTATATTAATACTAGAATATTTACAGCATTTTTGTCATTCTTTTCATAGTAGAGTAATGATATATAACTTTATTTTTATTTGTTTTGTTTATTACTGAAATGTGAAATATCTTTTAAAAATTGTAGAATTATATTTTTCCGAAGAAATTTGAAAGTGAATAAAAATGAACAGAAAAAATAATAAAATAGGTACATTTTTACTAAATTTGAAAAAAATACAAATAAATAAATTAAAAAAATATTACCCTAAGGATGTATAGGATATGGGGAACGTACAGATTTATTAAGTTTTGATAATTCTTTTCTGTAAATAGCCCTAAGTGATTATTAGCAGACCATACCGACAGGTATGGTCGGCTATGAAGATCGGCAAAAAAAAGTTTTTTTCATTTCACTCAAAATGAGTTGTCTGTCTGTCTGTCTGTCCGTCCGTCTCTCTGTCCGTCTCTCTGTCCGTCCGTCCGTCGGTCTTTCCGTCTGTCTGTCTGTCTGTCTGTCTGTCCGTCTGTAACACGATAAAAACCGCAAAAACCAAATTTAACCAAATTTCGCACAGAAATACGGTGGCACCCAAGAATCTGGCCATTAGTTTTTGGTGAGGGGATGGTAAGGAGGTATGGGAGGGGGTTAAAAATTTTAAAAAATCGTAACTCCAAAATTACAGTAGCTAGCGAAACGCGGTTTTCAATTTAAGATTAGGAATAATATTTGCAACAAAATTTGTAATAACATCAAAATCAGTCAAAGTCGCAGTTTTTGAGATAAAAAAAATTGGCGCCGGGAGGTAGGTATAGCCGCCCATACTAAAATATGTTAATATCTATACAGGGTAGTCCAAACTGTATTCCGGAAACTTCGGCAGCATATTCTGCAGATAAAAATATGTAAAATAGTTCGTATAAATGTATGTCCTAAAATGCTTAGTTCCGGAGATACAGGGTGTACAAGTTTCATTTTTATTTCGATTTTTTCCAAATAACTTCTGAAGTAACGTCAATATTTGGATGAAAATTCCACACCTGTAATTTTCAACCAATCAAATGTGTTTTTTTGACAAATCACCATGGTAACGGATAAATTTTAGTTATTTTTTTTTCCTTGTGGGCACCCAACAGCAAATTATACTGGGAATTTTTTGACGTTTATAATGACAGAATATCTTTTTGAGAGTCTGGTTTTTAATTGTTTACATGATAATTTTGATTCATTTCAATTACAAAGCTGAGATGAAAGTTTGTAAACTGCTTCCATACGCTTGACTTCGATTTCCTAGTATTCGCGGGTGTCAAATGCTTAATCTCCTGGCGAATATTTTCTTTGCTTTCATGACCGAAGCGAAACATTTTTTTAAGCCGTGCCGCTTGACAGCTTCAAAACTGAAATAGTTTTTAGGTTTGGGTGTCACTCAGTTGTCATAGTAACTAAATAATCAATTCCACCTATTGCCTGGAAACTTATATGGTAAAATTTTGATAAAATAATTTAGTACTCACTAAAAACACGGTATGTCGTTAGTGGTAGGAAAAATAATTTTTAGAGGTTACTAGTTTATTTGGTTGCCTGTGATATGCATATACAGGGTGTTTCCTAATTAATCTAAAAAATAAAAAATCGTTAGAAAACGGATTAAGGCGGGCTCTTAATAAGTATATTTATTTTTTTCTCGACAACTGTTTGATGAACAAGAAAAACTCAAAAGATCAATTTTGTTAAAATAGGATGGCCAGTCAAGAAAAAATATATTTTCTTTAAAAAAGCAGTGGTGTACCATTTATGTTAAGCAAAAAAATCGATTTTTTTTAAAATTTTTAACACCCTGTAGATCAGAAAGGAAGTACTTTAGACCCAATGCTTATATAAAAATTGTTTTAAGAACACATGAGGAATCACACCACAATTTTTTGAGACTAATTAGAAAATACCCTGTATATTGTCAACTTGACAATGATTGCTGATAAATCAAAAAATACCTTTTTAGTGATATAAGCCCGATTTTCGCAAGAAAAATTTTGATTTTTATTGAATTTGGGCCTGCGTCTGCAAATACCGGTTTGTTTTTTAATTTTCTATCTATCTAAATTTTAAATATCATAGTCAGAAATAGTTTTATTATTTATTAACTGTAAAATTGGTGTTTTCTTGTTGTGTTGCATCTTGCAAAGAAACTAACAAAACTGCAAAAATGCACGTGTTTCCAAAAGACGATAAAGTATGTATCTTAGATAAAAGAAAAATATATGGTATGTATTCGTTGTTTGATTTGTTTTTTCTTTCGCTTTAAAATCTCGGTCTATTCATTAGACAGCCAGTCGACTTACGATCATTTACATGAAACTGTAAAATAAAGTGAAAATATATATATTCTTATGTTTTATTAAAGTTACTCTGATATACTAATATATCAGTGTAACTTTAAAAATAAATCCTTTGAATTCAATTATAAACATAAAAGCATTTACAGCAGAAAAGGCGAAGGCGCTGGGTTAAACATAGTCTCCACTAAAAACACGGAGGGGCGCTTTGACCCAAAATTTTACTATTAAGTTTCATATCTATCTTAATAGTAGATTATTTTCTTTTATCTAGTAGATTATTTTCTTTTATCTATGATTCCACCAAAAATCGAAAAATACATTTTAATTATTTGATTTTCAAACACAATTTGGTGTGGAATTTTCTTACCGAATACCACACGAGGACAAATTAAATCCGGACATTTTTTCGAGCTCATTAATATTTTGACCTCTAGTGGTATTACTAGGAAAATTGATGTCTGGGAGTTTTTTGACATGAGGAATTTGATTTTGGTGTCAATATGACACCTATTTGTAGGGGGCGCCACCTACATGTATTTTTCTGTTTTGAAGAGTAATAACTTTTCGTCCGTACCTGCATAAAACAACTGAGTGAAAAAATATACATTTCCGTGATTTTTTTACGTAAAAAATGTCTCTTGGTAAAAATCGCTACGAGCAACCCTTCTCAAGATATTTAGAATGGTAACAGCCAATATATGTCATTATTGACAAAAATATACATGTTGAGTAGATAGTTTTCTTTCACTAAAATAATAAATTTGGGAACTTTTTATTTTTTATAATTAATCATAAATTTTTCTTCGAAAAAATGATGATAAAATAATTTCTATTGAACTTTTGGCAGCAAAACATTTCAAATTTACGATTTCTGTCTAATAACTATTTAGTCAACATGTTTTATGTCAATGATGACAGGTATTGATAATTTCGATTCCAATTATCTCGGAAACCATTACTCGTAGCGATTTTTACTAAGAGATATTTTTTACGTAAAAAAGTTCATAAATGTATATTTTTTTCCTCGGTAGTTTTATACAGGTACGGACGAAAAGTTATTACTCTTCAAACCAGTTAAAACATATGTAGGTGGCGCCCTCTACAAGTACCTAGGAGTCATATTGAAATCAAAATCAAATTTCTCATATCAAAAAACTCAATCAATTTTCATCCAAATATTAACGTTACTTCAGAAATTATTTGGAAAAAGTCGAAATAAAAATGAAACTTCTACACCCTGTATCTCCGAAACTAAGCATTTTAGGACATACATTTATACGAACATTTTTACTTATTTTTATCTGCAGAATACGCCGCCGAAGTTTCCGGAATACAGTTCGGACCACCCTGTATATACTAATGGCCAAATTTTCGGGTGCCACAGTATTTTTGTGCCAAATTTGGTTAAAATCGGTTCAGCGGTTTTTGAGTTATTGTGTTACAGACGGACAGACAGATAGACAGACAGACAGACAGACACCATGAAAATATTTTGTATTTAGGTCATTTATGACCCAAATAACTCATTTTGAGTGAAATTAAAAAAACTTTTTTTTGCCGATCTTAATAGCCTACCATACCTATTGGTATGGTCGGCTAAAAATATCATGTATGGGCGGTTATACGTGCCTCCCGGCGCCAATTTTTTTTTTTAATAACCACTAAATACCGTATGATCGAATAAAAACGGCGTCCAGTTGAAATGACGATCGATGACATTTCCCATATAAATTTTCACTTATAATATCACAAGAGCTTAAATTATTTTCGGAAATTTTTTTGAGGGCACGAATATTTTAGGAAAATTATCCCTCGTCTTCGACTCGGGATAATTTTCAAAATATTCGTGCCCGAAAGAAAATTTCCAGGAATAATTTAAGCTTGCGTGGTATTCGGTAAGAAAATTTCACACCTAAATTTGAAAAAAAAATATTAATCCAACATGACATTTTAAAATAATTTCAATTTGTTAAGTTGGCCAAGGTATTGATGTTTTTGACATATTATGTGTTTTGTCATTTTTGTTTGCGATTCTGTCATTAAGCTATTACTAGTTTTAAAACGTCTGTACGTAGAGTAAGAAGTGTATAGCGAAATGTCGCGATTTGGAAAAATAAACCAACAAGTCATTAAAGAAGAATTTGAAAATATAAAACCAGATAACACCCGAAAATCAAAATCAAGTGTATATCCATCATATTTCGTTAAATAGAAAAATACCAGCTTTAGTTAAATAAAGGCGGCAGAACTATATTTTTTTAGAACATGGCAATTTCGAAGAAATTCATATGTAGGTATATCTAACATATTTCCTTAAATAAAAATATTACCAACCTTAGTTACATCAAATGCTAAAACTCAAATGGGTAATATTTCAATATATAGACATTGTAGTTCATTCACATTATGATTGTAGATCTTATGTTTTCCTTTTCAACTGTCAAAAATTTCCACTAAAGTTTCGTGGCGCCTCGAAAAAATTTCCGGAAATTTTTCAGTTGAGGAAGAGAAGACGAATCGTGTGCACAAGTGGTCGATTTATTACTTAACTCAAATAACAAAAATAGTACTTAATACTAAAAAATTACGTAGTCTAAGTGTCCTTAATCGTGGTCGACACCCGACTGCCGCCTCGACTCCTTTCGTCCGCTCGCCCCCCTCTTCACCGGGCTGGCGACCGCTACCGCCGTCGGCTCCTTTGTCTGGATCCTTCGTAACTATACACTGCCCGCACTAAACAGAACCGTCACAACTTGATGGAACTGACTCGGTATTAAAATAAATAATTAATTTCTAAGAATATTATGAAATTAAAATCTTGTTTTTTTCTGAAAACTCGTCTTGTACTTGATGGTAACTAGAAACAATATAAGATTTATTTTCGGTGAATCTTAAACAATCTTACTAATATCTTAAATGATTAACGTGCTTATTCCCAATTTTGTATTAGCCTTGATTAAAGGGTATTAATATAACTGGAGTGTACACGAAATAAGTTTTTAGATAATCTTTAAAGTTAATTATATTTATTTAAAAATAACTTCTAACAATATGTTTAACGTTTAAATATCAGAGAAATATTAGATAAATATATCTCGCCAAGTAGAAGTCTTGCAATTTTTTAATAGATTTAAAAAAAGGCACTTTCTACATGGAAAATTTTTAAAAAATTATATTTTGAGTAATTCATTGCAAATGAAACTTTTGAAGAATGAAACAATATTTGCCTAATGAAATTTTTATTTTTTAATATACAGGGTGTTTTAAATTCGAGTCTCACTATTAGGATCTAGGAAACTGTAAGATAAAACAGGTGGATTACATTGGTGTAGAATGTAGAATGTAGAATGGGGGAAGGGTGACCTTAAAGATCTCTTGTGTCCCCCTTTCTTGAGTTGTATGTAACTCATCATACAGTCTATAACTCATCATACATGGGGCTTCTCCTATTGTAGGGGGGACAGGGTATTTCCCATCCTCCTCTGACAACAGCTGTTTATCTCCAAGAAAATTAAGGTTTGGGGTTTAGCTCTGTGTGCCCTTCGCAGTCGAGGAGCTTGTCTCCGGCTGAAGTACCCTTGAGGTGGAGGCTATCTGTGTACATTTTCTCCACCTCTAACTTGGTCTCTCCTTAGACCTGATACCGGAGTTATCTCGCCAACTTCCTGTTTCATCAAAAAATGACTACAACATTTGATTTTTAAATGGCACCCTCGGTATTTTTTACTTTGTTCGATAGAAAATGAGACTTTGAATAGATTGACATATCATATGTCAACTTTTGACATTTTCGCTTAAAACAAAATTGTATTTTAAATTTCAATCTATAGTGCCATGGCTGCGTTAAAAACACTAATTCTTAATCAAGGAGCCTGGAAAAAAAATTGGATCGTCTAATGTTTTTAGTGTCTTATCCTGGCCGGTTAAAAGATGCCCAAATCCTATTTTTAATCATATCTCATTTTTTTTTCAATTGTAATGAGGGTGGCTCATTAGCATATTCGAAAAAAGAATTTTTTACGAATAATTTGGTACCACACACTTGGTAAAATTGTCGTTGTGAATCGCATGTTGCAAATTCAAATAAACCATATTCTAAAATGTCAAAAGTTGACATATGAAATGTTGTTCTATTCAGAATGTCATTTTTTATCGAATAAAGTAACAAAGTACCGAGGGTGTCATTTAAGAATCAAAAGTTGTAGTCATTTCTGGTGGAACAGGAAGTGACTGAAAACAATTGAAAACGTTAATCAATCGTAATTTATGTCATATACTAACATACCAAATCTCGATTTTTATCTGAAAAAATAAAAAAGTTATAGAGGAGAGCCACTTTTGAAAAGCACCCTTTATATGAAAAAATAAATAAACTTGCTCGCATGCATGAATAAAAAATTAAATAAAAGAAATAAAAAACAATTAATATAAAGCTTTATCATTAGAGGGGGGTCGTCCAGTATCTATATTTCACTGTATTACAGAAAAAAACAGGGTTGGCATGATTTAAATCAAGTGATTTTTTTAATTTTAATCGGGTGATTTAAATCAAAAATTCAACTCTTTTAAAACTTTAAAATAAATCGAAAAATAACTGTAAAACTTATAAAATTGTGTCCTAGAAAACTATAAGAAATATTTCTATAACATATATACCCTATATCTATTCATTAAATAAAATATTACATTTGCTATTGTAACGTTTAAGTTTAAATACTATAAAATAAATCGAAAAATAATTGTAAATGTTATAAAACTATATAAAAATTTATTTGTATAACACATATATACATACTACATAATATGTAACATTTTAATTAATGAATAGATATTATCTATTCATCAATTTGAAATGTATGTACAAAAAAATACAAAAACAATACAATTTGAAATGTATGTCACGTTAGACCTATATCTTCAAATCGTTGTGAGAAAATATGCTGTTTTATATCTTTCATCAAGATAACTTCTGTCTTCATCAATTTATCTTCTAGTTCTTTCCAAATTTTTACCGACATTTCGACCTGGATCTGGAGTATTTTACACTTTGACAATAGATAATACTAATTTCATTCTCGATTTAAGACTATTTCCGAACAATAGTGTATTGTGTAAAATTATACTTCTTTTGACGAGGTTGTAAGTTTGACGGACTAGCAGAAACAGGGAGGCACAAAAGTACTTTTTAATCCGAGTAGTATATACTATATTTTTTCAAACATTACAAATAATGTTTTAATCAATTTCAAACTTTGCAAATAATATAAAAAGTAATACCTTGTAAGTAATCGAGCAACAATTTATACCTTTGTTGAAATTGACGCTTAATTTCAGTTTAATATTATATTTTTGTACTTTTATGCTTAGGCGTAAGTGCTTTACTTTTATGCCTAGGCGTTGAAATGCCAAAAATTAATACTCTTGTGACATTTGAAAAAAAATCCTTTGTGATCTGAAGCGAGCGACTTTTTTGCGGGATATATTGGTGACCCATGCGATGTGGGAAAATGACAACGCGCCGTAGATTGTTAATGTTATCAGTATCGGGCAGAGTTATAAAGATTTAGCCATTGAGGATAGGACTTTAATTGGAATTAAGTCCTAATTATTTAGAAATCCGATTTAAATAATGTTCTCTATTAAAATCAAAAAAATCTGATTTAAATAAAGAAATTCCGATTTAAATAAAAAAATCTGATTTTTTTTATTTTTTTTTAAAATCATAATTTTTTCCAACCCTTGAAAAACTTACTAATACTTCTCCATAAACTTATTTATTGTGCTCCTATCGATAAATCAATTTTTGCTAATCGTTGCTCTGTTTAACTTTCGTACCATCTGGCATACATTAGCTTCGATTTGTTCGGGCAAAATTAAATAATTTATTTCCTCCGGTAAATATTGAATTAGTTGTAGAAATTGACTTGGACTTGTCTAGTTCAGTTCCGTTTCCTTTTGCCAATTCAAATGAAATAGAATTTTAAAACAAACGTCACGGTTCTAGATTCGAGAAAATAATAAATTAATTCTGATAGATATTTCTAGAAGAGATGGAAGTGTTTTTCTATTTTGGAGTGTTTTTATGGGTGAGTTCAACAGCATCATCGTTGGCTTTGACAGAAAACAGTTTGACAGTGGTGCCCAGACAGGCAAACTACAGTGAAGTGATACCTGTAACGCTCAATGCGACTATAGAATATGTGCTGGTATATCAACAAAGTCCAGTAAGTATTAGATAAAATACATGGTGGTTTGTTTTTTAAAAGTAGCACGATTTGAGAAAAATAATTTTTGGTCATTTGCCAAAGTTGGACGACGTCGAGAATATTACGTCGACAATTGAATTGTTGACGCGTCGACCAGCGGCGTAGCATGGCGTCAATACAAGGGGATTAGGGTTCTTCTGAGACATCAAAGAACCGGGACTCGAAATTATTAATTCCTGGTTCTTTCGGTACTTTTGGTACTCGGTAATAATAATTAAAAACATATTTTTTGTTACGTGCGAAAGACTTTTGATACTATCTAGCGGTCGAAATCGAACTCTTCTAAATAAGTATTGGTGCCTTTGAATAAGAAGACTAAGGAAGGAGCATAATGCTATCCATGTATTCATGCATGGTGGGCGGAAAAAGCACCATAAAAGCACTCTAGGGTGGGGATCCTTGACAGTTCTGTTTGACGATTCATTTGACACATTTGAATTTGATTTGAAATTTTGTGGATTTGTCAGTCTTTACAGAGCTTATTTTATGTTATTTATTATTTATTCTACTACTGATAGTTGTATAAAGGTAGTAAATCTAGATGGAAATTGTGGCAGAAATTAAATTAACAGTGACACTATCGCGATTTATCGAAAAAGACTCTAAAACAGTTGGTTGTGTAGCGTGCGGTAGATCTCGGCAAAAATTGAGTGAAATAATGGAACAACTTTTCGCTAGTAAGTGACTATATAATATACATACGTGTAGTAAACCGATCATTTATGAAATTCACTTAAATTAACTAAATTATATATTTTTCTTGCATTTTAGCTTTTATTTATTACTTGTCAAAGATTAGATGTCAAAGAATTTAGATACGTTAATTTGACTTACCTGCTTCAGTAGCGTATCGGATGTTTGTGTTAATAAATACTTATTATAACTTATCTATTTTTATTAGAATTATATATTTTAATAACAATTTTAATAACTACCAACATTTATTCACAACGTAAAGTAAAACAGCAAATTATTGAGTCTACCCCACGTCTACCCTACATCATAGTTATACATTTTTTAAATAAAATTAGAACGACACTGATAAACCGGAATTTAAGTCGGCCATATTTGAGGCCCATCGCGGTGTACCTAAGATTTTTGATATGCTCCTTCCTTAGTCTTCTTATTCAAAGATTGGTGCTAACTCTTACTGTTCTTACTTCTGAAGTTATTTTGAAGTCTCTATAATGTTTATTAGCAATTATTGAAGTTTAAATATGATATTTTATTATTTAGTATAATATTGCTAAATGTATTAGTTATATTTTTTTGTGTTATGTTTTTATGGGCATTTGCATCTTTAATTGAAAATGTCAAGTTTTTTCTCAAATTTAGTTAAGTTGGTTTCGAGGTTGTTTTATGTAATCTTTAAGCTAACTTGTGTTTTCGTTTTTTTTTCACTTGTGTTCATTATTTGTGTTTATGCTTACTTTCTGATGACTTAATAATTTGATATTTTTTCTTTTGGAACTCAAATTTTTATCGGCTTTACTTGTGTTAATTGACGAACTTACTGTTAATTGACGAACTCCACAATCATTGAACGAAAATATTTTAGTACGGTTCCGGAAACTCTAATTAATACTACCAATTAGGGTTCAGATCTTTTTGGCCAGCACAGAACCGGGCCTAGTAACAATAATTAAAAAATTATATTTTTTACATGAGAAAGTCCTTTGAAACTTTCTAGAGGTCGAAATCAAACTCTTCTAAATAAGTAATGATGCTATTTCTTATTGTCCTTGTTTCTTTTCTCTTTTGAAGTTCCTATAATATTTATTATGTTATGTTTTAATGTTTATTTGCATTTTTAATTCAATATTTTAGGGCTTTTGTCTCAAATTCAGTTAAGTTGGTTTATGTTGTTTGATATGAAATTTAAGTTACCTATACCTTGTTCTTTACTTGTGTTCATGTTAATTTTCTCTTGACTGATTACTTAATAATTTGATATTATTTTCATTAAAAATCTCATTTCTTTTATACATTTATCATTAAAAAACCATCCCTTGCTTTCTGATTGATGAACTGCACCACCATTCAACAAATATTACCGAGAGAAAAGTACCGAAAAAAACGGGAAATCCCGGTTCCTAAGAGGCGCGATACCGAAATTCCCGGTTCCGAAAAACAGCTCCGGTTCCGCAAATCCTAAAAGGGATGAAATAATATCTGCATTTAACATTTTACCAACACAATATTTTTTTTTTCTTTTTTTTTATTAAAGTCTTTAATTTTGAAGGTACAAAAATAAAATATACAAAAAAATTATACCGCGATATATGAGATATTTTAATAACTTATTATTGGTAGACCTAAAGCATGTAGTCTGACGTACTACAATTAATTGAACAAAGAAAAATACTCAATGTCCGATTGGTTAAACCCTGCTACTAAAAGCTGGACCACACTATATAGTAGATACTTAAAGATGAATTTATTAAATTTTAGGCTATCAATCCGTACACAGTTAGGGCTTGGTGTGAAAATATCAACCCCAATTTACCCGTACAGATAGTAGTTCGCCAGGCTAAACAAGTGACGTCATGGACAGTACCGGAAATGATCGAAACAACTAAAACTAAACACATATTGTATTTTTATAATACGTCAAAAACCATGTGCCACGAGTCTATGGACGAGATAACGCATAACAATCCAGGTAAGATATACAGAGTGTAAAAAAAATAGTTTACATCTGTCTGTTATACGAGTGAAAATAAAAAGATATTTTGACGAAAGTTTGAACACTCTGTGGACTAGTTTAACAAAGTAAGGGTTTTAAAAACCACTTTTTCATCAAGGTGCTATCTTTCTAAATAAAAAATTAAAGTTGTCCTCTGTCAATTATACAGAGGAAAACAAAACGTTGATATTTTGGTAAAAGTTTGAAACACCCTGTGGAGTATGATAACAAAGCAAGAAATTTATAAATAACTTTATCATCTAGGTGTATATTTTCTCGCTAGTTTCTATTTTGATTCATCTCAATAGCTGTATTTTTGTTGGAGATATTCGCTTTTGAAGAAGAGAGTAACGATTTACAGCAATTTTACCATTAATGTTATTGCTTTTGCTTCTAATCGACACACATATGAATTAGTGTTTATTGTTTTTGTAATGTCAAATTATTTTTGTCTATTGGCAGATACCGTATGATCGAGAAAAAACGGCGTCAGCGATGGCTATGGAATAAAGATCGCTGTCATTTTATATGTAAATTTATATGGGAAATGTCATTGATGTTCATTTCCCAGCCAACTGGACGCCGTTTTTTTTCGATCATACGGTACTTTAGCAGGAGTGGATTTAAGTCTATAAGTTGTATCTGCTAATCTGAAAACCATCTCTTCTAGCCAATGGACACTAATAATATGATTGAAACGTCATATTACAGTTGCATTAAAAAACAATAAACGCTATTTCATAGGTGTGTTGATTGTGAACAAAGGCACAGGCAGGCTTCTAATGCTAAAATTTCTGTAAATCGTTACTGTCTTCATCAAAAACTAATATCTCTAAATAAGAAAAATCTATTGAGGTGAATCAAAAAACAAACTATCGAGAAAAGATGCGCCTTGATGATAAAATTGTTTTTAAATTCCCTACTTTGTTAAACAACAAAATAACAACATTTTGTTTTACTCGTATAACAGAGAGATGGTAACTGTAATTTCTAATTAAAAAAAGAGGCTAAAAAGTCAAATAATTTAGGCAGAAATTGCTTAAAAAATCATCAAAATCGGTCCAACAGAACAAAATATATTAGATGAAAAATGTAAAGTGTTAGCCTTTTCTAAACTAATATCATTATCTTCTTTTCAGATTTTTCAATGGGTCCTTTGACCGTATCTCAGAGTTTCATCATGGCACTGTCAACATCATCACCAGACAACGTTACGGTTAACGTGGAATTGAAAGAAGACGAGGATTTTTACGTTTTCAGGGATATCAAGTACAATATCACAGTATCTCCTAGCCAATCGCGATACGTTTACTATAAATTCGATAATTCTTCCGCTGATACCGTAGTTATCGAGGTAGATTCAGATGATGACGTTTGTTTGACAGTGTCAGTCCAAGACGGCAGGGTAAGATTATGTATTATTAATAGATTAGATTTTTTGCAACCTTTCTTTTCCTCAACAATATAGGACCGTCCTATGGCTACCTGTAAAGCCTGTTGTGTTTGTACCTGTTCTATATCTGCACCCAGTCTACTATCCCTGTGCCCTGTACAAGCTTGTGTAGGTCCTTGATAGTATAGGAGCATAGTTCCTGCGGTTTTAGTGATGGTTTCCCAAATAGAAAATGCCGCTTGCGATCCAGAGCCTCACAGTGACATAGTATGTGCTCTGCTGTTTTAAGTAAAGTTTGCAATTGATACTCGTTGAGCTTGTTTAGGTAGCTCTTGACAGCCATATGTCCTACCAAGAGACCTGTTGTAATCCACACTTTATTTCTGCTGACCATTAGCTGTTCCTTTGTGGTTTTATGATTAGGTCTACAAAACGGTACCGTAAAATAGCTGACATAATTTGGCGGCCGTTTTTGCCAACGTGTAGTACGGCCGCTTTGACGGTGAACAATAAATACGGTGCGATAAAATGTTGCCTCTTTTCACTTTGAGTCAGTTCAAATCAGATAGCGTGTATATTTACAAGATGGACGATCTAAATTTGGTCCTTTTAAGAGTTCTTCAGGATGAAAAATCGTCCGAAGAAGAGAGCAGAAGGCAAGAATTTGATATTTATAAAATCCGGAAGACAGAGGGTGTTTATGAAATTTTGATATGCCGTCATCTAATACCAAATATCAATAAATTTAAAGAATACTTTTGATTATTCCCAGAAAACTTCGAAAACTCCATTCGTAACCTGGAATGAGAATCCTCCAACAGTCTAAGACATTCGAAGAAATTTCTCAGAACTTACCACCCAGAAAAATCAAAGATTTTTCTTGAATAGGAACAATCTTCGGATATATGTCTCCTCAATAAGCACCTCCTCATGACAAATGCAGATTCTCTGGGGAAAATGGGGAAACACTAGAACACCTCAACATTGAGTACGCCGCGCCGAGACGACAACCATTCGTGCCATAGACTTTGGTACGACTGTAAAACCATCCTAGGTACTCGCTTTTGTCAAAGCTCTCATATTATATTATGAGTTATAACTTAAAATGGGGGATTTGTATTGTATTGTATTGTATTGACTAAGAGTGAGTCCCATGGGACCCTCCACTGCGGCCGCGAGGACCTATTGTGGCTCAGTTTCTACAAGCTCTAATATACAAGAGCGTCAAAGTTCACCCTCAAGACCCAGCCTCTTAATATAGGCCGTTATGTCTGAGGGCGATATGTCTCCTAGGTCTGATAGGTCTAACATGGGTTTGCCAAACATCTCAAACCTGGTCCTGCCCCCAGCGGGGCAGGTACACATAACGTGCTTCATTGTTTCGTCATCTTCCATACAGAGTCGGCATTCGGCGTTTTCCACCAGTCCCATCCTCTGTAGGTGAGATCTCAGCCGGCAGTGGCCCGTGTACACTGCAGTGAGCGTACGCGCTCCATTCCTACCGGCCTTTAGGAGTTCTCCTGTTCTATGTTTGGATGGCCCTGGTAGGATTTTCTTGGCATGTTCCATTCCGGGACTGTCATTCCAGTCCCGGAACGTCGCATCCCTAACCCATTCACAGAGCCTGTCTCTTGCGAGATTTTTAGGAACGTTAAGTGTCGGTTCTGGGTCCACGAATGGCGAGCCTGCACCAATTTTGGCGAGGGAATCAGCACGTTCATTTCCCTCTAGGCCGACATGTCCCGGTATCCATATTAGCGACACTTTGTTCCTATCTCCCAGTATATTGAGTAGTTTCTTACAATGAAGAATCGTCATAGACGTGCTTTTCGTTGCCTCAAGTACTTTCAGCGCGGCTTGACTATCCGAAAATATGCATATTGTTTTCCCGGTGTATTGCTGTTCTACCAGCAGTTGCACACAGGTTTCAATAGCATATAGCTCAGCTTGGAAAATCGTGGTGTGTTTTCCAAGACTGTGGTAGATCTCAGTCTTTGGACTGCTGCAGTAAATTCCTGCGCCAGATCCTTTTTCGTTTTTGGATCCGTCCGTGTACCAACACATTTCCGCATGTAGTAAACCGTTTCCCGGCTTATCCCACTCGTCCCTATTCGGAAACAGGACGTTGTAGGCTGTGGGGGATAATGGGGGATACACTAGATCTATAAGGTCGCTGTGATTAACTTCCCATCTCCCATACATTCTATATTCTTCTAGAATCAAACAAAATTAAAAGTCGATATCACCAGAACAAATGATATGCATTTATTTAAGATAAATAAAAGTAACTAGTAAAAATAATAGTATTATAAAATGGTATTATTCTAATCTCTGAATGTATTCAGAAGCATTCGGATGGTCCTAGAGAAGCATCACAGATGTTCGCATTACTCTACTTTGACTGTACTACATTCTCTACTTTGACTGTATAGTGCTAATTCCGCATTTCCAATCATAGTAGCAATCTCCATTCTGAGCCTAGCCTGTTCTGATGCAGGTAGTTTTTTACAATCGTGGCCATAGATGCAAAAAACAAGTCGTTCTCGTCTTGACCTCCCTGCACATGCTGTGGTCTCGGAGCGAATATGGCCAATGGAGAAGTTGTCCTACTGGTACTGGCGATGCTGGGGGTACTGTATATTTCGGATTTAATAGGTTCTAACGTGCAAACATTCCGGGAGGTAGTGTAGCTTTGTTCTTCGGCACTGTCTATTTTGGATATGATTGGTGTATCGATCTGGTCCGTGTCTTCCTGGGAGCTTTCGCTAGTCTCTTCATTATTTTCTATGTAACTTGCTGTTCTAAAATTAAAATAAGAATAATGCGGAGGCTTGATTTCTGAAACAATTTTATCTTTACCTCCGTTTTATTGGGCAGTCATCTAAAAAAGACAGTAGCTCCGATCTTTTTTTCACAGCCTCACCTACTGATCCAGGACTAGGTTTTCCCCTTTTCCTAATATAGTAGTCTCTTATGTAAGCCCAACGTTTATTGCAATCGGTATCTGAAACGTAAAAAAATAATTATCTTAGATAGGAACTATCAGAAAAAAAAAAATAGCTATCTTATCCGATAGTCAAGCATCCTTAATAGCGATCAACTCAGTAACCATCAATTCGAAGTTGCTCAAAGATGCCTAGTGAAGCTGAACAATTAGACGAAGAAAGTAAAGTCATCCTACTCTGCGTGCCAGCCCACCAAGAGATAGAAGATAGTGAAAAAGCAAACGATCTAGCTAGAAAAGGAGCGAACATTACACTAACTGGACCAGCATCTTTCTGTTTTCCAAGTGGAAATCAGCTTAAAGCAGAACTGAAGAATCTGGAAGACTCCATTTGTAACCTGGAATGGAAATCCTCAAATGGTCTAAGACCCCCGGATAAATTTCTTAGGATTTACGACCGAGAAAAATCAAATCGAAAGAAAGATGATTAAGAGAACATTGAAATCTTAGAGTGTATAATTATGTACATTAATAATAAACAAACACTCACCTGTTTTAGAAAGCATTGCCCCAATTTCACGCCATAAGCTTGTTTTCAGTTTCGTCTTCCTGTGCTCTGAAGATTTTACATTAAAAAGGGCTTCGTGATTCCGAACAAAGTCGATTAGAATTTCATCTTGTTGGCTGGACCAATTAGTTTGTTCAGCCATTTTTAATAATGATAACCAAACGCTAGAATCGCTACACTGCAGCACCGTCAAAAGGCGTGCTTGCAATATAACAACGCCTGTAAACTGACTCACCGCTCCGTAGCGGTCGCTTCATAAAATACGCTGCCGTATTTTTGCGCCGACGCACGACGCTTTGGAGAGACACATCGATTGGCAAGAAGTGGCAAGTCCCATTAAATAATAATTTCTATTTATATGGCGAGGGTCATAGACGCTTTTTAGCGGCGTAGCTCGTCGTCAAGTTACTGCCGCTGTTTTACTGTACCGCTTTGTAGGAATCCGAAGCTTTACTGCACTACGGGTCATCAACCCAAGAAGGAACTACCCATTTACTACCTGAGAAGTATATACATGGTGGTTTAAAAAACATGTGCCATTTCTCATTGGGAGATTCCTCACATGAAAATAAGATTTATTTTTTATATCAACATAGCTATTCTGCTTTATTTTTTAGCT
This sequence comes from Sitophilus oryzae, assembly GCF_002938485.1. Taxonomy (NCBI): domain Eukaryota; kingdom Metazoa; phylum Arthropoda; class Insecta; order Coleoptera; family Curculionidae; genus Sitophilus; species Sitophilus oryzae. Next base: position 990,714 of record NW_022146414.1, read on the forward strand.
ACAGGGTGTTAAAGCCTTCTTTTTTTTTATTTGTTATAATTTGTTTGTAAAATTAGCAAACTCCATAAGACGACGCATGGTGTCATTGATGACGTGCAACGAAAGTTGTTTTAATTTCCCTTTATTAAAAAAGTGTCGACACATTTACCAGGGACGTACATATGGTGGTATGGGTTGTTACTGGAATATTTTTTAAAAAAACATGTTAGCCATTGATTTTTTTCTTCGTAGCAAAATTGTGTAGGCCATTTAATGTCTATTAAAAGTTGTATCTTGTTATTTTGTTAATTTCGATCACCTTGATGAGATAGACAGAATTTTATTAATCACAATTAATAAAACTAAAACAAAAATAAAATTAATAAATTATTTATTTAATTTGATTTTATTATTAAATTTTATTGAAATTTATAACAATGATGTTCAGTGTGACTTATAGTAAATTCAAGAAAAAATTAATGCTGTTAATAATATTTTTTAAGATCATGTAACTTGAAAAACTGTACATTTCCGCACCCATGTTTATAGGAACTTTTTTCATATTTTTGATGAGGAATCAATGATTACTGATTGGATTTTGGCCAGTTAATGACTTAAAAAAGCTTGCTGTTAATCTTGGATTAAGACAAATTAATAAAATTGTGTTTATCTCACCAAGGAGACTGAAATCGACAAAATATCAAGAGACAACTTTTAATCCGCATTAAGGTGCGTACTCACTGAGCGAACGAATGCCGAACGAACAACGAAGTCCGAACAACGAAGGTTCTGGGTTCGTTCGGCCGTAATTAAAACACGACCTCACCAATGAGCGAATCCGAAACGAATGCAGAAAGTTCGCTGTTTGCTTGGCTTCGTCGCTTTGTGAGTTTGTTTAGAGAAAAAATGTGTGATAAAATTATAGCGGCATCAGCTTTTATAATTATTGCGGGATCACTAAAAGCAAAAAAACAAAAAAGGAAAAGAAAACATTTGATGTCAAAGGTTTATCAAATACGGGATAAATATAGGGGACTGGACCTTTTAATTGATTTTAGAAGAGATCTGGGACAGTTCATTCATTTTTGTAGAATATCTCCTACAGATTTTGAATTTTTACTTGGAAGAATCAGTGAAAAAATCAGCTTTTTAACTTAAAAATACAGCGTCCAAATGCAAACAATACAAACTCGGATTCGGAGTTCCCCCAAAAAATTAAAAACCCGCGAATCTCGTCAACACTGAACTGCGAATCTCTTTGATATACCGCTCTCCTACCGAACGTAGGCGACGGCGAACCGAACTTAAAAATGCCATTCGATTCGCCTTCGCATTTACGTACACACTTGACGAATTATTCGGAGTTCGTTGTTCGTTCGGCATTCGTTCGCTCAGTGAGTACGCACCTTTAGACGGCCTACACAACTGTTTCACCGTACATGAAACTCACGTACTGTTCTGTCAAGTGAAAAAAGTCAGTGGCGCACATTTTTTTTCTAGAAAAATATTCCAGTTTATTCCTTGTGACGCCGTTTGTCTTTGACGTGGTTTTTTTCGATTGTATGGATTTTTTTTTCTTTTAGACTCTCTCTAGCTTTGATTTTTTTCAAATTTTTAGTGTCCTGTGCTTGATTCAAACAAAGATGTTAAATATGAAGGGGTCTTTCAAACTGTTAACAGAAAAGGAGCCATTACTGTAGCTGTAAGTATTGCTATCTTAAAAAAATATTTAAACAAGACAGCAATGAAGATAAAATATAACACGCGTCAACTTATCATTTTCTAATGTCGTAGTTTCTTGCTACTTTCAATATACAGGGTGAGTTTTAATTAAATAAGTCCAAATATATATGAGAAACATATTTTCTCTTTATTGTTTTTCAAATAAATCTAAAATAACCGAATTATTTTACTTTGAAAATTTCCAAAAAAAAAAATTTTGCTTAAATTTTGGGAACCACTGGATCTTTTCTTGTAAATTTAATCTATTATATATGCTGCATATTATCAAAAAATTATGTTTTTTAACTAAAAACTAGTTTGTTTGCGAGAGGCCCGCATAATCGTGTTTCTATACTATTCTTAAAAATATATGCACTTATTTATGACTAACCCTGTATAGGGTGTTTCTAAATAAGAGCTCAATATTTTAAAAGGTGATTTTTCTAGTATTTTAAAGGTGAAAAGTTTATAAAACATGTGTTCTAAAATTGTTTGTTTTCGAGATACAGGGTGTCAAAGTTTTAAAATAATTTAAATATATAGAATAATTTTTTTCATAATATCTTTGGAGTCACCCCAGATATTTTTATGAAATTTGGTACACGCTTTTTTACCAGTAAGGGGCATTTTTTGATGAAAAATGGTTTCTTAAATTTTCACCAATGGTGTTCCTACGGGGTTCGACTGAATATTTTTGAAGAAAATTTTTCTTGAAATAAAAAATCCACTTTAATGCGCATAGAAAAATTGTTAAAATATATATCGTTAACGAATAAAACGTACGAACGGCACTGGTAAAAATTTGAGAAAATATATTTTCTCTTTCTATATAAAATCGGAAAATAACCCTTAATAGTGAATTAATACAGGTCTTGTATAAAATTTCATAAAAAATCTGGATTGGCTCCAAGGATATTACAAAAAAATAATTTTTTTCTTAAAACATTGAAACCCTATATCTCAAAAACGAAGGATTTTAGAACACATGTTTATACAGGGTAAGTCTTAAATAAGTACAAATATGTTTTGGTTTAATATATTATATTTTTTTTCATATATTTGAGGTTTGTAGATCTCGGTAAATGAAATATATTTTCTTTTTAACGTTTTTGGCTTTTTGACTTATAAATCCAAAATAACCGAGTTATTCAAGTTTGAAAATTAAAAAATAGATTAATTTTTGAAACATTTCGAGTCACTGGATTTGTTCTGTATTTGCATTTTTTTTAGTGGCGTAACCATAGAATAAAGCCGTAACCATGGTAATATCAGAGATTAAGAAATTATACCGTGGGATAATTTGCGGTGAACAGACCGTTCTAAATGTTTTCTAAAATATATCGGAACATTTAAAAGAAAATGCACGATTTTCAACATAATATATTGTGAAAAAACCTTATAGATATATTCGTGGGGTCGAAATATACCACCCCTAAAAATATTTGCTCTTATTTAAGTCTCACCCTGTATAAACCTTTTACCTTCCAAATACTTGAAAAATCACCGTGAAAAATATTGGACAATTATTCAAAAACGCTCTTATTATTATTTTAATTTTATCAGTTACTGACACCATAATTACAGTATTTTTCTTATTATTTAGAAACGACACTATTCACCTGGATTTTTCCTGGTGTTTGTTGCCAAACCGGACAACTATGACTGCAGCCAAGAAAGCAACGTCATACCGCTGAGCAGACTCTCATCAATCATGGACAACAACATAACCACCTTGCTGACTTTTTCCATAAAGAACAGCATCAGTTTGTACGAGTACGCTTACGCTTCTATAGGTATAGCTATCGCAGTAGTCATTTTTGGGGTGGTCTCTTTAGCTGTCATTATAGTTTTTAATCGGTATGGAACTATATCCAAAGCCAGGACTTACGGTGAGTAGAATTAAATCAGAGAAATAAAAACATAGTTAAACTTATAAGTTCTAAAACAGTAATAAAACTAAAACAATTTCGGACTTCCATTGTCTTTATTTATTTTGCTTACAAAACGTTTCGGTCAGAGGTATCATTGACCGTTATCATGTGTTAACTAAACCAAATCCTAAGACTACTGAGCTTATATACTGTTTAGCTATTCGCCCGATCTTCTCCGATGTTACTTTCACATATGGAATCGTCAAGAGAGAGAGAGAGAGAAAATAAAGAGGAGTACGAGCCAATTAAATTACTGGGGCTTGACCTCACCAAATTTTTTACCGATTGCAATTCCCCAGCCGTCTGTAACGCCGTTTTTTTTCGTCATAACGAGCCATTGAATAAAAAGAATTAGGAAGCAATATATCAAAAAACTAGCGCGACCGCGATGGTAATTCAATATGGCTGACTTTCCGGTTGAAATTTAGGTTTGTCAGTTGAAGCTTCTTTCTAAAGCTACGCACACAGAAAGAGCAAAACCGTTTTAGACAAAAACGTATTCGTTTTTTTCTAGAGACATTATGTTTTGTAGAAAAACAAAATATTTTTTTACAATTAAACATGCAGGGTAGAGAGCATCCTCCTCAGGCTGGCACACCAATGAGTCAGACTTGTAGAATGTAGAATGTTTAGGAGGGGAGTTAGTCACCGCGACCTTACAGATCTGTTAAATGCACAGAGGCCAGCTCTCCATCATTGACATCAGCCGTACCAAAGTTCATGGCACGAATGGTCGTCGTCTCGGCGCACTCAATGATGAGGTGTTCTGGTGTTTCCCCAAATTCCCCACAGAATCTGCATTCGCCGTTGTTTCTCAGCTTCAGCCTACTGAGGTGTTCGTTGAGGAGACAAGAGTGTCCTGTTAGAAACCCCGTGACAGTCCGAAGATTATTTTAAATCAAGGAAAACCTTTGATTTTTCTCGGTCGTAGGTTCTAAGGAACTTTTTCGAGTGTCTTAGACCGTTGGAGGATACCCATTCCAAGTTGCGGTTGGAGTCTTCCAGATTCTTCAGTTCCGCTTTCAGTTGGTTTCCGCTTGGAAAACAGAACGGTTCTGGTCCAGTTAGTGGAGTGTTCGCTCCTTTTCTAGCTAGATCATTTGCCTTTTCATTGCCGTCTATCCCTTGGTGAGCAGGCACCCAGAGTAGGAGGACTTTATTTTCTTTGCCTAACTTGTTGAGCTTTTCTAGACATTCTTTGACCAACTTCGATGAGTCAGACTTTTGCAATTGGTTATAATATTGTCTAGGGATTTTGCAGAGTAACCATTCTGAAGCAAATCGGTTTTAATATTACTTAGTTCAGAGATTCTTGGACACTGCATATAGTGATTGCTCTATGACATAGTGTTTTAACTATACCTCTTTTGGTTGATTCAAAATGGTTCGACTGAGAATTTAAATATTGTCCCGTATGTGTGGGTTTTCTATATTCAGTAGTGCTAATGGATCCATCGCTTATAATTCGTTGAAACGTTGTGTAAGCAAAATAAATAAAGACAATGGAAACTCTTTTAGTTTTAATACTGAATCATTGTCTACCACATTCAAAGTCTCTAGTCAAATCTGTCCAAAGTGTTTCTATATAGTAAAAGTAGATTATTGGTTAATACTGAAACATCATCACCAAAAACGGGCACCTTCAAATTTTCATGTATTTTAAAGTTTTATATATTGTGTTCTAGTGGACCGATTTTGATGAATTTTTAAGCAACTTGTAGCTAAATTATTTGCCATTTTAATATCTCTTTCTAAATAAAAAATTAAAGTTTCTCTTAATTATACAGAGGAAAACGAAACGTTGATATTTTGGTAAAACTTTGAAACACCCTGTGGAGTATGATAACAAAGCAAGAAATTTATAAATAACTTTGTCATCTAGGTGTATATTTTCTCGCTAGTTTCTTTTTTGGTTCATCTAAATAGCTTTATTTTTTTGGGAGATATTCGCTTTTGAAGAAGACACTAACATTTTTTTGATTTTTGGTCCTAGTCAACAGACCTATAAAATAGTGTTTTTGATTTATGTAATGCCACTATCTTTGAAAAATTATATTATTTATTATTGTCTGTTGGGTAGATATGGCTTTAAGTCCTAAAGTTGATATCTACCATGATCAATTAGGAATCTTCAGAACTTAAAACCATCTCTACTACTTAGAGTAACCGCCAATAAATAATAATAATATAACTTTTCAATGACAGTGACATTCCAAAAACAATAAACACTATTTTAAAAGTGTGTTGACTAAAACAATAAACACTATTTTAAAAGTTGTGAGGATCCAAGATAAATGCTAAAATTGCTGTAAATCGTTACTGTCTTATTCAAAGCGAATATCTCGAATAAAAATGAAGCTACTGAGATGAATCAAAAACCAAACTATCGGGAAAAGACGTACCTAGACTATAAAATTATATTTAAATTCCTTGCTTTGTTAACATTAACATATTCGACAAGGTGTTTTAATCTTTCCCCAAAATATCAACATTTTGTTTTCCTCCGTATAATTGACAGATGAAAACTTTCATTTTTAATTTAGAAAGAGACACTAAGAAGTCAAATAATTTAGCTACAAATTGCTTAAAAAATCATCAAAATCGGCTCACTAGAACAAAATATATTACACTTTAAATTACATCAATATTTTAAGGTGCCCGTTTTTCGTGCCGGTGCCGGTGAGTGTAGATATTTAAATTGTTAGTTAAAACTTAACTGGGTTATTTTGGACTTATTTGAAAAACGGTAAAGAGTAAATAGGTTTCTTTTATCAATATGATCGATATCTACCAGCCCTGAAAATATTTACACTTACTGAAGGCTCACCCTGTATAACCAACCAACACCTAATATTTTTTTAATAAGACAGCAATAATGATGATTTAGATATAAAGATACAAGATTATATCGAGCCGAAGACCGATGAGGAGATCAATCGAATTATACTGTCAAAAGACCTGACAGTAGATGTGTTTGCCAAATATCCCAGAAGAATTAAACAAAGATCTTTCAATTATTTGTCGCATACGACGAGCATAGCACTGTTTTACAGTATACCTGTTATTCAGTTGGTCGTCACGTATCAAAGGGTAAGTTATACTTCTATAGAAACCACAGCTTATTCAGAACCAGTTGGTCGTCTTAGCTTGTTTTTGAGTACACGCGTTGCATCACCTACCGTTATTTTAAGGAATATCTAGGTAGGTTTGTCATTTTTATGCAAATCATCGTCAGTAGGCAAGCTAGTTATAAATAGGCTGTGACAAAAACTAAACAAACAGATATTTAGGACATTTCTTTGTTAATTTTTAGGTGGTTAACATGACAGGAGACCAAGATTTGTGCTATTACAACTTCTTATGTGCACATCCAGCGTTATCTTTTAGTGACTTCAATCATATCTACTCCAATATTGGTTACATATTAATAGGGATATTTTTTATTTTTGCTGTAATCGACAGACAACATATCATAAAGATTACCAAGGTAATAATAATTTAACATAGTCTCCTACATTGGATGGGTAGCATAATAACTAACGAAAAAATATAAACTTTAGGAGAATGGTATACCAGTTCATTATGGGTTGTTTTATGCAATGGGTGTTGCTCTAATTATAGAAGGCATCCTGTCGGCTTGTTATCATATTTGTCCAAGTCAATCGAATTATCAGTTTGGTAAGTTTAAAGCTCTGTCTTTTAAACACCCTGTATAGTTATACTACACACTGTTATATTGTATTTTCCAAGAATTAATAAACATAATTATTTGTTTGATACATTAAATTCCAGTGCTACTTTATTTTTCGTTTAAATATTGTAAAGATCAAATTTAAAGATATCACTACGCATACTGTGACGTTGTTTTTTATTCGATCAATGCTATTTCTTATTTGTTTTTTAGATACAAGTTTCATGTACGTTATGTCTGTATTAATAATGGTAAAATTATACCAAAACCGTCATCCAGATATTAATGCTACAGCATACACAACTTTTAGTGTGGTTGGTATTGCTATTTTTATAGGTAAAATTTATCTTTACTAAACCAAAACCTTAAATAATTGGAATTATGTTCTTTTTTAGCCATGATAGGTATACTAGATGGTACACTTTTTATATGGGTCTTGTTCATAGTATCTTATTCCATTTTAATAATATTATTATCATTAAAAATATACTACGTGAATTATGTAGTGAGTGGTGCCAAACAATTTTATATTTTTTATAAAAATCAAGGATTATGCATTGAAACGGTCTCGCCCCTAAGAAAAGGTAAGTTTTTTGTCTGTTTTATGTTAGGTATCTCTTGTTGATTTTACAACTGATGGCTTTATGTAAAATGTATAAATCTGGGAAGACATTGTGTCTTGACTTGTGTTACAGTGAAATTATTGTGAATCTTAGCACAGACGCACACAGAAAGGGTAAAAGGGTACTGCTTCTTTATTCTTTATATTCGATGTCTCAAGCCGACATAAAGTATCATCGATTGTCAAAGGGTACTATGACGCATTTTTTTCGATCATACAATACATTTTTATTTATATCATACGATCGAAAAAAACGGCGTCACAGACGGCTGAGGAATGTCAATCAATTATAATTTTGGTGAGGTCAAGCTTCGGCGTTATTTACTTGGCCTGTACTCTTCTTCATTTTTAATGGCGTTGACTTAAATTATTTTTATATTGAGTAAAAATTATTTTTAAATGGTTTAGTTTAAAATTCGGTAAAAATATTTTTTTGAAATAGATTTGTGTGTCTGGAAACGTTCTATTCTTTTTCTATCTTTCTATAACCAGTGTTTATGTCAATTTTTAGTAAATGACGTCTAGATATTGACCTCGCCAGAATTATCAACGCTTGTCATTCCTAGCCGTCTTTGACGCCGTTTTTTTTTCGATCATACAGTTATAATAGGTATTAAATTAAGGTATTAATAATTATTGCAGGTCGTTTTGTGGCAGTTCTTGTAACAAACGTTGCCAATTTTAGTATGCTTGGCATCGGACTTTACATCTACTTGAACAATATAACAGATTTTGGAACGTTTCTTTTGGCTCTTCTTCTAGGAAATACAGTAATTCATATATCGTTTTACACAATTATGAAGGTATTTATTGTTTTATATACTGAGTGACAAAAAAAAGAGAACACCTATACAATGTGTGTTAGAATTCGATAATTTTTTGCTGACTGTCTTTTCTTGTGTGTCAGAAATCGGGGGTCAGCAACACGCTATTTTTTCAATTAAGTGTTCTGCTAGAGAACCTAATCGATTGCTAAGTCAAAAGCTGCCATTATGTACACCAAGAATTATTAAAATCTTATGAAGACATACATATATACCATCCTGGCAAGCGAAACCTTGGGTCGGCGTTTACATGTATAGGAGTGAATCGCTATGGCAATCTAGTAAGTCGGAGAAAGCAAAAATGCGAAGTATTTTGTAGCATTAGAAGTTATAAAAAAATGATGGAATGTTTTTTTTATAAGAATTTTCTTTTAGAAAAAATATTAAAACAACTAATACTATGCGACGGAGCTGTTCGCCGGTGAGCAATAGGTCGTAAGCTAGTGAAAATTAAATTGTGATAATTACGTCTTTATAATATACTGGTCGCCACTCAGTTTTCCATTTACTTTCAAAACTTCTAAGTTGAGAACTGAGAAATCAACTCAAAACCGACATTTACTTTTTTAGCGAATTACACAAATAAAAATTTGAATAAAAACTAACAACTAAGTAATAATTAAATATTAATTAGAATAAAATAAGACTATGAATAATTTGATGTTTGAAAATGTTGGCGTGGTAAATAGTATGTATTAAAATAGATCATCTAAGATGGTAGTTAAATCTGCACGCTTCTGAATATTAATATTTTATTAATTATTCCGCAAAAGTCTGGCGATCTTGGTACCAAAATATAGGGACTCTTTATATTTAAAAAACCGTACTATGTATATATCAGAAATATGCATAACATGAATAAAATATTTCAAAGTGACTCTAAAGTAATAAAATATCTAATATGCCTGAAGGGCTTGAAGCATTAAAGTGAAGTTAAATTATATAAAAGAAATGATCTGGCCTTTTAAATCCGTTCAAATTTCACATGTGTGTGGTGAACTGCTAGAACTGGAAAGTGATTAAAACGTCGCTCCACCCAGACAGGATCCAAAATGCTGTATATTCAGGAGATTCCTCCGTTATTCAACGTTCCCTTTATATAAGAGGGACAAACGAAGGCCCATAATGTCAGATATGTATTCAATGCAAATGGCACCAGAAATGCGTACCATAAAATAAAAACCCTGTACAAATAGAAAAAAGGTATTAGGAAACGTTATGTAAAAAATAAAGGTCTTACCTCCGCTCAGAGGGTTTTCCCACACAAATTTCAAAAATGCCAAAAAAAACGCCGATAATTCTATCGGGTTCAGCTTCAACCACCAATATAGCGATAAAGGTAGGCACGAGGTATATACCTATACCGTCAGAAATAAAGTGACCAACAACTTCGACCGGACTGAAATAACTAGCCAGAAATAAACTTGTAAAAAAAATAAAAAGATAAAACAATACTTATAATGCCATCTCGGTGCGAGGACTTAAACTTGAATTGTTTAAATAAAATAATTCTGTACATTTATTTAAATTGTGTAAATTTTAAATAAAATGCTACAATTTATTTGAAATTTTGTGGATTTTGCAGTCTTTACGGAGCTTATTTTATTTTATTTATTATTTATTCTACTACTGATATATTGTATAAAGGTAGTTTTATATGGAAATTGTAAATAGATTTTTAAAGGTCCACATTTGACACTATCGCGATTTATCGAAAAAGACTCTAAAATAATTTGTTGTGAGCGTGCGTATTTTAGGCAAAATTTGAGTAAAATAATGGAATCGATTTTTCGCTTAAAAACTGAACAGATAATATACAAACGTGTAGTCAAACCGATCATTTATGAAATTCACTTAAATTAACTAAATTATATATTTTTTCTTTGCATTTTAGCTATTTTATTTATTACTGACTTACCTGCTTCAGTAGCGTATCGGATGTTTGTGTTAATAAATACTTATTATAATATCAAATTTTTATTAGAATTATATATTTTTATAACAATTTTAATAACTACCAACATTTATTCACAACGTAAAATAAAACAACAAATTATTGAGCCTACCCCTGTTCGGTTTTAATATAAAAATCGATTAATTTTTACCTAAAATTAGAAATTGTTCTGATAAACATGTGAATTTACCAAATATAGACCTTTAAAAGTCTATACGACTTCGCTATAAAATCCATAGATTTTGATATATCTGACAGTTCAAATTTTGCTTATTATTTCCTATGTTCCCAACGACGATGCAACACCCGGTATACTTAATCCGATTACCGCTAGATTTCATGCGCTTGGGAGTATACTTGCTCTTCTGGTTTTATTCAGAACATCTTATTTTACCGTACTCTTCGTACACACTAAAATCGGCACCCAAGGCCAGAAATGCCGACCCTAGTATAGGCATTCTTCTTTTTATGTCATTTAGTATATATTGTAATTGTTTTTTTTTAATTCTTTTTGATGGTTTATAGCTAATACACAAAGAGAGAATATGCTACGAGTCTTTGATTTTCGGAGTTGTGGGAATGGCTTTCTGGATAACTGCTGGAATATTCTTCCTAGATGCTGCCACCTTATGGACGGTAAATTGCCTTTCATTAGAGAATTATGCATTAATGCAAGACCAAGACCAAGACTTCCTTGGTTTTAGTCTTGGTATTTCAGTGTAATAATTAGTCTTGGTTTTAGTATTGCTGCAAGGCACTTTCTACATAGATGATCTTTATAAATATCTAGTATTTTAAGTAATTTAATGCAATAAAACTTTAAAGAGAGAAAGAATATTAATTTGTCTAATAAAATTTTTTTAATTTCAATACATATATCGAATCAGCTTTACTTGCAATAGTCAGGAAACACTATTTGCAATAAATTAAAACAATAATTTTGAACGATCTTTTTTTATTATTTTTTATTTAGTAAATTATAGAGGGGAGGGGTAAGTAAATAATAATTTCGTTATTTTTTGTTTTCTATGTGAATTAAAACCGTGAAAAAAATGTAAGAACTCAAGAGTCTTTTATGCTGGGTCTTGGTTTTATTCTTTGTCTTGTACAAAAAGCAAGATCAAGTCCAAGACCTGTCTCCTTCATGACAAATTATGCAAATCAACAAAATATAAAACACTTTTTTAATTTCTTCTTATGTAATGTCTCATAGAAATAAGTAAACATAAAGATTCTACAACTGAATTATCTGAGTGTAATGTAGACATTTTGTGACTTTCATTAAATTTTGATTTTTGTTGTTTGTAGGTGACTCCAGCTGAATCGCGGCAGTGGAACCAGGGTTGTATCTTCCTGAATTTCTTCGACAAACACGACGTGTGGCATTTACTGAGCGCACCGGCCCTGTTTTTCACCTTTCTGTATTTGATGTATCTGGACGATGACATATCTGACAAGCCACAAAAGAAAATATCAGTATTCTAAATAATAATAATAAGCGTTTTGAACAAGTTTTTTTAATCTATGAAATAATTTTAAGTACTTTTTACTTTCTCCGTATATTTTATATTTATGTGACTTTGTTGTAAAGTAATTGACTGTTTATTATTGATTTTAGAAGTATTTCTATTTGTATTTCTAAGTGTAACAAACCATAAATATAAGTTGTGATCTCAAAAACAAATTTTCTGTGCATGAAACCAATTTTACTATAGTTTGTCCAGCAAGAGGATACATGATAGTGACAGTTGTCTCTATCATATTAATGCACACATCAATTATATTTTCTGTCAATTTTTGGATGTCGTCTGACAAAATCTATAATTAATATCATAATATAATAATTTTGTAATATGTGAGAAGAAGTATATAGTGTGATCAAACAAAAAAGATATCAGAAGAGTCGTAAAAGTACTATTTTAGTACTTCTAGACAGATTTTACTACATATGTCTTTTTTTATCACACTATCATCGTCAGCAGTCAGCAAATATAATTATAAACAGATTTTTATGTAAATATACATTTAAAATAGGTATATATGACTTTTTCAATATGTATTTTATAAATGTTTTCTAAATAAACTTATTCCTAATTATATAAGTTTTATTTTTTATTCAGGATGTCTTTTTACTAAGTGCAAGTTGTTTAACTTGTAATAGACCGTATGATAAAAAAAAAACGGCGTCAAGTTGGCATGAAAATGACGATCGATGACATTCCCCATATAATTTTGCATATAAAATGACAGCGATCTTCATTTTATAGCCATCGCTGATGCCATTTTTTTTTCATCACATTGTATATCGTCCGGAGATGAAGCTTTTTTGGCAAAAAAATTAAAAATTTTACTTTTATTCTGGTCTTTTCGTGGAAATTAAAAAAATGCCGTATATGCTAACTAACTACTACATATATCTGGTATAGATTTGTCACCCGTTAATATACTATATTTTTTTCGATCGTACAATCGTACAGTTTTTTTTTTTAAATCTTAAGCCTATGCACAAAAATATAATACTAAATTGACATTAAGTGCCCAATTAGTAAGGTGCTACTTTTATATTATTTGCAACGTTTAAAATTGTGTAAAAAATTATTTGTGACGTTTGAAAAAAATAGAATGTTTTATATTCAGAGTAAAAATATACTTTTTGTGCCTCGCCTGTAATGTCTACGTCCTCGCCACAAAAAGTATCATTTTTACTCCTAATAAAGCAATCTTTGAATAAGAAGACTAAGGAAGGAGCATATCAAAAATCTTAGGTACACCGCGATGGGCCTCAAATATGGCCGACTTAAATTCCAGTTTATCAGTATCGTTCTAATTTTATTTAAAAAATGTAAAACTATGATGTAGGGTAGACGTGGGGTAGACTCAATAATTTGTTGTTTTATATTACGTTGTGAATAAATGTTGGTAGTTATTAAAATTGTTATAAAAATATATAATTCTAATAAAAATAGATAAGTTATAATAAGTATTCATTAACACAAACATCCAATAGTCTACTGAAGCAGGTAAGTCAAATTAACGTATCTAAATTCTTTGACATCTAATCTTTGACAAGTAATAAATAAAAGCTAAAATGCAAGAAAAATATATAATTTAGTTAATTTAAGTGAATTTCATAAATGATCGGTTTACTACACGTATGTATATTATATAGTCACTTACTAGCGAAAAGTTGTTCCATTATTTCACTCAATTTTTTGCCGAGATCTACCGCACGCTACACAACCAACTATTTTAGAGTCTTTTTCGATAAATCGCGATAGTGTCACTGTTAATTTAAGTTCTGCCACAATTTCCATCTAGATTTACTACCTTTATACAACTATCAGTAGTAGAATAAATAATAAATAACATAAAATAAGCTCCGTAAAGACTGACAAATCCACAAAATTTCAAATCAAATTCAAATGTGTCAAATGAATCGTCAAACAGAACTGTCAAGTATCCCCACCCTAGAGAGCTTTTATGGTGGCTTTTCCGCCCACCATGCATGAATACATGGATAGCATTATGCTCCTTCCTTAGTCTTCTTATTCAAAGAAAGCAATATACTATCATTAAAAAACGCAAAGTTTTTTTTAATATGTCTAATAAAAAAAACGACTTATATGCCTTTCAATACACAATTTTTATTAAGCGTTCAGTTAAAAGGGAGTTTAACAAATTTTTGCCGTTGCCAAATACCGTGAGTTTCAAAACTTATACCGTGAAAGTTACTTGCGACCTTCACGGTACATTTTCTGAGTCTCCTCTGATCCTACCATGGCGTTGGTGACCTCGGAGTTTCTCTTGCCATTCTGAACGGGTAGACGGTATGGTATGATGGGTACGTCCAATGGTGGTATGAATTCCTTGGGTTTGAGTTGGTAAGCTAGCCAGCTGGCTAGTTGGTGGGCGCCCGGACTAGCGTACTAGGAACAAATTTGTTAATAGACTGGGGACTAGCTAACATATAAATTGAATTTTTTAAATAATTTTGCACCTTACTGTGATGCTTAATTATGACGAGTCGGTTACTTCTTTCCTCTGTATAATTTCAATAATTCTACTCTGTTGAATAATATCTACCGGGTGGTGCAAATTTTTAACTGTTCAAATATTGCCTCCCCTAATTGATTTTACGGTGAGGTCGTAAAAGGTTTTTTTAAAGGTATGCGTATGCTGAATGCACATGCCAACTTTGTACAATTTTGTACAAGCCAGTTTTAAATAATTTAAGAAAAAATGCAGCTCTTTTAAAATTAAAACTGAACAGGTGTCAATGCAAAACCGGGCAAATGCCAATATACCTTAAGTTGTCAACATATGATTTTGTAAATGTCAAGCTGTAGTTTCTAAACGTTACTCTTTTGTCTGTTTTTAACAAGTTTTAAGTTACAAAAATGTACCGTATGATCGAAAAAAAAAACGGCGTCCAGTTGGCTGGGAAATGACGATCGTTGACATTTCCCATAAAAATTTACATATAGAATGACAGCGATCTTCATTTCATAGCCAACGCTGACGCCGTTTTTTCTCGATCATACTTTGACTATATAGGTACTATAACCTGTGCTATATCGTAGTAGCGTGAACAGCACAACAAATTGACAAAATCATAGGTTGCTGACTTAAGGCACGTTGACATTTTTCTAGTTTAGTATTTTTACGGTAAAAAATTCATATAAACCTGTTTCCTAAAATGCTTCGTTTTTGAGATTCAGAGTGCCAAAGTTTTGAGAAAAAAAATCGTTTTTTTTTTATAAAATCTTCAGAGCCAATCCAAATTTCTTTATGAAATTTGATACACCCTTTTCATTATTAAGGGACATTTTTGAAAATGCTAGAGAAATAAAAGGATGAGACGATTACAGTTGGTGGTTGGAACATTCTTAATCTAAGGTTGGAACTATGTTGGAACCTTCGGTGTTACAATAGCAAAATATCACACTAAATTACCACAATACACCAAAACACATTTACTTTTGCACTGGACGCACCTTTCGCTAACAATCTTAGCATCATCAGTAGATGATAAAAACTCAAAATCATTTTAAATCATCTCCTGATGATGCAGCAATTGGTTAGCGAAACGCGCGTCCAGTGCAAAAGTAAAAGTATTTTTGTGTATTGTGATGATTTGGTGATTTATTTTGCTGAGAGAGACTAATAATTTAAATCTAAAAGTCAAATAATTCAGCTACAAATTGCTTAACATATCATCAAAATCGGCCCACTAGAACAAGATATATTGAAATTTAAAATATTATACGGGATCAGTCTTAAATAAGTGAAAATATTTTCAGGGCTGGTAGATCTATATAAAAGAAATATACAGGGTGGCCCATCGAAAACGTTCCGCAAGGCATAACGGCCAGGGCAATTTTTTTTTCAGAAAATTCAAAAACACGTCAATTTTGTTTGTGAGGGGGACAACTTTTGCTCCAAAAATGATTGCAAAATCTTCAACCCTCTAAGCGGGGGCGTCATCCCCCAATTTTTTTCAAATGGAAAGGGGGGTCAAGTGGTACCGCAATGAAAAGGGCTTTCTATTCTCTATACTTTCCCGCTTCGTTTTTGAAAATCGGTCGAGTCATTGAGAAAATATGAAGGATTGAAATTTGAAAAGTTTATTTAAACATTTATCGAGTAAATGATAAGGATAAATCCCTTCAACCAATTTGCTATTTTTTTCTTATTATTTCTAGATGTTTACGCATTTTTTCACTTGCCACAAGGTTGAACGATCAGGTGGGGTAGTTGCTAAATAGCTGTTCTGTGACTTGTGCGTTGAAGTTCTTCTCAATATCGTTAAACTTTTTAACAATTATGGTGTACTCACTTGCAGAAAAAGTGGAAATAATCGAACTAAATTTTAAAAACAATGAATGTGGTAATCGGGTTGCGCAGATATTCAATCAACACCATCCTGACAAACAGGTTTATGGCAAAATTGTGCGCGAGTTAGTAGCAAAAAACTGGTTTCGTTATGAATAAAAAGAGGCAGAGGGAAAATCCTGTAGTAAATGAAGCTATGGAGGTATTCATATTGGGCCAAGTTGTCATGGATAGTACGCTGAGTACAAGAAAATTAGTCAATGAGACCGGCGTGAATCGTACAAGTGTCCAAAGGATATTAAAAAACCACAACTTCCATCCGTACAAAATTCAGTTGGTACAAGAACTCAACGAAAACGATTTTGATCGTCGCTTGCAATTTTGTGAAACTATGAGTGAACGAGTGGCCAATGATAATAATTTCCTATTTAATGTGTGTTTTTCGGATGAGTTTACTTTCTTTTTGAACGGTGTAGTTAATCGGCACAACTGTCGGTACTGGGCTGAGGACAACCCCAGGGTTTTTCACGAGGTGCAAACACAAAACCCTCAGAAATTGAACATGTGGGTTGGTATTTCTGGAAATTCTATTGTGGGTCCTTTTGTTCTTCCTGGAAATCCAACAGATGATATGTACTTGGATTTACTGGAAAATGCCATCGACCCAGCCCTAACTGACATCATAGAGAACAATCCTGGATACGTTGAAGCGGAACTAATATTTCAACAAGACGGTGCACCTCCACATTGCTCTCAAAATGTGCGTAATTTTTGAACAATAACTTTCCCGGTCGGTGGATAGGACGAAGGGGTGCAATTGAGTAGCCTCCCCGGTCACCCGACTTGACTCCTTTAGACTTTTTTCTATGAGGAGACATAAAAAGTAAAGTATATAGCACTCCACCCGCCTCATTAGAAGACCTGCGAAGACGAATTATTGATGTTTGTCGCGAAGTGACCCCGCAAGTTCTTCAGAATGTTCGAGAACGGTTTGAAAATAATTGTATTACTGTATGGAGGTTGACGGGCAACATTTTCAGCATTTGCTTCATTAATAAGTTAAGTTTTTTTTAGTTAATTCAATTTATGCGGTTTTTTTTTGCAAAAAGTACTTTTCAAATTTCAATCCTTCATATTTTCAAAATGACTCGACCCATTTTTAAAAACGAAGCGGGGAAATATAGAGAATAGAAAGCCCTTTTCATTGCGGCGCCACTTGACCCCCCTTCCCATTTGAAAAAAATTGGGGGATGACACCCCCGCTTAGAGGGTTGAAGATTTTGCAATCATTTTTGGGTCAAAAGTTGTCCCCTTCACAAACAAAATTGACGTGTTTTTGGATTTTTTGAAAAAAAAAATACCCTGGCTGTTATGCCTTGCGGAACGTTTTCGATGGGCCACCCTGTATATTCTCTTTACCGTTTTTCAAATAACTCCAAGATAACCGAGTTATTCAAGTTTGAAAATTTAAAAAATAATTATTTATTTTTAAAAAATTTGAGAGCTACCTACCGGATTTTTTCTGTATTGCTTTTAGTGCAGTAACAATAAATTACACGATTTTTAACATCTTTTTTTTGCGAAAAAAAAAACTCACAGACGTGCCTGGGTTCAAAATATACCACCCCTAAAGATATTAGCAATTATTTAACATTCACCCTGTATAAAAAAAATGTAATCTATATTTCTTATATAAAACTTTTTGATCATAATTAATTTAATTAAAACAAGAGATATCTTTCACCTTTCACTTACCTCTCTATCAATAAACTTATAGTCTTCATTTGTTGGATAAGCCTGGATATGGGTAGATATCATAGTAATCAAGCATGATAACAAAAACATGTTTTTTAACATGCTTCTTCTGTAATATAAAAATAAAAAGGATTTGATATACAAAATACCATGTGAATGTAGGACAAATGATATATAGGCGGAACATCTAGACCGCTTAATATTTGAATTAAAGAACATTAAGATTATCTATAAAAGGTCGATTTTCGCAAATTTAAGATTTGTCCGCATTCATGGGACACAGGACACAGAGTAAATTTTAGCAAGGCTAAAATGACGATAAAACAACCGGTAGCCTCTAAAGGAAAAATAAAAGAAGTTTTTTTTAATCCAATTTAATATAAATAAATTTAATAAATGTATTGCTCAGGTATCTGTAGAGGTTAGTAATTAAATAGAATTAAAAATTAAAAACAAAAAAATGAAAGAATTAAAAAAAATAAAAATAACTATATTGTTCGATTTAAAATAACCAATTGGCTAGACACTTCCGGTTATGCCTGTTTAGCCGGTGTTAGAAAATGGAAAATATTTTTGAAATTATAAAGAACGAACATCGCCTAGTCATGGTAATAACTGTGGTAATAACCTTAAGTTAAAACATTCAAATGTTTGTCTAAATTAAGAGGAAAAAACTATATTGATAATAATTTTCAAATACATTAATAAACAAATTTACTGACATTTATAGAGACCATTTTATATACAAAAAAAATTTTAATATAATTTTAAAGAAACAACTTACTTACTTCTAGCACACGCAATAAAATACGCTATAGATATTTTTAGCGAAAAATCTCGAAAATGAATACTTCAATAGAGCTAAAGATTTCTCTTAAATACCTAAGACGGATCTGCTTTTTTTCTAAATATAAAACTGCTGTTTTGGACAGTTCTTATTTCCAAGATTTTCCATTATAAGCAGGTCTCTGTCTGGAACATTCTTCTAATCAACCTCAATTTTATTGCTAAATTTACCAAAAGGTTTGGTTTTGTCATAATTTCAATTTATAAACGTCATTTGTATTTTTAGAAATGCATATTTACGTATTAATTTATTAAAATTTGATTTTTTTCTCAATTTGTAAGTATTTGTGTATTATTGGAAATATACGAAAAATTACATAAATAATATGTCGATTATTATTTAAAAATGTTTAAGAAACTTTTAGATATATAAAACAACCCCAAAGTTCCCAACTGGCAAAGGAGTAGGACAGGATGTCGCGATATCCTCAAAGCTGTTTACAGCAACATTAAAAGAAATCTTCCGTCAACTGGACCAACAAAGTAAAAATAGATGGAGAATATTTTAACCATCTAAGATTCGCTGTGATAGTCCTAATTGCCAATAGTCCTGAAGAACTCAGCTCGGGATCTCTACTACCAGAAATCAACAGAAGAATTGTTATATAGCATGGAGTACTTATGGAAGAAACCAATGACGTAGAAACAAGTTTCAGTAATAGAATAGAGTGGATACGACAAAAGATCGAGGTAATAGATGACCTCAGCAGAATCAAATCCCTCAAATGGCAATGGGCACAGGGCAGGACACCTGCAAGAAGGATGCTGGACTACAAAAATTACAGCATGGTACCCATGAGGAAATAAGAGACCTAGAAGACCAACCCTAAAATATATACAGATTAATTTGACGTGTTTCAGTCAAGACAATATTAGCGCATTTCTCGTTCTTTTTACTTTTTATTGATTTTTTTCTCTACTTTCGATTTTTTGAAATTAGAAAAAAATACACGGCTAAAGGCAAGAAAATATTATTTATTAATATACACTAAAGCTGTAAGAATTTTGTTCATTTCATATACATGGTGAGTCTTAAATAAGTGCAAATATTTTCAGGGCTGATAAATCTCGATAAAAGAAACATATTTTCTCTTTACCATTTTTCAGATAAGTCGTCCAAAATAACCGAGTTATTTAAGGGTCCGTTACAGTAGCCCCTCCCGGTTCTCCAAACTCTTTAATATTTTAGCACTGTATTGCACCCACCTAGCACTACCTAGCACCATATTTACAGAGCTAGCACCACAACCCCTAGCGAGTTACAGGACATTTTTACCGGGAGGGGATAATGTAACGCTAGCCCTCCCCCCTTATATATATTTCCCTTAAAACTTTAGCACTGTATTGCACCCACCTAGCACTATCTAGCACCTAACTTACAGAGCTAGCACCACACCCCCAGAAGAGTTATAGGTGGTTATAGCCAATGCACCATCTAAAAATTTTTAATTAGAATATTTTTAGACGGTGGCCATAGTTAAGTCTGTGGTTATAGCATATTTTCACCTTGCGCACAGTGTGGCGGACGGTAATTCTAGCGGGACAAAACCGTTTTGTTAGAAATAAGCCAAAAAATGTGTACTGATGAATTAATTGTATGCATTCCAATAGATATAAAAATGCATCAATTATTTTTTGGTTATATATATTCTTTGTATGTATTTCGATAAATTTTTCTCAACTAAAGGTCGTTTTCTGCTCAGCAAGGCAGAAGTTATACGAAAACAAAATATTTACAAGTGCTTATACATTCTATTCCAAAACCAAATTATGTTATTTACTTTTATACTACACGTATATTATTCGTTAAGATATTTCGTGCTTTTGTTCTGCAGATATCAAACTTTCACTTTTTTTTATCAAATATCGATATATTGAATGATGTAGATCTTTTGAGTTACCAATAGTTACCAAAAAGTAGTAAGCAATTTTGATGCTAGAATATTTGTAGTTTCCATGCCCATATGTATTTGTACCGGGCGTTGCCAAATTGTTGAAAAAAAAAACATAATTTTTAGGGGTCTCACACCGATTCACCGGTTAGGTTAGGTTGAAGTCAGCTGCCAAGAATTTTTTGAAGCACTCAAGAAGTTTCAGAGTTTTCAACAATTATTACAGCAGCATCCCTACTCCCACTAGACCTAAAGCTCACAGTACTTGCAAAACCCAATCTTCTTTTGAAAGGTCTTCTATTAACCCTTTAACGAGTCTTTGTTTCGTGTTTGTACTAGCTGATTGAAATTAAACTTTTAAGCGTCCACCCACGGGGGTGTCACTTGTATGGGAAAACAGGCAACAGTCAAATTTAAACGTGCCAGGACCAACGACAAAGAAAGCAACATCTGCCAGGCATTGGCTTTCTTTGTCACTCACATTGCTTAAATCATGATACCGCGGCCATTTTGCCAACAAAGAAGCTGGCCGGGCTGTCCTGGCAAGTGATTTAAAACAATTTTGCTTTTTTACAATATTAAATTATTAATTTGGATGTATTTAATGCGATTATTCAGTTAACTGGTAAGTCGGAAATTACACACAAATACTTTATTCGTAAATACAACTAAGATGTAAACGTATTTTTGTATTTTTAGGTTTCAACTTTTGCGAAGACCCGCCGATAGAACTTGCCTGGCAGCGTACCTGTTTAACTAAACGTATTATTTCCTGATAATAATATCAAAACACGTAAGTACCTCTATAATTTATGATGAAAAATGATTTGGATTATGTTTTATATTATTTAAATACTTTCTAACCTCAAATAATAGTAAGAGGATACATTAAAATACGCAACCAACCGTCCAATCAGATGAAAGAGGTACGTACCCTATCGTTGGGTATTGTGCAATCACGTGATGCTCATGTCGTATGACGGTTAAATCTTTGGTTAGATTTTTTGTTGTTGTTTTTACCTGTTTTAACAGTTTTTACTTTATTTTTCTATTTACATCAGATTTATATTTTGTAATTGCCTATCAGACAATACGTATTTAGAAAAATAATAAGAATTAGGATCGTGTTTTTTTTTAAATCCTGTATATTAATTGGAACCCTTGATAACATTACTGCTTTTGATATAAAAAGTGCATTTTTGATTATTTACTTGGGCTAGGATATTAAAATATCGGTTGGATTGTACGACATAAATAGATGTAGGTATGATTATTTATATATATGTATGTATTTATAAAGCTTACTATCTGATTTGCATTTTCAGTTTTTGATCAGATATTTCATTTTATTTGTGAAATGCCCACAAAAAAGCTTCCCATGATTCAACATCAGTGTGTTTGCTGCATAATGGATCATTCCTGCTGAATTTTTAGATCATTTGAAGACTACACGGAAAAAACCAGATAATATGTTACATTTTCATAGAAATTGATAGCGAGACAATTTTATAGGCAAGTGTGTATTTTGCCCTACAGGAGAAAAACCAGAGTAGTTCACTCGTAGTTGCATTTTCTCGGCTCCAGTTAAAGTGAAAGCTGGTTTTTCCTGTGGTCTTCATTTGAAATAACGTAAATAAATGTTTATACATATGTATGTGATGATTAAATTGGTGTTAAGGAAATAAAAATGTTTTTCGATATTAATATATACCTATATATGTATATTTATTTTGAAATAAATTACACTTTTAACAGTTTAATGGAGTTTTTAAAGCCAGTTATAATATTTATATTTTAAAAACTTGAAATCATGTGGATGTAATCACGCATTAAACCACAGACTAACTTATATAAGTCAAAAAGTAGATTTTAGTGTTAACTTTATATAACTTGTAAGTAAAATAATAAATAAAACAAATATGAAAAAACCAACAATTCTAATGTATATATTAAAATACAGTACAATAATAGGTATCTGATACCCTCACTTAACGTAGAATAATATTCTACCCAACTCAATACTATGTCCAACATGAGTTTCAAATATATCGGGCCCTAATCGTTCCTGAAAATAATATTTTTTTACATTGTTATACCATATTCTAAACTATTTAATATTTCAGTCACTTAAAAAGTTAATTTGTATTGAATAATTGTCTACCATTAAAGCAAATTTGGACTAGTATTTTTAATGGGCATATTCTGTGTATGGATATAGGTACTTCCTCCAGATTTTGGGTTCAACCAATTTATTCTTAAAACCTGAAACATCTACGTATAAAAAATAGACAGGTTACTAATTATAATAAAATTTACCCTTAGAATTATACTTCTTTAACAAATAATTCCATTGGTATACTTTTCCATGACAAATGATCAACTTCCTAAAATTTTCAATTGATGTAATACTTCCTCATGATGCGAAAAGAAAATCTTTTCGTTAGCACACAATGGACAAACGATATGTTGGCTTACTTTCAGATTAGTTACTTTTCCATAGATATCCTCATGTCAATTCAAAGACGATGAACATGATGATCATCACATGAAACATCACAAACTAAAAACCTAATAAACAAGTTTATATCGAATATAGAAATAAATTTAGTGTTCTTACCTATTGTCGTCCAAATCCACGTTAATAGATAATTAATTTTTTGGAATTTTATCTTTTATTTTTAAATATATCTTTCGAACTACTGGTTTTAGTAATTATTAAATTAAACGAACTAAAAAGTCAAAAATAATAAACAATTCTCTTGTCAATTGTCAATTTTCTTCAGGCACCGAACATTATCGATAACGCACGATCTACGACGATTACTCCTTTGATCTGATTGGACGGTTCAATGACGGTTGGTTGCGTATTTTAATGTATCCTAATAGTAAGATCCTTGTTTATATCGCACAACCCGTTCAAAACTGTATTGTCTTCAAAAAATGTTTACAAAACAAACAATTATTAAAAAAACAATGTCCTTTTAATCTGATTTATACCTCAGAAGGATGCCAGTAAAATTTTATTAAATCAACATTATATTATTTGGCCGTTAATATGCAAAAAGGAGCATATTGCCTTAACTTAAATTTTCTTTTACTTCTCCTGACAATGTTCTCTATATTCTCTATTTTGAGTTAGTAAACTTTTGAACGGGATGTGCGATATATAAAATTTTTTGGTTGTTTATGCACGTTGGCTTGGTTTATGTTTTATTCAGCTTATATTTATTTGGTATAACAGTTTTTTTTGCCTTTGGAATGGCATGCATTGAGGCTAGATAGTGTTTCATTAGATCATTAAAGGAATTTAAATTAGCATATATTTTTTGTCATATTAGTGTGTTATCATGATACAGGTAGTTGTATCATAGTGCCTTATGCATGTTATTTACCTATTATATACTTATGTAATGTATTATCAGTAGATGATAACATACTACTAAAATGTCTCTTTAATAGTATGTTTATCTTTCCAATTCACTAGTTATTTGCAAAATGTATTTTGAACTAATTTAAGTCATTAATTGATCATCTTTTCTTTTCAGGTTCCGGGATATTCTTTTTTCATTGTTAAAAAATATATATATTTCAATA
The DNA here is from genome assembly GCF_002938485.1 of Sitophilus oryzae. Classification (NCBI taxonomy): domain Eukaryota; kingdom Metazoa; phylum Arthropoda; class Insecta; order Coleoptera; family Curculionidae; genus Sitophilus; species Sitophilus oryzae. The sequence continues at coordinate 1,015,356 of NW_022146414.1, forward strand.
TTATTGTAATATAAATCGCAGCTCTAAAAAATAAATGATATTGTTTACTAATGTGTAATTTATTTACTATGAATTTTCTCTGAAAATAATAAGTCTTTAATAATATCATTGATTTGCTGTGTAAAGTTAATAGACATATTTTTTAATACTTTAAATTATATTAAAGTAATAAAAAAAAAAGTTTATTAACTTTAAATGGTAAGTCATTGATACTTAAAAATATTTTTTTAAAAATTTCCCCTCTTTTAAGCCCCGCCCCTCCAATTCCCCTCAATTTAGCTAGTACTGCCAGGCGACACCAGGTGGCGTCTGTTTGCATTTTTTAACATGAAGTTAGCATTTCTTTAATGTACCTATTCTCTGCGTCCACCAGTTCAGCTTGAATTCCCTGTCACTAATAAAATGCCTTCTAGACACGATTTATTCTATTTGCGAAAATTGTTTAAGGAAAAGCAACTTTTTTTCTATTTTCGATATAAAACAATGGAAAATTATTGCAAATGGGTCTTTTCAACACCTTTCGTTTTATTGTCACTAAGGAAGTTGGGATCCAAAAATTGCATCACGACATCCCACAAAACGGTCAAACTGGTCTTAGATGTTGATTTTAAAACGCCTTTTTTTCTTGAACGTAACGGACCCGATGTTTTGTCCCACTAGAATTGCCATCCGCCCCACTGTGCGCCAGGTGAAAATATGCTATAACTCTTCTGGGAGTGTAGTGCTAGCTCTGTAAATTGGGTGCTAGGTAGTGCTAGGTGGGTGCAATAGAGTGCTAAAATATTAAAGAGTTTGGAGAACCGAGGGGGGCTACTGTAACGGACCCGATGTTTTGTCCCACTAGAATTGCCATCCGCCCCACTGTGCGCCAGGTGAAAATATGCTATAACTCTTCTGGGAGTGTAGTGCTAGCTCTGTAAATTGGGTGCTAGGTAGTGCTAGGTGGGTGCAATAGAGTGCTAAAATATTAAAGAGTTTGGACAGCCGGGGTGGGGGTCTACTGTAACGGACTCATTAGACACCCCGGTTAAAATGTTCTGTAATTCACTAGGGGTTGTGGTGCTAGCTCTGTAAGTAGGGTGCTAGGTAGTGCTAGGTGGGTGCAATACAGTGCTAAAATATTAAAGAGTTTGGAGAACCGGGGGGGGCTACTGTAACGGACCCGATGCTTTGCCCCACTAGAATTGCCATCCGCCCCACTGTGCGCCAGGTGAAAATATGCTATAACTCTTCTGGGAGTGTAGTGCTGGCTCTGTAAATTGGGTGCTAGGTAGTGCTAGGTGGGTGCAATAGAGTGCTAAAGTTTTAAGGGAAAAATTCAACCGGGGGGGCTAGCGTTACATTAGCCCCCCCTCCGGTAAAAATGTCCTGTAACTCGCTAGGGGTTGTGGTGCTAGCTCTGTAAATAGGGTGCTAGGTAGTGCTAGGTGGGTGCAATACAGTGCTAAAGTTTTAAGGGAAATATTCAACCGGGGGGCTAGCGTTACATTACCCCCCGGTAAAAATGTCCTGTAACTCGCTAGGGGTTGTGGTGCTAGCTCTGTAAATAGGGTGCTAGGTAGTGCTAGGTGGGTGCAATACAGTGCTAAAATATTAAAGAGTTTGGAGAACCGGGGGCTACTGTAACGGACCCGTTATTTAAGTTAGAAAATTTAAAAAAAAATGATTTTTAATTTTGAAAAAATTTTGAGAGCCACCGGATTTTTTCTGTGTTTGCATCCGTTTTATTGCCGTAACCATAGAGTAAAGCCGTAACTCTGGTAATATCAAATATTAAGAAATTAAGCTCCTTTCTCAGAACTTCCTATTGTCGAGCGACTCCTCAAAAGAACCAATGACATTTGCACAAAATTTAAAATTGACAGCTGTTTGACTTTTGTACAAATCTTAAACCCCGTTCTCAGAACTACGTCGTGTCGACAGCGACACTGATTGACACTTCAAACGACCAATGGGAGCTGTACTAAATTTAAAATTGAGTCGCTTTTCTGAGGACGGGCCCCATCGTTCTGAGAACGACGTTGTGTCGCGGGCGACACAGTTTGACATTTCAAACAACCAATGAGAGCTGTACTAAATTTAAAATTGACAGCTGTTTGAATTTTGTACAAATTTGATTGGTTCTTTTGTCGTGCCGCTGGCGACAGTCGCAGTTCTGAGAACCGGGCTCTATTATGGTTCTTTTGACGTGTCGCTGGCGACAGGCGATGTTCTGAGCAATGCCGTCTCTAACAGAACAGCCTTGGGGCGAGATTTATGACGTCACGCTAGTTAGATACTACGGATTAATAAATATGTTGTAGAATACATGGAAAACATAATTATTCCTCACATTTTTGGTTTATATTTTAAAAATGATATAGTTTACATTAAATATACATAATATACAGTTAATAACTACAACATATATACCTATTTATAGTAATAAATACTTTGGCAAATAAACTATGAACCATACAAACGCAGCAAATGTTTTACAATATACAAATAATGTATAGGTATATAAGATATTGGGTAAAATGTAAATATATTTTAAATTTTGGGGTTTGAAAATCGATCTAATTTAACAAAAAACATTCAATATCTACTAATACTGATGTATTATTATTTGCATTCACAAAATTTATATCTATATTTTGCAAGTATCAATGTTAGAAAAATTATATTTACAAATAATACAATATCATCTAAAAAAAGGCGTCAGCGATGGCTATAAAATGAAGATCGCTGGCACTTTATATGTAAAATTATTCTACGCCAAAACGTTTTTTTTTAAACCAAGTAAAAATAATGAAAAACCAAATGAAAACTTAATCAGCGTTTTTCCCGAACCTAAATCCCAAGAAAATAAAAAAAATTAGAATATTTAGAAACAAGGTTCAAGAATATCAAATTTTCCAAGATTGTAAAATTCTAGTTAATTATTTTATTTGTACAATTATTTAGGAAATGTCATCGATTATATTATCAAACAAAAACACATTCTTCTTTTAAACTTTATCATTCTTGTCTTTACAAAAATCTTTTTTAATTTTGAACTCAAAATAATAATCATTTTCATGATCTTTAATACACATATTCTTTATTTTCCCCTAGATCATAATACCTATTTACGTGTTTATCTTACGTGTTTGAATCTATCGAAGCTGAACCAACAACACTTGGAGTGGAGATTCCACAATCTGAATAAAATACACATAATTGTCCAGTTTTCTTTAATACCATCCTGGGAGAATATTATTTTTAAATTTATTAAAGATATTTTCAATAGAATTGTCTTGATTTATAACTCGTACCCACTTTTCTTGCTCTTCCGGATACTTTAGGCTGCCTAGTATAACTATCCTTTCCACCAGGAACACAACAAAGATGAGGCATAGCACCAATCACAACCAAACCAAACACACTCCACTTAAGCTTTATTGATGAATTGTTAGAGTCTTAAAAAACACATACAAAAATCACGATAAATAAAAAATTTATGGGCATTTTTAGGTTAAAACACTTAACAAAACGTGTAATATTTTCGTGTTTTTTTATGAGAAACAGAGTGACCATCATAGTGACCATATATCTGATAGTACTTTATGTCACTTAAACACCAAAATAATTAGTTTTTTGCACTACAATAACAAATAATACCAAAAATCAACCGACAAAATATGATTACAGAATCTAACCCAATATCTAAGTATGTACAGCTGATGAAGTAAACAAAAGTCCGCCCGTAGGCTGATCTTTTATAGAAGGCATTGTTCTGAGAACGGGGCTTTAAGCTCCGTTCTCAGAACAACGTCGTGTCGCGGGCGACACAGTTTGACATTTCAAACAACCAATGGGAGCTGTACTAAATTTAAAATTGACAGCTGTTTGAATTTTGTACAAATCTGATTGGTTCTTTTGTCGTGTCGCTGGCGACAGTCGCAGTTCTGAGAACGGGGCTTTATACAGTGGGAAAATTTGCGGTAAACAGGCAGTTCTAAAAAGTTTTCGAAAAATATACAGGGAAATTTAAAAGAAAATGCACGATTTTCACCATCATCTTTTAGCGAAAAAAAAAACTCATAGACGTGTTCTTGGGGTCGAAATATACCACCCCTGAAAATATTTGCACTTATTTAAGACTCACCCTGTATATTTAAGTGGGCCGAAAAACGCTCTTTACCATCTTTTAACGGGAGATGCGCTAATATCTCACCGACACTTTACGACATCGTCGATTGATTTCCTTTTTACTTATTATTTATTTTTTTTCTCTAATTTCGATTTTTCGAAATTAGAAAAAAATAAACAGCTAAAGGCAAGAAAATATTATTTATTAATCAACATTATTTTATAGTGACCTAAGCCCTCCCAAAAGACTTGAGCCCCCTAAAAGTCTGTGTCTAGTTGCGCCCCTGCACCCATTTCATTTCAAATAATGAAATGGGTGCTTTTCATCCATTCATTAACCCTAGAAGGATAAAACTGTAATTTTTAGAATGTTTATTTTGTTGTATTTTTTTGTTATGTTTATATTATTTTGTAAATTTAATGTTAATAAAAAATGTTAAATAATAAATACGGATATTTTTTTTAATTCATCTACGGGATATTTCAACTAAAAGTATTTTAGAAAACTAAGAATTTATAAAATACTAAGATACTAAAAAATGTATCTAAATACAAGATATAAGTTGAAATTAATAAAAGTACGGTATGATAAAAAAAAAAACGGCGTTCAGTTGGCTTGGAAATGACGATCGATGACATTTCCAGTATAATTTTACAAATAAATGACAGTGACCTTAATTTCAGAGCCATCGCTGACGCCGTTTTTTTTCGATCATATTGTATTTCAAATAGATGAAAATACGTATTTTGTATCGTATACCTTTATTTCAAATAATACTTGTATCTCTGAAATAAGTCACATCTCTGTTCATACCAATTTAATGTTCTTTGAAGAAAAATATACACCCAATTGACGCATTATAACATGACAAGTATCGAAAAATAAATTTATTGCATGTATTTACCTTCTTGATTATTCAGCAGCATTAACTACTACTTCTAATATGAACTTCAATAAATTATACTCTGAAGTACTAATAATAATAAATAATAATATGGATATAAGATATTTATGACCTAGCCATATACCTACATCAATTAAACGAATAAAATTTTAATATTTAACCCTTATTATTATCCCTTTTGTTATAAATAAAAATCTCCATTAAGAATTAAAACACGTTTGTAAAAATACTTATTGTAATTTAAATTTTTAATATCAGTATGAAAACTATGTAAAAGAACTGAAGTTAATCTTTGGTATAAATAAGAATGGGATTATATATTGTCGGAATTAGCTAATAATATACAGGTGGGTGGTATTTAGTTAAACCAGGGATATTATAATTGTTAGAGTTATGAGCAATAAGATATCTTTGCGTATACGTCACAAATAGTATTGTATTTATAAGGAACTAATTTGGGGTAATTGTCACTTTATTTTTGGTGTTAAACAACCAAGAACTACTTGCTGAAGATGTTGCGAATTGTATTACTGACATTTGTCTTGGTTTCATGCGGTTACTGCAGTGTGCTGAGATGTGACTTGATAGTAAGTATATACCATAGTAAAATTAAATTTATTTTGTCCATAATCATACAATACAATTATTGTGTTAAAATAATTAATTTTTAATCTAGGAGCCTTGGAAAAATATATTTGATTGTCTAATGTTTTTCGTGGCCGGTTAAAAGATGCCCAAATCGTATTTTTAATCATAACTTTTTTTTTCAAATGGAACGAGGATGGCTCATTAGCATATTTAGAAAAAAACATTTTTTTACAAATAATTTGGTACCACATGCATACTTGGTATTTCGACTCAAATTGTCGTTATATTTATGGCCGTGGCACTTTAGAATGAAATCTAAATACTATTTTTAAGCAAAATTGTCAAAAATTGACCTGTGATATATCACTGTATTCAGAATGTAATTTTTTATCAAATAAAGTAAAAATACTGAGGGTGCCATTTAAAAATCAATCAACAGCATTTCCTGTGGAACAGGAAGTGAACGAAATTAATTGAATACGTCAATCAGTCCTGATTTATGTCACATACTAAAATATCAAATCTCTTTTTTTTAACTGAATAAATAAAAAAGTTATAGGAGTTATATGGTGAGCCGGTTTTGAAAAACACCCTGTATATCTACGTGTCTTTTTTTAAACTACAGTGATAGAACTGATTACTAACAATAATGTTTAGACAAAAACTATTTTTCAAATATGCTAATGAGCCACTCTCGTTCCATTTGAAACCGGCCAGGATAAGACACTAAAAACATTAGACGATCAAATCTATTTTTCCAAGGCTCCTTAAAAATTAGTGTTTTTAGCCATGGCACTCTAGATTAAAATTTAAAATACAATTTTGTTTTAAGCAAAAATGCCAAAAGTTGATATATGATATGTCATTCTATTCAGAGTGTCACTTTCGAATAAAGTTAAAAGTTAAATAAGTTAAAGTTAAAAAATACCGAGGGTGCCATTTAAAAATCAAAAGTTGCAGTCATTTCCGGTGAAACAGGAAGTGACCGAAAACAATTGAATACGTCAATCAATGGTTAATATATGTCATATATATTAATATAGGAAATATCGTTTTTTTTTAAATGAAAAAATAAAGAAGTTATAAGGGTGAGCCACTTTTGATACGCACCCGGTATGTACAAATGTTCTGATATCAAAATACATCAAATTTTACAGTGGATTTAAATCTATAAGAAAAAATAAGGGTATACGCATTCACCGTCAACTTCCGAATTTACCACCATATTGCAAATATTTTTTATCAGGGACACTCTGTATACTCGGCTCAACCAGGGACATTTTGTATTTTGTATACTGAGCAATATACAAGTTAATAATTAGTAATGAAAAATACGATTACTATAAAATAGTTCGAATACAAAAAAGGTAATTTACTGTAATTACTGAACAGTTTTAAGTAGAGCTTTGGATGTACAGAAAATGTACTCTAAAAATAAAACTATGACATTATACCATACGATCGAAAAAAACGGCGTCAGCGATGGCTATGATATGAAGATCGCTGTCATTTTATATGTAAAATTATAATATCATCGATTGTCATTTCCAAGCCAAAAAATAATTACAATATTAAATTAAATCACTCTGGAAAAACAAAGCAAAGTAAAAAAATAAAAAATACAACTTTAGTGTAAAAATAATTACAATATTAAATTAAATCACTCTGTATATCTACCAAACTGTTTTAAAATATGCCTTATTTCTTAGAAAACCTAATATTCATTTTTCTATAACACTGGACCACCCTGTATATATTTTTTACTTTATTTTTAGGATCCACACAGTAAAGAAAACGAACTCTGTTGGAGACAGTTGCTTTACAAGATCTACTACCCTCAGATAAATAGCGATCCTAGTCTAGAAAGTGTCCCAATACAAACACGAAACTCTGAAATAAGTAATTACCTTATGGATTACCTAAGAAGTTCCAAAATGAGCGGTAAAAGGAATCCAGACATCATGAAGTACATCACTGATTATAGCCAAGCAAAAGAAACCAACTAAACCCATCAAAATATCAAATAAAGTAATTTACCATTTCATAATTATCTTTTGTTATATTAAAAATTACTAATAAAGTCTTTAGCAAACGCGGTTGTGAGTTTTTTTTAATGTTTTGTATATATTAATACCCTATAAACAAGGTTAATACTGTATTTATATTTATAGCCATTAAAATTTAAATAAATTCAAAAATATGCGATTACCGCTATTTAATGTATAGATTTCTGTAATTTACAGAGCATATACTCCACCTAGCGGCAATTAGGAACACCAAAGTACAATTTGTCATGAATCTTTTCTCTGATTGGCAGTATTGAATAACATAGCCTCTTCCAAAAATGGTAGCATTTGATTACATTATTTTGTGAATGTTTGTGAGACAAAAGGGTGTGTATGCAAGTGTGTTTCGTGTTTAAATAGTGAAATGTGATTGTGTTCCTTCTATAATTAGTGCAATAGGATCGTTATCTCCAGAGGTATTTATATAAATTTACTATCTTATCAAGTACTGTCACCCATTTATCTTATCAACTTTCTTTTGTATTCATTTATATTTAATTCTTAATAAGTACCTATTGTACGTAATAAAACAAGTACATTTGTGTAGTATTTGTATACACACATGAGCAAATGATAATAGACCTTATCATAATATAGTTAATTTATAATTTCATCTAGGTCAAGATCAAGAAAATTAAGCTTTTTTAAACACAGAAACATATTTTCTTAGCTTGTAGATTTAAGTAAAACATCTCGAAAGTGTGTATTTCTTCAAAACATCCCTTTAAAGGGCCAGAGAGTAAACATTTGGCGACCTAATTATAGACTGTATCGCCCATTTTATAGAAATGTGTGGGTAGTGTTGTATTCATATTGATTAAGAAACTTCATTTATATATTATAGTCATTTTACGTTCACTGGTTTGTTTACGCTAGGTGACTCAATTTTCGATGTGATTAAGATTTTACTACGCTATTCATCTCTAAAAATATCTATATCCACCTTCAAAAAATATCACTGAACAAATTTTACACATAAAAATATTAGTCAATGATTTTCAAAGGAAGTAGTATACTGATATGAGCTAATATTTATTTTTTGCATCAGTGTGTATTCAGCTGTACACAATTTAAATATTATAGTGGTTTAAATGTTATAAATTTAATAAAATTATATATCTTCTTTAATTTGTTTCCTTTTTTCTATATAGGATTTAAACATGTATCCAATTCAGGTTGCTGTAGCTACCTACCTCTTCATATGCATTATCTCTAGTATAGTAGCCCAAGTGCCTCAAAGATTCACTGCCCAAAACCCGTGCACTTCCAAATCAACTTGCCAAGAATGCATTCAGACTCCTTCGTGTGCATGGTGCTATGATCCTGTAAGTTTTAATTCAATTCTGTCTAAATATTCATTCATTTTTGACTAAAATCTTTTAGGAATTTAGTGGTAGTGCTCGATGTTTCCAACCGTCATTCCCTATAGCCCCCAAAGATCAGTGCAAGGAAGAGTTTGTGTTCAATCCTGATAACACAATGAGTGTTATTAGTAATTTAGAGCTTTCCAAGGCCCATTCGAAGGCAGGCAGCGGTGGATACCATTGGGGAGTCGGTTATGAGGGTAGTTGGAATAATACGGAGAGTTGGGGCTCTCACATATATCAACAAGGGCAAAGTGGAGGTGGAGGTGGTGGTGGTGGTGGACAGATCGTTCAAGTTGCGCCACAAAGATTGAAGTTACAGTTAAGAGCAAGTAAGTTATTTTCGAGGTTATTTTCTACAGGGTGGCGGAATCTCAAAGGAGAAAGGTGGTTTGTCTTGAAGTAAAATTGTGTGATCATATTTTAGTTAATTTAAAGCATTTTTTAAAATTATATAGTTTTTAAGATTGCCATAAAAAAGTTACACATCAAATTTGTGTTTTTTGTAATGGAACACACTATATATTAATTGATTTTCGGATTGTAGGGAAAAAATAAAGGTGAGTTTGATTAGAAAAACATATTACTAAAATGTAAAGTTTTTAACATAATTTAACATTTTCTAAAAGTGAAGAATAAATTTTAAATTTTAATAAAAGCTATCTAAATTGGAATTTACCTGGTCTAGCCTAATATGTAGTTAAAGTAACCATTGTACTTTAAATCAAATTAAAACTTGACCCACCCGTAAAGTTATACAGGGTGAGACAAAATTAATATTAAGGTGCGTTCACAGCGGCTGCGCCGCGCAAATCGTTTTTTTAACATATACGTACTTTTTTGCTCGCTAAAAAAATACACTTCAAAAGTGCATGTTAAAAAAATGTTTTGCACGGCGCGGCGCGGAGCGGCGCAGCCGGTTTGAACGCACCTTTAGACATTGGTCACACTTTTAAAAGTATGTTACACTTTTATTTCAAACGGAACACCCAGTATATTATTCCGATATTTAATGGGTAATTCATGTCTTCAAAATACTATTAAGGTTGCCTACCCCTGACACAAAGATTTTCTTAGATATTTTCATTTTTATGATTTAGTATCAGTAGATCTTTATTATTTGATAAAATCTATGTGGCTGTGATATGCCCGATGTTACTTCAACATAACTGTTAAATTAGTTCAACTTTAACAACTAGTTATCCTTCTGCGTCAGTTAAAACAATAAAAATTGTCAGAAATTTGCTGAAAATGGTAACTTATCCTACAGCAGAGAGAATTGATATGATTCTATTAATTCGTGAATGCAACACGCATCGGGTCTAGTTTTAATTTGATTTAAAGTGCATACCAGGTAAATTCCAATTTAGTTAGTTTTTATTGAAATTTAAAATGTATTCCTCATTTTTAGAAAATGTTACAACCTACCCAACTATAATAAAACTCATCTTTATTTTTTTCTCAGAATCCGAAAATCAATTAATACATAGGGTGTTCCATTACAAAAAACACAACTTTGATGTGTAACTTTTTTTGAGGATATTCTGTGCCCTGTAGAACTATATAATTTCAAAAAATGTTTTCAATTAACCTTCATATGTTCTTCTTACAAAATTTCATTTTAATACAAAGCTTTGGAGCACTTTGCTTCGTCTGAGAGGCGACACCCTGTACATAATAAGGTATAGGTATAAGATGTCTATATCTATGTGGCGGATTCATCTCTCCAAAAAAATCCTTTATGGGTATTTAAGTATTTAATTTTAAGTGGCAAAATACCCATAAAGGATTTTTTTGGAGAAAGGTATAGGTATATTTAGATTTAATTGTGTTCTAGGACAGTCTTTTAGTATTTACATGAGTTACACCCAAGCAGAAGACTACCCAGTGGACCTGTACTATCTTATGGACCTCAGTAGGTCTATGTTAGATGACAAGGAAAAACTGTCCTCTTTGGGGGATCAATTGGCCCAAACTATGCAGAACATTACTTCAAACTTCACACTTGGATTTGGAAGTTTTGTGGATAAAGTTGTTATGCCATATGTCAGCACGCTTCCTGAAAAGTATGTAGTTATTTTTAGTTAGTTTTGCTGAATAGTATTTATACTCATATTTTGAGGAGAATTATATAATTTTTTATTTGTTGTTTTTATGAATGAAGGCTAGGTCATATATACTTTTGTGGATGAAGCTATAATATTTATTTTTAATACCGTATGATCGAAAAAAACCGGCGTCAAAGACGGCTGGGGAATAACAATCGATGATAATTTTGGCGGGGTGAAGCACTAGACATTATTTGCTTGGTCCGTACTTTTCTTCATATTTTCATGGCGCGTACTGTCAGTTGGCCTTGTAGAGGTTGTTAAGAAGGTTGTAATTTATTTTTATATTGGGTAAAAATGATTTTTAAAGGTGTATTTTAAAATTCGAGAAAAAAATATTTTTTTTTGGAAATAGATTTGTGTCCTCGTTTGTGTCTGAAAACGTTCTATCCGTTTTTAATCTCTCTATAATTAGTGTTATTTTTTTGACACTTTTTAGTAAATGACGCCTAGAGATTGACCTCGCCGAAATTATTATCGATTGTCAGCAGTCTTTGAAGTTGTTTTTTTATGATCATACAGGATTTCAATCAGTATAAATCGCTTCTTAGTCATATAGAAAGATGTAGAAAAAAAAACTTATGATATATTGACATCCGTGTAGTATATATGTTCTAGTAAGTGAAGCCTAGCTTTGATATGTCTTACCTGTGTTACCTAGGTTGCAGAGACCTTGTGACGTGTGCGTAGCACCATACGGATTTCACCATCATCTGAGTTTAAGCACTAATACATATATGTTTTCAGTAAGTTTCCATGCAAAAAGTCAATTTTTGCTAGACTTTTATACAATTATTATTCCTTATTTATCTTTCGTTCATCTCATTTGCTCTGACTTGCTATCAATGTATAGATGTATATGTATGCGTGTTATCAGTGGTACATGTTTTTGTTTGACAGGTATACTTAGGTTTGCAGGATTCTTGGGGGCTACGTGGTTTTGTGATGCAGCATGCAGGCATGTTGGTAGAAGGAAGATTATATTCTTTTCTTACATGTTTATTATTATTTGTAATGTTACATAGAAAATTAGGTTATGTTTTATGTTATTCATTTGAATAAAGATATTAAGGAAGCAGTACAACAGACTCTAAAGTGAAGCTCGATGAGGGATTTATGGTCTTATATTCAGGTTCATCAGTGCCGTTCTAATTTTATTTAAAACTTGTAAAAATGTAATGTGTAGTTGACTCAATAATTTGTTGATTTTGTTTTACGTTATTAAAAAATATTTCAATTTCAATAATTTCTTATGATAATAGATAAGTTATAATAGTTATTTAACAACAAAAATATCAGGTACGCTACTGAAATGCCTAAGTCAAATTGGGCGGATTCAGTAAACACACCAGTATCAACCGGTAATGACCCACCGATAACTTTTTATTGAACGATCGAGACAACAAAAAATGTGACAGGTGACAATTATGACAACATGCGCTGACCGGTATGTACATAAACCGGAAACAAAATACGGTAGGCTCTCAAGTGACCACAACCGGTGAGTTACCATTGGCATTCACTTTAATTTTCTACACCGGTGGACTAACCGGTGTGTGTACTGAATGCGCCCATTGACGTTGCACAACTAACTATTTTACAGTCTTTTTTTGGATTCGCAATAATGTATAATGTCACTATTAATTTAAGTTCTGACACAGTATTCTTCTAAATTTACTACTTCTAATCAAAACCATTTGTAGAATAAATCAGAAATAACGTAAAATAAGCTCAGAAAAGCCCAACAAATTGACAAAATTTCAAATCAAATCAAATGTGTCAATTAAAACGTCAAACAGAACTGCCAAAAATGGGGATTTAGGATATCAATTTATGTCTTTAATATTTTTATTCAAAGTTTTATACAGTGACCATCAAAAAGTCTTTGCAACAATTTTTTTTTTTATTGAAATATATTGTTAGTCTAAGGTAATTTATTTCTCGATAACTCAATAATAAACAAATTTCTAATTTATTGTGAACTTTTTGGAGGTCAGTATACCATGTTATGACAATAATACAAGTAGTATAATAGAACAAAATAGTTAAAGTATACTTACCGTGATGTTTATTGCAATCTTAGATCTTCTAACCTACGTAGATAGTCACTTCATTCTTGTTGAAAACATATCAGTGAGTTTTTTTTTGTTTGAACTTGACAACGTAGCAAAAATCCGCTAAAAGTTGGCACTCATGTTCAATATCGTATTGCACAAACTCAGATACCCCACATGGATTCAAGGATAGGTTTATAGGCATGGTGCATTTTCCGAGGGTACTGCCACAATTCATATACACATTATTCAAATACACGAGCTTAAATAGCGAGTACACAAAAAATTTGTTATATTATTTGAAAAGTATTGCAGTTAGTAGGTGCAGTTTGTAATAATTTAAAAAAAAATGTAAGCTTTTTCATATTTTCAGAAGGTCTAACGTTTATTATAATTTATTATTCATGTTAATAAAACTTTTTAGATGGGTAATAACACGCCGACTGCTTTAACTACGGTAGGCGAGCATAGTTTTACGCACCTGTTTTGCTAGTTGGGACACAATTGGGTTAATCTGAACTATAACAATTTTTTTAAAGGTACATAATTATAATTTTAGAAGTCGAATTTTCTGAATCTATTTTTGCTTTTGATTAAATCGGTGTGAAAACCTGGAAACCTGTAAAATTTTGTTCTGGGAGAGTTGTATTGAGCCTAAAGGCTGACGCTCACTAGAGGGAAGCGCGACGGAGCGCAAGGCAGCGCGGCGAAAAGGAATGTTTATAATACATAGTTTTAAATGGGAGCGCGCTCACTTGGCGGAAACGCAGCGGTCGGCAGCGAAACGATTTAAAACTATGTATTATAAAAAATCCTTTTCGCCGCTCCGGCGCGCTTCCGTCTAGTGAGCGTCAGCCTTAAGAGTTGTTATTGCGCCTAACAACCATGCTATACCGACCTCCTTTACGTGTTAACATTTTTTCGACAATTTTATTGTCATTTGAAACTGTTACACAATGCTTCACCCAGTTTGGATTTGTTTTCAGTTAATTTTTACTACCTGAAACAGCATTAAATGAATACACGCATTTCATACCTGAGAATTTTATAGGTTCAATAACTGCACTAGTAAAAATCAAAATATTTATATATTATGACAGGCCACGATTTCAATATTATTTCAGTTCGATAAACGATAACCGGGACGGCGTGAAATAAAGTTAGTCGGACAGTTATGATTTCTGCCGTACAGAGCGCTGCTGTCGGAATTTTATAAATCCGTTGAAATATTGAAATGCACCTTGTTAACCTTGTTTTCTAAAAAGAACTAAAAGTTGTTTGCAATACCTTATGGCGTAGCTTATAGGATCTAAGATTGTAACAAACGTTAGAAAGAGTATGTTTCGTTGTAGTTTAGTGCATCCCTGCGCTGATTGCGCTGCCCCCTATGGTTACCACAATATGATGCGTTTGTCCCAAGACACCTATCTCTTTTCAGTAAGTCACAGGACGACTAACGACGAATTTCTGAATCTAACCCCGTTTTAGTGTCTTTATTTTTTTAATTCTCTAATATTTTAACAGTTTCTGTCTTTCTGTATAACAAGTAACATACACATATTTGATACTTTTCCTTTTCTAGCAATTTCTAAGAATATCGCGATTGACATAGAAGTTACTGAGTTTAGAATTTACAGAATCTTATTTCTTTTATAAATTTACATTTATTTTTTATTTCTCTGTTCTGTTTCAAACGGTTTGTTTAAATTTTCCTTGTATATGTTAGGTCAAAATAACGGCCTGTTCCACTGCGATTACTGCATATTCCTTTTCATCTTACAATGCCCTGTTAGTAGATCCCGAGGGGTGTCTCACTATTGGAATTACATGTACATTTTCTTGGCAGTCGCTGGCAGTCTTATGACAGTCGCTGGCAGTCTTATGGCAGTCCCCTATAATAATTACATGGCAGTCATAGGCAGTCTTCTTCATAGTCATTGGCAGTCGCTTAGCAGTGGAAGGATATTTTGGCAGTACGTGTACATTTTTTACCCGAGCGAGACACCCCTCGGTAGATCCACTACCGCTTTGACTCTGTTTCTGTCTTTGCTTATCAGGTTTGTCGTGAATTTTGGCGAATGTCCACTATGATTTTTTTCGCCTGTCTACCCTGGTGAATCTCTCCACCATTCTAGAGATTTGTTGTGCAACGCCGTAGAAGGGTTCTGGACCTATAAATGGCATTATATCTTTTATTACAGTGTATTTTATGATCTATGTCTCAGGAGAAGAGGGACAAAGATTTTTGTTGGTTAAGGAAATTTTTATAACCAGTATAATAAGAAATATGAAATTTGTCTTCGTGGATTCTAAACTCAATGGATTTTGTAATTTAACGAGTTATATTTATCCTTATATTGCTGTTCCGTAGCAACATATCCCTTTTAAAAACTAAAATACGAGTATTAATGTACTACCAGTTCTGTATTTTACTGTCATTATTATCCTTTTAATACCTTTAATACAAGCAACTGTTACATACACTTATTAACATATCTATACCTCCCCGATTTACCTACTTATTTATTTATAACCCCCATTACTTATACCATGTATGTATATAATATTTAATGTTTTTGGTCCTATATTGTTTTTAACAATACTAAGTAGAGTATAAATCTAATATTATAGTGGTTGGCTTGGTTTAAAATATTTTTACTAATACGTATTTTGGTTTGTTATTTTATTTTCTGCAGCTAATATTTAATTTTCATTTTCCTCACTAAAACATAGTAGAGTAGTATGCTAAGTAGAGTTCATATCATTGCGAAAAAGTATTTAATTATAGAATTACTGGAAAATAAAGTATTTTACCAGAGACAATCCCTACAAAACCTATTTTGTTTAGGTGGATTTTAAATCGCGGTCCTCAGTTGTATAATGGCCGATTCTGTGAAACATTAAATCGACTATTACTCACGAGATATCTGTTATGAATGAGCAATGCGTCTAAATATATTTTATTAAAATTTAAAACTATACAAATAAAAAGTTCAAATTATTTTTCACTACAACTCGCGATATACGGGAAAATTGCAGATCAAGAATAATTTACGATATTTCCCAAACAATGCCACGTTGCCAACCACCACGTTGGGATCAAAATGTTGCAAAATTACTTAAAACTAGAGGGATCGGCTGCGCCGAAGCAGCAAGCATGGCCCTAGGCAAGAAGTGGCAAAATTTTATTTATGGAAAGTAGCTACTAGAAGCCTACACCTTCGGGTAGAAGGCCTTCGATTATATGTATAAATATATAAAATTTAAAACTGTTATTTATAAATAAAAGTTATCAGCAGTTATTGCTTCCCAAAGTAACAGTTCTGTTTGAAACTGGTTGTTATTTAACGATCTGTTATTTTCAAACTGATTTATAAATAAAAGTTATCATTAATTATTGCTTTCCAATATAATATTTCTGTTTGAAACTGGTTGTTATTTAATCATCTGTTATTTTCAAACTGTTATTTATAAATCAGTTCTGTTTGGAACTGATTATTATTTAATGATCTGGTGTTTTAAGACTCTTAATTAAGATTTATAAATAAGGGTTAGCAACAGTTTATACTTTCTAAAATAACAGTGATGTGGAATCGGCATAGCGTCGCTTAGAAATTCTACCAAGCGCGCAACAGTTCCAAAAAAGAATCAAAGGAACAGTTGTTGCTTCATAAAAATATCAGTTATTTAAATAATAATACTTTGACATCTATGGTTTCTCATATGAAGTTGGGTAAACAATAGTCGCAATATATAAAAAATGTTTATTAGCCATATAAAATGAATATTAAGCTGTTATTGTTAATAACGATAACAGTTCCGGCGGGTATTTAGAAATAACAGTTTTTCCACCTCTGTTACCTGTAAAAATCTGATCTACAACTAGTATCAAAATAGGATTGATATAAGTATGTTTGCAATAATATGAACTTGGCTTTAAGATATGCATGTAATTATAACATCAGCTGTAAATATATTCACGTTCAAATAAACGACGTTTAATAAACGTTTTTTTATCGAAAATTCACGTTGCTTAGAGAATGGTGAAACAAGCCAACGTTTCCGGAAACTTGGACGCGCCGGAAGGAGGTTTCGACGCCATCATGCAAGCCGTCGTGTGTAGAAATAACATCGGTTGGAGAGAAAGAGCTAGAAGACTGTTGGTGTTTTCTACCGATGCCAGTTTTCACTATGCTGGAGATGGAAAAGTGAGTCAACTGTCCCTGTTTTTAAGCAAATTTTAATTTTTGATTTTCTTAATACCATCATTAAATTTTATTTTAGTTGGGAGGTATTGTAAAACCGAACGACGGTCATTGTCATTTGAGCAACGAAGGATACTATAGCGAGTCTTCCTACCAAGATTACCCATCTATAGAGCAGATTAACTTGGCTGTCAAAAAGAACTCCATCAATGTTATTTTTGCTGTCACTGGAAGTACTATTGGCATATACGAACAACTTGCCAAACATGTTGAAGGAGCATCAGTGGCCAAACTAGAAAAAGACAGCTCTAATATAGTGGATCTGATCAAGGAACAGTATGAACAGATCTCGTCTGTCGTCGAAATGAAGCACAACGCTTCCAGTGCTGTTAGCATAAGATTTTTTACCAAATGTCTGAATTCTACTGGTGCCCTGGTGAATACAAACAAATGTGCAAATATTAAGGTAAGCTATGCTTTAGATAAATAAAAAATTCGGCGTCAGAGAAATAAATAAGCCTAGAGGTCTTTTAAAATATTAATTGCCATTTAGTTTGTACGGCCAAGGTCAGTATTCTTCATCACTACCGATCGCTATTTCGTTACAGAGTTCCAGCCAAGGTTTCTTTATTTATATTATTTCTTTGAGATACATTTTATGGCTTATGCGGTATTGCCAAGAGGGTGAAATTTTCCTGAATTTTAAGGATTTTCTCTGTATTATTGTATGCGGTGTTGCCATGAGGTGGAAATTTTCCTCACATTTAGGAATATTGCCCCTATTATGTTTAATATTTTTTCCGTTTTTTTAGGTGGGTGATGTAATAAACTTCAAAATCGACATCGAAGTGCTGAACTGCCCGAAATTACGAAAAGATCGCACGCAAACCATCAAAATCTATCCAGTCGGTATCAATGAAAGTTTAATCATGGACTTGGAGATGCTGTGCGGTTGCGACTGTGAACAACCAGGAGACAGAGTATTACCATACAAAATTATACTGTTTTAAAAATATATCTACAATATAATTTAATTTTTTCTAGTACTACTTAGAGAATGCTCCAGCCTGTCACCATCACGGTACCTACAAATGTGGTATTTGCGAGTGTAATCCTGGAGCGTTTGGGAGACATTGTGAATGCAATGCTGACGAAATTAACAAGTTGTCGTTCAATAAGACTTTGGGATGCATTAAACCGAACAGTACCACTGGACAGGAATGTTCTGGAAGGGGAACTTGCATTTGTGGACGGTGTGAGTGCGAATCCAGAGGTACTTTGGAGGTAAGTCTTTTGACAAGTGTCAAATAAAATTCCCATTTTATCACCGATATTTCACTTCAGTTTTAACCACAATACATACTTATACAAATATTTTTCTACAGCAAACAAATTCTCTCTCTCTCTCTCTCTCTTATTAGATGGAGTTATTAGCTAGCTTTCTGATTGAAAGCTGAAAAATGTAAAGTTCGAATTGGTTAACATTAGTCTTCACTTTTTGTGAGATTCTACGCAAGAGTCCATAAACTGATATTGAGCGCAGCTAAAACTCGCCGAAAGATCTATGTATTTTCTATAAAAGCTGAAAAACTTAAGTATGTAAAAAAACATTCCATTTTATTTCTTAAAAATATTATCTGTTAAATGCAGATCATTTTGCTTCTTCTTTTCTTTCTGATCTCTTTGCTAAGCAATCCCTATGCAGCAGGTTTGATGAAAGGCTGTAATTGTGTGTCAACTATCTTTTATTAGTATGTAAAGTTCGTAAAACTTGGTTGCCTCATAGTCATAAATTTGAACCTTAAGGTACCTCTACGAAATAAATAGAACAGCTAAGATCTATAAAGATCGCTAGAGATGATAAGAATTTGGCAAATTTAAAATTAAAGGTTAGAATGATATAGATCCGGTAGAACTGGAACCTGGATGTAGCTCAATGAAGCTTGATGCAACTCCGGACCCGACTCTTTAAAATACAGGATCTCTATTTTCTGTATGCATTTTTTGCAGAATATCTATGGCGACTACTGCGAGTGCGACAACTTCTCTTGCGAACGACACATGGGAGAACTGTGCAGCGGTGAAACCCACGGCATCTGCGATTGCGGCGTGTGCAACTGTAAACCCGGTTGGACTGGACCCAATTGCGCATGCGAGGCATCTACTGCGGGTTGTTACGCCCCTGACATCATAGGCGGGGAGATATGCTCTGGACACGGTACGTGCGTGTGCGGCGCTTGCCAGTGCGAGAACACCAAGGAAAGCCGTTATTCTGGAAAATTCTGCGAAGCATGTCCTGTAAGTAAAAGTAATTTCGACGAATAACATACAACTATTATATTTTCAGATATTTTAGAGTACACAAAATCAACACTTACAGAATTTTGTATCTTAAAAGATGGTTAATTAACATTAATCTTAATTTTTTACAGCCGTTCCTTTTGTCCTTATGCTACAGTACTAAAAGTTATTATTGGTGGCTCATATTATACAGATTATAATCTTTGTTTTTTCTTTATTGTTTTTCGTGGTTCCAATTTTCGGAATTGGGCACTAGTTAGGTTACTAGTTTGCGCACATAGCACGCCCACTTATGGCCTCTAAAATTGTGCACAGCGCCTGACCGGTACAGTTATTAGAGAGATATCGGAAAACCGAATAGCGTCATCCAGTATTTACGCGTACCTTATCATGGTTACGATATGCGCGAGTCAATTTTTAACGCAACACCCGCTAATAACGTTACCGCCTGACGTAATTTGCGGATCAATTACACCAAGCGCTCTTTCTAAATAACCTCTGATAACGTTTAAAAATTGCTTAAATGGGCATGTGCGGGTATTTGACAACCGGAGCCGACCGGCGAGATCTTTTATTTTAAGTTATGTTTGAATTGTTTTGAATTATTGCTTTAGTTTTATTAGGTAATTTGATATTTAAGTAGCTGGAATTAGTTTTAATTAAATAAATATGGGCCCAAAATATGGATTCCACCTCTTCCAATACTAAAGAACCTATAGTCTTAGGTTTACAGCAGATGACGACTTAGCCCTTCTAAGAGAATTTGTTGCTTGTTGCCCTAAACCCACTGGCAGACGTGGCATAATAAATACGTGGAATAAATAATTAGAACCACATAATACGTGGAATAAAGCACTGGAAATAAGCACTTTAGCCCTTTAGTTTTAAAATACCTAATAAACAAAACAATTTCAAAGTTAGGTTAAGTTTAAATAGCGGACGCGACGCGATCAGAATTTTTTCCGATCCGATAACTATAAATGAAGAGAGTTAATACCACCTCACGTAAAGTAAATAACACCTGGCCTTATTAACGTCCATGCACGCTATTCGGTTTAGCGATATCTCTCTATTACGCTGTTTATTGTTATTTTACGCGAGTTTATTTTCGCGCACAGGAAATTTGACTCGTTTGCACATCGTCATAAAAAACAATTTTCGTACCACGAATTAGGGACAAGATTTTTATCTGTATACTTATAGGATACCTAATCTGTGATATTATTCTCTGGGTCTATACTTACTTTTCCCTCGATTTTTCCTCCACTTTAAAAAATGCAAAACGCACGCAATAAGACTAAACAAAATGTAAAAGCAGTATCGCAAATATTTATCGTTTTCCAGAACGCTGGTTATTTGACATAATTTGAGACAAGTAGTAACCTTTAATTTAACAAGAGTTTGGCAAGTTTCAAAAATCTTAAGTTGAGTGCATACGCATCTGCGTCGTTCACCGGTCCCTCACTCTAAACATATTGAAATATAATCTGTCATTTTTGAAATAAACCAATAAGACTGATTAAAAACAATAGGAGACGGCGCATGACGGATTTATACATTTAAGTAAAATATTAGAAACTTTTTTTAGTGAAATAAATGGATTGGTATGGACGTCATTTATCTTTTTTTTCTCATCGTCTGTCGAGATCACCCCCTACTCGTAAAACAGAATATAGATGAGTTGTAATTTTGCTTTTTAACGAATTTTTAGACTTGCCCCGATAGATGTCTGGAATTCAGGGATTGTGTTCAATGTCAACAGTATCATACGGGTCCATTGAAGGAACCTGATGTTTGTAGCGCGAACTGTACCAACGTGCCTGTTCCCATTGCAGTAGATACAGTTGAAGGTAATTATGTTTTTTTTTTCATTTATTTATTCAATTTTTTATAATCATATCAGATTTTATCGCACGTCTTATTAAATATTATTTGAGATTCAAATTAAAGGAAATTTTATGATTTTATAAATCAGTGATGTTTATTGATAAAAAAATATACCGGGTATCTCTAAATCAAAATCTAAACGACATCCCTTCTGACCTACAGGGTGTTAAAAATTAAAAAAAATCGGATTTACGAACTACTTTGGATATTTTCTTCAATTTTGGTATGTGGTTTTCAGGTACAAAAAGAGTTCATTTCCATTAACTTTTGTTATCCTACTCGAACCAGTTCTAACACTACTCTAACTAGATTGATATCTTGAGATTTTCTTGTACATCAAACGATTTTCAAGAAAAAAGTAACTCTTTACTTTTTTATAGAGTACATTTTTTAATTAATTGAGAATAATATACAGTACGTCTGCTGGATCTGTGTCTATGAAAGGAATGCGGACAAAAAACATTTAAATAAACAACAATATATTTTATACGTCGACTTGACGAGTACGTCCCCGCCCACTCATTTTATTGGCTACTTGCAAATTTGTCGAATTTTTATTGATGGGACACGTCGTCTAATTTTTTACGAAAAACATCGAGAGAATATCGTTTTCCCTCTCACGGATACCCCGTAGCTACAGAACGGACAGACGTACTGTAGATTATACCGAATAAACTTTTAGTCACGTGATTAAGCTTGACCGGCACAGCGTTGCCCACATTTACAGATATTCTTTTAATCAAAATATTTTAGAAAACAAAAATAAATTAATTTTAAATATACCTTGCTGGCAACTGTTACTTTTGGGTCGGTATTTACATGTGTGGAAGTAAATCGCATAGGGATCTTATTAAGTTCGAGTGAGAGAAATCGACGGAATGCTGTTGCGGCATTGCCGGTACGCCTTTCCCTATCAAGTAAAGTAAAATCACGATCGCAAACCGCTTATTTTTCGAAAAGATAACTAGATAAAATCATTAGAAATGTTTCTGAGCATCTGAAATGGAATTATAAGGATATCTTTAAGGTGTCATTTTTTTTATAACGAGAAAACGTCAGTAATCCCGATAATTTAAAAACTCAACTTTTTAACACATAACGCCATAACTCAAGAAACACTTTAGATATTGAAACTTTTTTTATTAAGATAGGATCTTTTACAATATGTTTACATAAGAAAAATTCGATAAGGTTGTTTTTTTTCCATTCAAAAATTGTAACAACCCATCTATTTACTTTTTTGAAAAAACTACAGTTATTTCTAATAGATTTCGAGATATCGATTTTTGAATTCAGAGTTCTAATAGCCCGACCACTGTCGAAAACCAACTCAATTTCACTTATGTTTACCAAAAATGCAAAAGTGTTTCTAGCTTGCACTTAAAAATTTTCAAGCTATAGGGAAAATTACAACGACTTGTTAATAAATAAACAAATAAAGTATCACGAGACGTAATTAAATCGTGAAGCTAAATGCATGATGTACACCTTTCCCTAGAACTTTAAGTACTGACAGAGGTACTGATTCGGTCGACCGGTTAACTGCGACTAATCTGCTATATCCCCTTCCACGTCTCTTAGCAATGTGCACAGTTTCTCGATTCATTTCATACGTTTGGCAACGTGTTTACTGTTGTCTCTTTGTTCAGTACATTATAAACGCATTGTACTCTTCTTACATACGGAAATCTCGACCCAAGACTAACCTTTGCCAGCCCTTATTATAACCAGTTATTATTTACATTAAAGCTTAAAGTATCACAACACAATTCATTTAAACTAAAAACTGGTAATACAAAACTAAAGTGTTAATTCAATCAACTAATGCCATTTTTAGGAAATAGATAAATAAATATGGCAACGTGACATTTTTTACAGCAGAGCTATCACCTGAATCCCCAGCGAGAAATTTAAATTCCAGTAAGTGAGCCCGGCGCCTAATATATCCATGGTTGGCAACAATGAATTTAAAAATCGCGCACTTTTTTACTTAACTAAAAGTTTAATTGGTATCGCTTATATTATTATGTTCCCTCACGAAACGCCACTGATTGACGCACATTATCAAGAGTCTATTTATAAGCAATACTCGAAATAATAGACAAAAATAATCTCACTTCCTTAATAGTATTTATTTCTAATCTTAAAATTAATATTTTTTTTGAGACTCATACAATATGTACAAACATTAAAGATAGGAAGGAACACATTGCCGTTGAAAAAACTCCAGACAGTACAGTCATGACTGTAATTAGAGATTTTTCTTCGCCGTTTTGAGCACTAAAAAAAAGAATATAAAAAATTAGACTATTGGGGTCTAGAACACGATGAGAGATACGGGGTGGCTTAAATTAGGGTACAGTTGTCTGTTGGTGGGCCCAATGGTAAAATTTGTTTAGTAATTGAACTTATTCTTGTCATTTCCCGAAATATGGCAAACTGAAATTTCCGCTTTTCAGTTTTCATTTTTTAGAAGTTTATTTTGACAGAAAAATATGTAAAGACAGTCTCAAAGAAACTTTCTTAGCTTTATGTTTTGGTGACATGAAAAATCACTTAACACGGTTCATTTTTCTGAGACCATCATCAACTTTGTTTTTTTTAAATAGAGACCTGGCTTTTTAATTTCATTTATTAGAACCTTATAATCTCCCAAATGCAATGATTTATCGCACTTACCCGAAAAATGTTGCTTGTTTTTACACGCACGAAAGTGACCCGGTCCGTAAACCCATCCCCCTCCAACATATTGCCTAAAAAAAGTAAAGATTTCAGTTAACGTCTTCTTTTTGCTGCCAGGGCTAATCTGGACGGGGCCTACTTTGTTTACGCGGAATCCGAATCGCGGTCCTCGGTCATATCATGGTCAATGGCCTACCGACTTGACAAGTGTCTAAATCGACTCTTACTCACGAGATATCGGATCTCATCCGGCCTCGAACCGGCGCGGCGTGAATGAGCAGTGTGTGTCAATAGATTTTACACTTTTGCCTTTTTTGGACAACAGCACGATACAGAGTTTCGAACCGGTCACCCGTCCATCCACTAGTATCGCCTTACGTCGCTTAACTTCGGTGTTCTAATGGGAACCGGTGTTTCGACGTAGCTGGGCCGTTGCCCAAACATATTGCCTGTTATGAGAATATTCTTCATTATACATTTCTTGGGCAAGTGCGCTACATCATTGTATTTGGGAGATCATAAGCTTCTAAAAAATGAAATAGAAAACCCATATACGTATTTAAAAAAATAAAGATGATGGTTCCAGAAAAACGAAACCTCGTAAGTGATTTTGCACATCACTATGAAACTAAGAAAGTGTCTTTGAGAATGTATTTGTAGATTTTTTCTAACTGGTGAAAAATAAACTCTAAACTAAAAAATAAAAGTGAAAATCGGAAATTTCAGTTTCGCTGCCATATTCCCAGAAATTATAAAAATAAGTTCAATTGCTAAACGGATTATCACTAACATCACAATCACTAACAGGCAACTTTGCCCCAATTTAAGCCACCCTGTATCTCTTACTGTTTCCGGGATCCCAATGCTGAGTATGTATCGCTTACCTCGTAGGGACTGTAACAATACACAGATTAATAAGGTATCCATTCGAAAACATAAATAAAATCGTAAACATGACGTATGGCACGTCATAGAATAATACTGGTATGTGAAACCTTGGCTGGACGTTGCAATAAGTCAACAGCGGAATAAATCCTATCCTAAGGATCGCGATTGCTAACACCACCCATTCGTGGTTAGGCTGAAAGTTTATAACCAAAAAATTAGAGATCTTTTATTTATGGTTGGTTCATATTTTGAGTATTCTAACATTAACCCTAAGCAATTAACCTTAAAGCTTCATTCATAATTTCGAAATTAGTGGAATAAATTAGTGGTTTCAATTAGCGTAGAAGTTTCTGCCTCTAATTTCAATGTAAGCATTCAGAACGTGAAAATTAGTGGTAGTAATTTTCAGTGAGTGTAAAAAGTTAACAAACTATTAACTTTTGCCACCAATTACACTTCAAAATTTGCGAGCAATGTCATTTTGGCCTTTGATTGTCATACGTCAAGAGAAATTGTGGTTACAAATTAAAAGTTTGTTGTTTTATAAGCTAATTATTATGCTTTCTCTATGGATACATCTGGCTACCGCAATCTGTTGCTAGGATAATTTATTAATTTTTGATTGTATTTGTTAGCCATTGTGAATGATCATAAATTTTTAACTATAAGGTATATTAGAAACCACTAATTTATTCTGCTAATTTCAAGGTTCTGATTGAGGCTAAGGAAAGAGAAATTAAAGAAATAACTTCTCCTACTTGACATAAGAATATTCTAGTATGCGCTTGCGTTCATATCGCCACCTTCCATACGCAGTGTCGTATCTAACATTTTTACAGTAGAGCAAAAAAAAAAGTATTTTATTGTCAACTAACAGCGCTTTCAGATGGAGCGGACCGTCCGTCGTGTTTTTTCAAGATAGCCGTCAGACGAAATCATCCGGACGGAGCATACGCGACTATCTGAAATTGTTCATATAAACTCATGGTACTTGCTCGAAGTCGCGGACGATCCGCGACTTCGAAGCGCTGTAACAGTCCCCACAGTGTCGTAACTGAAAACTGTAACAGAAAAGGCTCTTATGCTATAGCAGACAAAATAAATGGCATATCTAACAAAAGTTAATTTTTCCATCAAACTAAAAGACATTTTTTTCGCTCTACTGTAAAATTTTTAAAGTGTTAGTTAGGACACTTTGTGTGGAAGGCGATGATATAAAACGCATGTTTTGAGTTAACCTAACTTTACAAATATTTTTAGAATTTAGAAAACTAGAGAGATTAATTTTCACAATGATTACATTCACTTGTATACTTGTATATAAATTTGTTAATAAATATTAGTCATTTCTAGACCAAAAAATAGATAATTATTAACATTTATAAACCGTCAAATTCAACACGTCAAATAAAATGCGCCAATTAATTTATATTAGGCACTAAGATTAAGAATATAAAATATGCCATATTTCTTAGGACCCGTTAGGGCTAAATCTAATGTTGAGATCGATGTGTTGGAAGCATGAACGCTAGCCTTCGTTAACGTTGATTCATATTCTTGGGATTAGGACTAATGTTAGTGTTATGGCGCGTTCTCACGACTCGTGTACTTGGCAAGTATTTTTTATTGGCCTACAGGGTCTGGCGGGAGTGCGGCGTAGTTCCTATGAATAACTTAGAAATTTTGTATAGATGCCCGGCGCACCCTGTATACCCTGTATACCAATTACAAATGTTTGTCAAGTACGCGAGTCGTGAGAATGCGCCTTTTGGATTAAGATCGGAACCACAAATTACCTATAACAGATGCGAAAGAAAGCGACTGCATCGGAAACCGCTCGGCAAACCCCATACGCCTATTGACTGGTGTAAATACACCAGTCGTTTAGTTCGGAAACCTATGCTGTGTCGTATTCGCTTGCTGGAATGACATAGTGCGTGGTTATATGTTTCTTTTTAAAAACGGGTGTAGGATTTTTGTTGAACTTTTGAACTGTTATTTCTAAGTTTTGGTAATTTGTATATCTTATTTAAAATGGGATACAAATGTGTTTATTTATAAGGAAAAAAAAATATTTATAGTGTAAAAAATTAATTTATTTAACAAAATTTAATTAAAAATGTGACAAAATAGTACCTTTCTATTGGTTCTATCGGACTTTTTTCGACTATATAAAACTTTATTTGTAAACTTTAATACATCAAATATTTTCAATCTAATAAATCATTTAATGATGTAAATAAGAGGACATTTCTCACATGGGTGGTCAAATTCTATAGTTTTCATTATATCAAACAGCCTCTGAGAAATGTTTTCAACTCAAAATGCCTTTAATTATGTTTGACTACATCAATTAAAAGGGTCTTCAAATACATCAATGTGATATTTGTCTAAAATTTGCAAAAGAATCCGAATCTCTGGATAACTCGAAATTATTTACCCATTTAAAAGCCTTTGATCATGAAAGTGGAAAAATTTGTTCATTTTATTTACTGGAAATGGAAAAATTATTTATATTAAATTTTGATGAGTTTTGCACTGAAGAAAACATTCAGAGGCTGTTTGATATAATGAAAACTATAGAATTTGACCACCCATGTGAGAAATTCCTCTTATTTACATCATTAAATTATTTATTAGATTGAAAATATTTTATGCATTAAAGTTTACAAATAATAAAGATTTATATAGTCGAAAAAAGTCCGATAGAACCAATAGAAAAGTAACTATTTTGTCACATCTTTAATTAAATTTTGTTAAATAAATTAATTTTTTATACTATAAATATCTTTTTTTTTTTCCTAATCTCCTACGAACTGATATAATATGACGAGCAATCTATTAAATTACTGTGAGATTATATGCCTCGATAACATATTGGTGCAGATTATTTTCACCCAAACAAATAATAACCCAAACTATACATTGATGCGGATTGTCTATGAATTCTTTCTGAAGGTCACAGAAACCTGAACGCGTAATTCGGTGTTCTTTCGCATCTGTTATAGGTAATTTGTGTCGGAACCATGAATTAATGAACCATTAATTTTTTTTGCTTAAATCAATTTTTACCTGTTTTATTTTTGTTGCCAAGTGTCTTCCAATTAAATCGCAAAGGTTTGCGACTAGGAATGTTACCACGGGGACAAAATAGAACTCTATAAATAGAAAGTTTACTATAAGTATTATCCTTGTATTGAGGATTAAGTGCGGTCCACACGGAACGACGTATCGAACGATTTGCTTGCGTTGATAAAACGTTACAGATAAAACGTACAGACGAAGCTATGTCCGCATTGCAACGACTAGTCGTTCAGTCTTTTGATTATGTCATATCATCATGGAGGAAACACTCCTTGTGGTTAGTTCTTGTTATTTGTTTAAACTTTTCAATAATAATCTTGTAGGCCTGATTTTTCTTTTTCCCTGTCACTGTATTCTTATTAGCTGACTTAAATTAAAATAAAACTCATAAACAAATCGTTGTGAGTCTCCACACGGTACGACTTCTGTGAAAACCGCGGAAACCTATGCCCATGAGTTCAAACTGTTAAATCTTCCGAGTTTGTGCACTCCTAAAATTTGTTCAAATTTGCTATCCACGCGCTACGTTTTATCTATAATGTTTTGTAGACCCAAGCAAATCGTACGATAAATTGTTGCTTCTGGAGGCTTAATGCACTTACCTGCCCATTTGTTATCACTAATTCCGTCACTAAGTTCAGCAACGACTAGTGACATCACACCAGGGTACATTATTGCGGTGGTACCGGACACTATAACCAATGAGATCATGTAGATTCTGGTGTTCTTCAAGGGATGTTTGGCTTTGGTCCACATCCTTACCAGGAATCTACGACTTGGTTGCACGGTATGTTCCATGGGATCGTTACCGACATGGTAGATGAAGTATTGCGAATTTTTTTTGGAATATGTGTAGATGGATAATGTCACACAGACCATTGCAGTACCTAGAAAAAAATATATTCCGTTATACATACCATCCTGGACACTTCGTCTACGTGGTCTGTATTTTAACGCATAGGATAGAGACTGGTTGAGATAAATGACCCGTTGACAGACAGAGAGACAAAATAAAAAGCGGCACACAGTATTGCCGGTTTTTAGCAGTGTAAGAAAATATGAGTAGAAAAAGAATAAACTATTTTAAAAAAATCCATGTATACTATTGAAATGAAGATAATATATCTAAGCTAAATGTAATCTATTACAGCTGTAGAGTAACTAATTGTGAAAAATAAAGTTCTAGTCCTAGATGCAACGTTTTTCACAAACGCCTACTTGTGCGGTTTGAAATTTTTATGCAAAATCCGGCAATACCGCATAGAAGAAATATGTATCAACCCAACTTTTATCTCTTTTTAATACATTTGATTTTCCATAAAGCTGTTTACATTACTGTCATACACGTTAAATTCCAGACCACGCATTTACGATGACCAGAATGGTATATATAGCAGTGGCCCACAGTGCACGCAAAGCAGGGTAGGCAAAAATTCGCGAAATGATAGACTAACATAATAAACAATATAATTATTTTACTCTAAATTGGGGGAAACATTTTTAAGATTTTGCATCACTGCCCAGGACGGCGGTCGACGCGGAAGAAATTAAATCACGCATTAATTCCTTATTCTATCTCTTTCTTACACATTAGCCTTCAAGTCATTGCGGTCTGAGGAGTACGTAGCAGATTCACTTTAATATCCCATTAGAGGCATATAAAGTAAATCAATCCGCCTTCACGTAAATCATATAGAGGGTTTTAATGAATAATATATTACATATATAGGAATTGTGCGA
Organism: Sitophilus oryzae; assembly: GCF_002938485.1. Taxonomy (NCBI): domain Eukaryota; kingdom Metazoa; phylum Arthropoda; class Insecta; order Coleoptera; family Curculionidae; genus Sitophilus; species Sitophilus oryzae. The sequence goes on from NW_022146414.1 coordinate 1,045,341, forward strand.
TAACGGCAGTAATCAAAAATGATTTAAATATGTCTTAGGTAATCTCTACAATAAAAATAAGATAAAAAATGCTTATTCCGCATATTTCTTGGATTAGTAATGCGTTATAAAATAATGATATAAAAAAAGTTTTATAATCTGTTAAATTGAAATAAAAGAAACTTACCGATTCCAAAAAATATGAATCCTCCTAGCATGGGGGAATCACTGCTAAGACTGATGGTTATAATTTGAATTATAGCCGATATCACACCGCACAACGCTTGAGCTGTCAAAATGGCAGAGTAATATTCTGAAGGGAAATTACTGACCATCTCAAATAAGCTGACTATGATTACTGCACCGCAAACTGAAAACCATTGAAAGGAAAATTAGTCTGGATAAAGTTATATTTTGGATTTATGTCTATACATGGTTAAAAAGTTAATTTTTTCTACTACTTACTTCCTAAAAAACAAGCGATGCACATTACGATTAGGAAGAAGGCTATTTGAACTGCAAAAAAAATAGAAGTTAGATTATTTAATGGGGCTTTATCTTTGAATAAGAAGACTAAGGAAGGAGCATATCAAAAATCTTAGGTACACCGCGATGGGCCTCAAATATAGCCGACTTAAATTCCGGTTTATCAGTGTCGTTCTAATTTTATTTAAAAAATGTAAAACTATGATGTAGGGTAGACGTGGGGTAGACTCAATAATTTGTTGTTTTATTTTACGTTGTGAATAAATGTTGGTAGTTATTAAAATTGTTATAAAAATATATAATTCTAATAAAAATAGATAAGTTATAATAAGTATTTATTAACACAAACATCCGATACGCTACTGAAGCAGGTAAGTCAAATTAACGTATCTAAATTCTTTGACATCTAATCTTTGACAAGTAATAAATAAAAGCTAAAATGCAAGAAAAATATATAATTTAGTTAATTTAAGTGAATTTCATAAATGATTGGTTTACTACACGTATGTATATTATATAGTCACTTACTAGCGAAAAGTTGTTTCATTATTTCACTCAATTTTTGCCGAGATCTACCGCACGCTACACAACCAACTATTTTAGAGTCTTTTTCGATAAATCGCGATAGTGTCACTGTTAATTTAAGTTCTGCCACAATTTCCATCTAGATTTACTACCTTTATACAACTATCAGTAGTAGAATAAATAATAAATAACATAAAATAAGCTCCGTAAAGACTGACAAATCCACAAAATTTCAAATCAAATTCAAATGTGTCAAATGAATCGTCAAACAGAACTGTCAAGGATCCCCACCCTAGAGAGCTTTTATGGTGCCTTTTCCGCCCACCATGCATGAATACATGGATAGCATTATGCTCCTTCCTTAGTCTTCTTATTCAAAGGGCTTTATACAGAGTGTTCAAGTGCGGTCCAGACTTAACGACTTATCCTACGATTTGTGGACCGCGCTTTAAGTTATTAAGGTTGCTTTCTTAGGACAAGATCAGGGCTAATAGCACAGTATATGCTTGGTTCATTCTCCGCCGGTGCTGCCACTACCGGAGAATATCGTAAACAACTAGTACTTATAAATACACGGGTTTCAATAGCGAGAATACGAAAAATGTATTATTTAATTATTCTAAAAGTATTAAATAATAATAATTTGTGAAAATTCTAAAAATAAAAATAGAAAAGTAAATATTTTGATTTCTTCATAAGGTCTAACTAGTATTATAATTTAGTATTCCAGTTAAAAAAACTTTTTGGATGAGTTCAACTACGGTAGCGAGCATAGTTTTAATCACCGATTTTGCTAGAGGGGCATGTTCCTAAAACATCTAATCACTAATTGATTAAAAAAAGTATACCATTAATATTGCAAATTATATTTTATCCTCTCATAGTATATGTCTATTTAATTTTTTGATTATGTGACGAGCACTTTGTTTACTCACTTGTTTCGTCGAACTGCTTGAATTCATTTTTGTTTTTGATAAAATCGGTGTGAGAAACTATGAAGCTATAAAATGTTGTTTCGGGAGAGTTCAATATCCGGGAAAGTTGAGTTATTGAATGTTATTGCACCCAACAACACCATAATTACGCTCTCCTTTACGCGTTAACATTCTTTCTGCAATTTTATTAACATTTGAAATTGTCACAACAAAACACGACGGCTAGTTCTAATTTTTTTCACTTATTTTTTACTACCCGAAACAGCGTTACATCACACAAACCACGTACCTGGGTGTTTTATAGTCTCAATAACTGCACTAGCAAAAAACTAAAATAATTAAATATTATGACAAAACCACGATTTCAATATTATTTTAATGCGATCGACATGACGGCGGCTGAAACAGGTACTGATAATTTCTAATTTTTGCCGTCGAAGCGCTGCGGTCGGAATTTGTTGAAATCAACTGAAATACACCAAGCCTATACAGAATAATTATTTCTTATTCTGTGTTAATAGCGTGACAATTAGTTACGATATTTTTTATGTGATCATCCTAAACTAGCAAGATAATATAGAGAATTCTACTTACAAGTATCTGTGACGATATTGACAAATATCAAATTGACAATATAGAATACCAAGGAACATAGTAGGGCAGCTGTAATACGTTTTTCTGGTGGGGGTAGTTTTTTGGAATAGGCCGCGGTCAGCACTATGAACACTATGAGAGATAACTGCGTGATGATATAGTACGTTGCCACGAAGCTGGCCTGTAGCGTATTCCTTTCGGTGGGGGGTCCAGGAAATATGTCTGGATCGGTAACGGGACTCCTAATTCCGACATATCGGAATTTGAACAGCCAGTACTAAAAATCAATATGGTAACAATTAATTTTAAGATCGTTAATAATTAACATATTTTTGTACACTTTGTTTAGTTTTTCTCTTAAGTTAGTTTTTACTAGTCAAGTCAACTGACCAAGAATTAATTTCATTTAAATTTAATTTGACCATCTAAATTCGATAAATTTCAATTGTTCAGATGGGTTGATTCATGTCTCAGTTGACTATGGTTTAACTTTTGGTGTTTCTAAAATGACGTCGAAGACGCCAGAAGAAATTCTGTGAAATTTATTAATATTTATGAAAAATATAAGATGTATAAGTCCGAAATAAAAAATTAGAGAAAGAAAAGTAATTTCTAACTTATGCCTAGGAGAAATAGTGTTACGCATTAATATTTCTTGTTTTTTAGGGTTCCGTACCTAAAGGGTAAAAACGGGAACCCTATTACTAAGACTTCGCTATCCGTCCGTCTGTCACAAAGGTCTATCTTATGAACCGTTATAGCTAGACAGTTGAAATTTTCACAGATAATGTATCTGTTACGCTCAATAGTCGAATTCGGGCAATGCCCGAAAAAAATACGCATATCTAGTTTTGAGCAAGAAATATTTCCCAAACCCGAAAAACCAACCAACCAGTGAATTAACACCCTCCAAATAACCACCCTAACCAACTCGCCAAATAACTAAACCAATCCAACCAAAAAGAGTGAAACCAATGCAATCAAATTACACTATAAGCAAAAAAAATAATCGAATAAAATTCATTTTTCGGGTTTGGGATATTTAAATTAGCAAGGAATCGATTTTGAGCAAAGAATATTTTCCTTGCTCAAAACTAGATTTGCGTATTTTTCTCGAATTTCTCGAATTCGACTATTGAGCTTAATATACGCTTATATTATATATATATATGTTGCCGCTATAAGAACAAATACTAAAAACAGAATTAAATAAATGTTTATAAATAAAAAAAGTACTTTCACTAAACTATCCTTTAAGTAAGAATTTTACACAGAATCTTACAAGTCCTCGGTGGCCGCGTAGTTAAAGCGTTAGGACTTTACGCTGCTATGACGTTGGAGCCGTAGTAAGGCAGGTTCGAATCCTAGTCAAGGCGACTTTTTTTAATCGTTTTTTTTTAAATTTTTACATATTTATTTTTACTTTTTACATATTTATTATTGATTAATACAATTTTTAGTAATGTGTTTCTTAATTTTTTTTTTAATTCAAAATTTCAGCTAAATCGGAAAAAAGTTTATAATAATATAGTGTCTAATGTTGTATAGATAATGAATGGTACGTGCGCGAGTCCGACTCGCACTTGACCATTTTTTTTTTAATTCTGGGTTCAACATTATCCAACAAAAAATTAAATTGGTGTGCATCGTTCCTTAAAATATTTGTGTAGTGTCTGGGATTTTCTAACTGTGGCTTAGGTATTAAATTATTAGATGTCCAACAGAAGTAATTAATAATATTTTGACCCAATATATACAAATCTTTTGTTTCTTTACAGTTAAATTTGACCATAGACTTAATAGAACCCTTTGTTCAATATTTCACAAGGTGAATGGTCTAGTTTCAGCATCTTCATAAAAACAATAAAAGAGTTTTAAATAAATACTATTTCTATTATACAGGGTGGTCCGAATTGTAATCCGTAAACTTGGGCAATATATTCGATATCCCAAAATGTTTCGATTCGGTGATACAGGGTGTAGAACTTTCATTTTTATTTCGTTTTTATGCAAAAAATTATTTTTCATGTAAAAAACACCCAGACAAAAATTTTCCTCCAAATGTCAGAAGTTAGTTCAGAAATTATTTGGAAAAACCTGAAATGAAACTGCTGCCCCCTGTATCTCCGATATGAAGCGTTTTAGGACATAAATCTATACAAACTTTTTTGCTGATTCTTATCTGTAGAATATGGATTACCCGGATTATATTCGGATCACCCTATATATGTATCACGAACCACCGAGAAGATAAATGACATCTTAAAATATATACTATCCAAAACATAAAAATGTAAACAACTGTGATGTCAAATTGAATTATGAAACTTGATAACTGACGTATATAAATTTTTCAATTCTCAGTTATTATGGATCATACTGAAACAAATTAATATCATATATCAATAGATAAAATCTTTAAATAAAAAAAAACTCACGAAAAAATCTTTATAATTTAATTAAATACCATAATTGTTGTAATTAATCATATACGATCTTTGTTAATAAACTTTTTTAATAAATAAGTGGCAACCTAGCATTTTTCTGTTTACATCTGGGGTGCAACTTTGTTCATGTTTCAAAGCGATAGTAAAGTAATTTGTAGCTTGAGGCACTATGTTCAGTAGCAACATCGATTCGTAGCGATATTCTGATTTCTCGCTTTGTGGCGAGGCGACTGCCTAGACATAGCCTAAACCGTGTCGCACACGTGTGCAAGAGTGTGATAGTGATATCATATTTCGCAGCATTTGAGCGACAATAGTTTTGCAATGAACATAGTACCGATCTGGCTTCGACATCGCTTCTAAACGATCGGTTGCTAACTTGAACAAAGTTGCACCCCTGGTTTGTAGATCTTGGGTACCTTGATTATTTTTCATATGGATATTCATAGCGTTACCGTCGTACTACGCTATAAGTTAAAACGAGGAAAAGTATCGTGAGAAGAACAACTATATAATATCCGTATTAAATAGGGATTAAAGCTTCATTGAGAACCTCGAAATTAATGGATTAAATTAGTGGTTTCAATGAGCGTAGAAATTTGTCCTTCTAATTTGAATGTAAGCATTAAGAACGTCAAAATTATTAGTAGTAATTTTCAATTAGTAGAAAAAGTTAAACTTTAGTTCTGCCTCTGTTATACTTCAAAATTTGCGGGCAATGTCATTTTGGCCTTTGATTATGAAAGTTCACAATAAGGCTTAAGACAGTATGATAATATTTTTTTATTATACTCTAGATTTTTTCAACTTACCGTACTGGCAGTAATGATAAAGTAGTTGGGTATAAAGGTAAGTATACCCAACAAATAAAATATACCATATGTAATATAGTATTTATCCGTAATATGGGGTATATTCATTTTCCACTCACTTCCAATGGAAAATCTGCTGTCATAATATCACACTAATATACATAATTATCTACCATATCCAAGTACATCTATAATTGTATTTTATTCATCTGAAACAAGAGCTTATATTACAAAAAAAACAGGGTCTGAAGAACCTTAGAGAAATAAGTTATCATAGAGATGCTCTCTAAAAAAATAAAATAATGCTTTTATTCTTACACATTTAATTGCATTTTAAATAACTACAACTAATTAATTCGTTTGTATTATCACTGAAAGCTGCTAAATTCACAAATGACTGATAAGAAGAAAGGTGATATAGATAAAATGCCATAGGCATGAGAGTAGTAGGTATTCGTTTAATCTCATAGTATTACAAACTGAAATTGCTGTGTCAATATTTTCATTCTTTTGCTTTCTTAATATTTCAAAGGCTGGGATTATCTTTAATTATTTTTAATCATCAGGCGTTTTTTTTTCGTGGCTTAATTCTAGACTTAGGCTAAAACTGGAATTTTATTGTTTATGATGATTTTTTGCGGTTAGGATGATGTCTTGCGGTAGATGAAGATTGTATGGGATGGAGGAAGTTAATCACCACGACCTTACACGACCTATTATGTATCCCCTTTCTTGGGTTATAACTCATACAGTCTCAGGCCTACAGTATCTGAGACGGTTGTACAGAGGGTAGTTCTCCATCTCCGATATCAATCGTACAAAAGTTATGGCACGAATGGTTGTCATCTCGGCGTACTCAGTGATGAAGTGTTTTGGTATTTCCCCACACAATCTGCATTCGCCCTTGTTTCTTAGCTTCAATCTTTTGAGGTGTTCATTGAGGAGACAGTGTCCTGTTAAAAACCCCATGACAATCCGAAGATTGTTCTTACTTAAATCAAGGAAAATCTTTAGTTTTTCTCAGTCCTGAGAAATTTCTTCGAGTGTCTTAGACCGTTGCAAGATAGGCAACCATTTGTTTATTTACGCTGGTTTATGTAGATTTTATTATTTTATTTTTATATTAGGTTAATGAAAAACGGCAAAACTCCAGGGCCTGATGATATGTATTCGGAAACGTTCCACTTAATTAAAGAACAAAACTTAAAAACTCTAGTACAGCTTTTCAATAACATCTATGACACCGGTCACATTCCTGAAGACTGGCTTCGTTCTACGTTTATCACGCTACCCAAGTCAAGTAACGCAACTTCGTGTAAAGAGTATCGTCTTATTAGTCTAATGAGCCACTTTCTTAAGCTCTTTCTACGGGTGCTGCATACAAGACTACAGAAAATGTGAGGAAGTAAGTGGAGAAAGTCAATTTGGATTTTTTTTTGAACGGCTACAACCTAACCTCCTTATATCATACCTCAGAGACTTGGGACTTGATGGAAAAGATATAAGGCTCATCAGTAATTTGTATTGGAACCAAAACTGAAATTCGTATACATAGCGTGGGAGTAACTGAAGATTTTGAAATAAAAAAGGGGGTAAGGCAAAGGTGTATTCTGTCTCAAATGTTGTTCAATTTATATGTGGAAAGAGCATTCACTGAGTCATTCTCCGATAGTCCCATTGGTTTGAAAATAAATGGCATTCCAATTAATAATATCCGATTCCGATATGCGGATGATACAGTGATATTGGCAGACAATGCAAATTATCTCCAAATCCTTCTAAATAAGGTTAACAATGAAAGCCAAAGACTGGGTTTAAACATAAATGCTACAAAAACTGAATTTATGGCTGTTAGCAGAAACAATATTCCGAACACCAGAATTTACTTAAATGGAGCATCAAGCAGGCTACACAATTTAAATATTTGGGATGCATGGTTAACGAAACGTGGGGTCCAGATCAGGAGATCAAACAAACAAGATCTATTTTTCTGAGACTGCGAAGGACTTCCAAGCACTCCAAGTCGCTGCAGTTAATAGAACCATCTGATGAGGAAGAAAAAGATGAACGCCTACGCAGGAATCTGCACGGCACCTTAAGAAGAAGATGTAGATTTTCTAATTTGTGTTTTGTGTAGATAATTTATATTCAGTTTGTATTTTTTCAAGCACATTGCATTGACACAAAAGCAATTTAAATGCTGTCTATAACCTTCAGTTTGATCGTTACAATTCTAAAGCTACGCAAATTACGACAAACGCGTTGTAGTATTTGAAAGAAAGCAAAAGTGTTAATAAATATCAAATAAAGTGTATAATCATTAATTATAGAAATAAGAAACCAACCTTTTGGTCAATTTTGTGGCACAAAACATGTCCGAGATGTAGCTGGCGTTATCGTCAGCCTGCCCGAGAATTCCCAGATTTAGTTTAGCTCTGCACCGCTGGGCGCTGATAGTCGATTACAGTAACACCGGATAAAGAATACTGTACCGTAGCAGACCGAAGTTAACGCAATTATGATCGCTGTCATTTTATATGTAAAATTATATGAGGAATGTCATTGATGTTCATTTAATAACTATCGCTGACGACGTTTTTTTTTTCGATCATATAGTATTTAAATTATGAAATTCTTCATCTGTGCAGATGCGTGTCACCAAAATTTAGTTTGCGTGTCAACACTGACACGCGTGTTACAAGTTAGCTATCTACTAGGGTATTCTTTCTTCTTTCTCATAGATAGTTTTTTTTGTTTTAAATAAAATTAGAATTGCACTAATAAACCGGAATTTTAGTCAGCCATATTAGGTCCCCATCGCGCTCACCATAAGTTTTTTGGTATGCTCCTTCCTTAATTGTTTTATTCTTAGTAAATTAAGTCAATCTTTTAGACCATATTTTATAATAAAATTTACACACTACCTGATTTTTGATTTAAACTTTTTTTAAAAAATTACAATATTTACGGACATAGCTATTGGCTAAAATATAATCACCCTGTGCACTGTTTGTTTCTCAATTTTATGTAACTTTTATTTATAAAGGGACACAAAAAAATACGCCTATAAATATCTTCCTTGTTTACAACACTTAATCTCATTTAGTATTTTCTTGATTTATTGCATCAAAAATACGTATTTTTTCAAAGTATTATTCGCGTCAAATTCAATTTATGCTTCACCTGATAAATCTTTTATCGCAAAACAGTTGTCTTTGTACATCCTATATATAAATTATTTGATCGTATCGTTCACAGCACTTAAAATTCCGGGAGATACAGAAAAATCGAAATATTTTCCTAAACCAGCATTTCTCATATTTTTTTGAAATTCTTTTTAAAACTACGTCAATTCAATTAAAAGTTCATTAAGAAATATCAGTGGCGTGCTGTGGAATTCAAAGCAGGGTAGATGAAAATTGTCAAGATAATAAAATAAAAATAGCATAAGTAATCAATATAATTATTTTTTACCCTAAATTGGGGGAATTTTTTTCAGATTTGGCATCACTGCGGAGCACAGCCACCGACAAAATTAAATCACGTCTTACTTCCTTATTTTATCTTGTTCTTACACATTGGCCTTCCAGTCATTGCGGTTTGCGAAGTACGTGAAAGATTCCCAAAGGCACAGCCTTTATGGGAAATAGTGTTATATAGAAATTGCGCGCTAGATCCGCAATTATAATATCCGAATAGTGTTATATAGAAATGATCACTAGAATAAAAATTAGATGAAAAATTCTTAATGCGAATATTTGCTGTATTTGTAATGGTTTATAATGTAATGATATAAAAATGAGATTTTATGATTTTGTCTGGGGTAGGCAACGCCTTTTTGCCTACGTTATGTGAAATGTAAAAAAAGTTTTTTTTTTATTTGAAACTTACTTATTATAATAAGGTTATTGGGGAGTATAGAGTATTTAGTGGTCTCCAAACTATTTTAGAAAATTATCAATGTTTTCGGAAAAAAGTTCATGAGTACACTAAAAAAACACGCGTTATAGTTTTGTTATTGTGTTCAGTTTTGTGGAATAATCGATTACATGATGTTTTACGCACTACATATCATTCTAAGAACACCAAAGCGACTGATTAGTTGGTTCGAGTGATATTTTGATAAGCTAGATATCGTTCGGCACTTTAGATTACGAATAAAAAGAAATTCCGTAAATTTTTCGCTAAATTATTCGCCAAGGTTACACGTACCTTACAAGACACCTTTATTATACCTTGGTGGCGTGATTGAAATAGTCTGATTTTTTTAATAGTATTTGTGGAATTTAAATTCTAAGAATTTGATCTTGTTTCTTAATTGGTTGATTGTAGACTGTTGCACTTAGGAAGCGGTTATATTGTATGGGAATAAGTTCTTACGAATTCATCCGACCAGCTGTGACTGTGCCACTACGGTCTGTGTACATTAGGGTCTGTGCACATTAAGTGTCTACATTAAAACTAAAAGAATTTTGGACTTCCATTGTCAATATTTATTTTTGCTTTATAGACAATGGTAGCTCTTTTGGCCATAACGCTCATAGATTTATAAAGTAACTAGATTGTCAACAAACTACATTCTGTGAAGGAATTTGCATAAGTCGCTCAGTTAGCTCTGCTCAAGCGTAATGCGCAAGCCTGGATTTTGAATTATCGATCGAATAACTAGACTAAAGACTAGACGAATAGAGAATAAAAGACTAGACGCTAGCACATTTAACTTGTTTATGAAAATAGCATTTTTTAGCTTGTTTATAAAAATAAAAAGTACAGAATATATTACATTTAAGAAAGCTCATCACAAAGCATATAAAAAAAATCACAAAGCATATAAAAAAAATACAAGGTATGCCGTTTAAGAAAACATAAGTCCGGTGGGTCGCATTTCAAGAATGACATCTCTCAGCGGAAAACTAGTTACGCCACTGGATTCCACGTGAAAAGCTTCACAGAACTCAGTTTTCACCTTTTCTATATTATATAATAATCGAGATACGAAGGGGGTAAAAAATGTTTTCACCTTTTCGATAACTTATAAGATAACCAAGATACGAGGGGTGTCGGAAACTACAACAATTTCAAATTCGTCCTGTGTTTAATAAACTAACAATGCTAGGACAAATCTGTGTGTAGCATCTTTAGTTTTATAAAAAAGTAGCATGGTAATGCGAAAACCGCTTCTCTTTGTAGCTTTACTCATAAACGGGAAACCCTGTAAAACACGCGAAAATGGGAGACCCTGTACAATTTTACATCTAACTGGAATGTTGTGTAAACCAAAAAAAGGTTTATTGGTATGCTAGAAAAATAATTGAAATTCTCCTAAATATTTGCTTGGCATTTATAAAACCGTCTATTATGATAATAATAAATGTTATAAATACCTACTAGAATGAAATAAATTTCAAAAATCTCAATTACCGTCGATTTTAGCAAATATTTATAACTCCACAATAAAACGAAAAAGTATTAGCAAAAAAAAATACGATACGTTATCTCAAAGCAAATAAGAAAAAAATTCATTAAACCCCATTTTAAGAAACAACAAATAAAATTGTTATTCGGGCGTGTTATACATTTAATTGCCTTTGTGCATTTTATCTTGTTTCCTGTAGATTAAATGCCACATACGTATGGCTGCCACGACGCCTTATTTATATACGTCATATTAAATAAATACCAGAATGTATACTAGGGTCTATCGATAATACCTTTTTTTCAAACGTAACAAAAGTATTATTTTTTGACATGACTGACCGTATAAAAAAGTCATTTTAACGCCTAGGTATAAAAGTAAAGCACTTTTACGTCTAAGCACAAAAGTACGTAAATATATTATTAAACTAACACAAAGTGTCAAATTCAACGAGTGTAACCATAGTTTCTCGGTATATAATTACTTACAGAAAAAAAAGTATAATTTTTAGTTCTAATATAACAATATATTATTGTTTCTGCGAGTATGAGATGGCATTTCTCAGTTTTATTTCATTCTAAAACAAGAGTTAAAAGTCCCCATACACTTCGGTTATTTTGCACGGTTTTAACCGAACGGACGTCCCGCTCAATGTTCAGTTAAACAAAAATAAAATAAAAACTCAATGAAATATATTCCATAATGTATCGAATGAATAAAAAAATTAGTTTAAAATTAGCGAATATTAAAAACTTTTATTGTTGCAGCTATCGAAGAAAATAACGAATATTTGTGCCATTATACTGACGAAGATCACTGCCAATTCACATACGTTTATTACTACGACATCGAAAGAAAATTGCACATTAGAGCACAAGAAGAGAGAACATGTCCTCCAGAGGTAATTAAAAAAAGCATCAAATTAAATATAAACCTGTAAAAATAGAAATTAACTTTTTTTCTTAGGTATTCGTATTGGGCATAGTTTTTGGTGTCATAGCTGCCATTGTTCTGATCGGAATGGCCATATTACTTCTCTGGAAATTGCTTACCACCATACACGACAGGAGGGAATTTGCTAGATTTGAGAAAGAAAGAATGATGGCTAAGTGGGATACTGTAAGTAAAAAAAATGTTACCGTGAATTTTTACGATCTGTCAATATTTTAGAATATTTTGAACAGTCCCTGTATATTAATTTTTACGTTTTACAAATATTTTATGTTTACTTAATCTAACATATTAACACCTGTTTTCATAAATATTTTGACTACAGCTGTGTAAAGCCTAGTCTACACAATACGTTTTACCTGTAAGTTAAAACGGATTAAAGACTAGCGTATACACTGGAAGTTTTAACTGCGGTTTTATCAATTATTTCTTTGCGTTTGGTGAAATTGAAACCAAAAAACATGGAATTTTACTACAAAATTATATTTAAGGTTTATTATATTTCATTTGCAAACTCTGTAAAGCTAATTGTGAGAATTGAATCATTTGGCATAATCATTAAATATTGTTAAACAACATTACATTAAAAAAATTATTAACACTTATTACACATAACAAACTATTAAAAATCGCTTAAATCGTCCCTGGTGTCACATCCCTTGTTTGGCACCAAAAACATGGCGGTTTATATTTTTTGGTTATTGATTTACTGGTTATTTTTTCTAGGGTGAGAATCCAATTTACAAGCAAGCCACATCGACCTTTAAGAATCCAACCTATGCAGGCAAAGGTTAAAATAAACCTTAAGATAAGTATAAAAAAGAAGAGAGAAGAATCTTAACAAGAAAAAATGCAATCGTTTTGAAAAAAGAAACGCATTTTAACCATCTAGTAAATATTCGTTCATTGATATTCATATATTTCATCATTAATTTCATAAAATTTTATTTATTTATATAAATTTTGACATTTTAACCTCGAATCTCTTTTTACTACCCTTAATACTTAAATTAATATCTTCTGTGTTTTTTGTAAATTGTTCTTATTTATACTTTATAACAAAATTAAAAAAACAGCACTAATTTTCTTTCGAATAATTAAACATAATTGTGTTTATTGCCATATATTAATAAACTACACTGTGATCGATTTAAAACGCCGTCATAGTAAGCACTAAGAAAAAGATATGACACACAAGAACATAGGGGACAAAAACACAATTTTTTTAACTAGGAGCTGCTACTGGTTCAGTTAACTGCAATACGTTATTTCTGTGCCTACTCTGACGTTAGTTTTATTCAACCACACTGTACTTATTTAGCCTGGATGCACACAGAAAAAGCAAAACAGTTTTAATCAAAATCGTTTTAGGCTAAATGTGTTTTCATGTGATGCTTCAACGCAGATTAAATGGGCTAACGCACCCCATAGAGTCGCGAGCTTTAAGACTCGTTTAAGCTCGTTTAGTCACAGACAGGCTCGACATCGAGCTCTGGATCGTTGTTTTATGATAAAACATTTTTAGTCACCGTGCGTTCCATATCTGCTGCCGTGTATACTAACTGTAAATAAATCATTTTGCTTCTCTTCGAAACATAATGTTTTTATAAAAGAGAAAAACGTTTTTACTAAAACAGTTTTGTTTTTTCTGTGTGGGTCTAGCCTTAGATGTTAAGGATAAGATGAATTAAGGATAAAATACCGTATGATCGAAAAAAAAAAAAATGACGTCAAGTGGCTTGATGACATCGATCGTCATTTTCTAGGCCAATTATGACGCTGTTTTTTCGGTCGTACGAGATTTAGTATTTACTTAAACTGAATCTGTAACCTGTTCATTTTTGGCGATTAAAATTGTCTATGCAATTGATGAATTATAAAAATGATCTAGGTATAGTTAAAGATATATTTTAAAAAAAAAATCGAATATGACTAATTTTAAGTTGATGACAAAGTGTCTAAAAAATGTAGTCAATGTGCCTAATTAATTATAGTGTCTTAAAAAGAAGACTTATTAATACACTAATATTTTTTAAGAGATATATTTTTACTGATCTGATAGTTGTAGCCGTCGATTTGCTAGTTTTATTTACAAAATATTTTGTAATCGTTGTTAGTTACGTATTAAATATTTAGATAACACCCAAATTTTTTTTGTTTTTATTGTGTAAATTGTTATATTTTTATTCACCGGTTGTCAAATTTTGATTAGTTGCTGGATTAATATCAGGATTGACCTAATTTTTACACGTAAAAATTAGTTGTTTACGTGTAAAAATAGTTTTTTACATGTAAAAAAATAAAATACTCCTTCAAAATAGTCAAGTTCCATTAAAAATACTTTTTTCTGTCAATGATCCAATTTAATTTGTTTCCATATATTTTATTTTTATTCTCTATTGATATTATTTTTTTTTATTTCGTTTAGAAATCAAAATTTATGCCGAAAGTATATTGTCTTTACAAGAGGAAACATTTTTTTATTATTGACATTTTGAGAAAAATACATTCTTCATAAATAATTTTGCTTGTTCTAAGATGGTTAATCCCGTTTATATTTTTCCAAATTTCCATACCGTTTTAGAGAAAATTAGAAAAAAAAACATGAAAATATGACTGAATTTTTCTTCCCAAAAAAAAAATTCCCAAATATCAAAACGCGTTTCTATGGTAATGTAATTCTAACCTAACCAACGTCATATTTTTTGCTGTTTTAAAATGTTAAAGAAGCACAAAATTTATTTAGTTCAACGCTACGGAAAGGGTGATAATGGCTAGCAAAAAAATGACGTTAATCAAAATTAATAATAACCATCTATCAAAGAATGAAATCGAAATTATATTACCATAAAACGTCTTTTTATTTTTAGGGCTTCTACCATATTTTCATGTTTTTTCTAATTTTCTCTAAAACGGTATGGAAATTTGGAAATGTGTAAACGGGTCTAACCATCTTAGAACAAGCCAACATTTTTATGAAGAATGCATTTTTCTCAAAATGCCAGTAATAAAAAAGTTTTTCCTCTTTAGACAATCCGACGACATACTGTAGGTTAGAAAGAGAAAT